>NW_011494640.1:1697147-1700019 GCF_000754665.1 Bison bison bison
ACAAAGGAGCAGGCAAGGATGAACGTGGGGCTGGAAAAGAGCTCCACTTCCTTCTTCCTCTTGGGTGTCCTTCGCGTTGTGTTAACATGATGCGTTTTTTTTGACTTCCGGGCTGCTGGGCTGCTGGGGCCCACCCAGGAGGCCTTGCTCTCCGGGTCTCTGTTCCTGGAATCAGGCCTGACCACCCAGGCCGTTCCTCCTCCCGGGCCTTCCTCCCTCCCCTCCCCAGGCTCACCCTCATGCGGCCTGGCCTCAGCAGGCCTGCCCCTGACAGACTGGGAGCATCCCGACATGCTGGCTTTGTGTCTGCACTTACCGGGGGGCCTGGAAAGCCGGGTTGCCCTTGGAATCCCTAGGGGAAGAAAGCAAGGGGCAGTGTGCTGTGCCACCCTCTCTCCAGCCTGGCTGCCCAGGTGGAAAGAGTGACACAGTGAGGCTGCTTCGAGTCGTAGGGCCTTGTCCTCCACTCTGCCCCCAAAGGCCGGCAGGTGAGGCTCTGGGCAGGAGGTGAGGTTACAGCTCAAGGATGGTGGAGGCTGGGAGGCTACAGCTGGTCCCCACTCCCATACATAAGACTGACCACCGGGGAGAGGCCCCCCTTCCCTGCCTCCCCCCAGCCCTTCACAGTGGTCAGAACAGGTCCCTGTCACCACTCACCTGGTCTCCTTTCTCACCCGAGCTTCCTTGGGGCCCTCGCTCTCCTCGGGGACCCTGTCACCACAGAGAACAATGCATCTGGAACCCCCAGATGCAACCCCCCATGCAACTGTCCTGTCCCCCAGACTCCAAGGCAGGATCAGGGATTCTCATGTCCACATCTCCCTGTCCCCTTCCTCACTCACCGCTGGGCCTGGGGGCCCTGGGAGGCCTTCAGATCCTGGTGGGCCCTGGTGGCACAAAGGAGCAGAATCAGTCCCTCTGGCTGGGGGAGGGGGATCAGGGCTTAGGGCAGGGGCTGGGCGCAGAGCAGAGGCAGGGATGTGGCGGAGGCACTTCCAGGCTGCAGGACTCCTCTCCCTGGTGTTTGGCCGCCCTTTCCCTTGCCTGAGCTACCGAACCAGCCTCTTAACTAGTTCTGCCACTTCTGAGTTCACTCTAAGTGCCAGCTCCTCTTCTTCAACACAGCTCTGATTATAACACCCTCTTGCTCCAACACCCTCCATGGCTCCCCTCCGCCAACCGAACACTGAGTTTCAAGGCATCCTGTGATCTGATACCAACCACCCATTCCTGCTTCACTTCCCTCACCTTTTCTTATCTTCTGCCTGGTTTGGTCCGACTGCTGTTCCCTGAATACCATACATTCACACCACTGACTGTCCCCTCTACCTACAATGTCTGCCATCCCTTATACTTTCCAGGTCTCTTGAAACCTTATCAAACCATCCATGGCACCAATCTGTTCCAGGGGTGCCCCCACCCGTGGCCTCTCCCTCTGGGATTCCCCAGCATGGACAACCAAATGTCCTTCCCCACCCTTGACCCTGAAGCTCCATTCAAGGCTCAGCTCCAATGCCACCCCCTTAGAGAGGCCTCCCTAACCCTCTGTCTACAGCATCCTGTTCATGGCTCCAGCTTGATTTTTTCCACCAGTCCCATCTCTCCTAATTTATGTGTATCTGTTTATTCATCTGTTATCTGCTTGTCCCACTGGAACTTAGCTCCCTGAGGGCCAGGGGCCCAACTGCCTGTTTTATCTGTCAAGGAATCTTCAGAACAGAGCCTGGCACCTAGAAGGCCCCTGGAGAAAGATGTGCTATTGAATAAAGGCACAACCGGGGTTTACAGCATCCTATCTGGCCTCACCAGCGGCTGTGGGTGGGCGGCATGAGTGATGGGGAAGGGAAGACAAAGGTTTGGGGAGGCTAGAAACAAACAGGGATGGGTTCAAGTCCAGCGTCCACCCTAATTCACTAACTAGCTGCAGGACCCGGGGTGAGCCCAGTCACGGGAGGCTCCCACTGATGACCTGAGCTCAGGGTGGGTCTGGCACACTGGCTGAGCCACCATTGGGTCTGGGTGGCCTGAGACAGGCTTGGAGGCAGCGGGGTCCAGAGTGTTGGGCTGGCTCTCCAGCCTGTGGGCGTGGGGTGGGAGGAGGTCCCCTCTTCCAGGCAGCCCCTCCAAGCCATCTCCACTAAACCCGGCGGATCCTCCTCGCAGCTGCCGCCCCCGCAGCAACCAGCCGGCAGCACCGACTGCTTGAGACGTTGAGACGCAGCTGGAGGATTCAGGGGGTTGGGAAGCTGGGGTCACGTCTCGCGTTCACGGGGCAGCTGGGAAGCTCTCCAGGCAGCGGCAGTGGAGGAGGAGGTGGGCGGGCAGGGACCAGCCATCTGAAGCCCTTCCTCCCGCCCCCGCGCGGGAGCAGCACTCAGGCACTCACCGATTCTCCCTTCTCTCCCGGGGAACCCGCGTAGCCTCGCTCCCCCTTGATGCCCTGACAGGCAGCAAAGAGAGAGGGAATTAGCCCCACGGCCTGCCTGGCGCGGCGCGATGAGAGGGGTGGAGACTGCAGCTGGCACCCAGACTGGCACTTGGGCGCAGATGGCGCCCAGGAAGAGGCTGGGAACCAGTGGGGTGGGGTGCTCTCTGAGCGGGAGCCCGGCTCCGGGTTTCCCACCACCATTCGGTGGAAAGGAGGAGGGTAGTCATGTCTACCGAACTCGGGCCTCCGCGGGGTCTCCCCAACTTTCCCTCCCCCTCCCCACCAGACAACCTTCAGTCCTCTCCCTGGGAGGCTCCGGCTGCTCTGAGTCTCTGGCCCCTGATGTGTAGCGACTGCTGTGGGCTCCCCCCAAAGCAGAGAGGTGGGCCAACTCCCACTCCCAAGGGGGCTTATATGGCCGGGGGAGGGGGAGGGGAGGGGAGG
>NW_011494640.1:1700234-1704230 GCF_000754665.1 Bison bison bison
CCGACCTGGGCCTGCTTACTCACAGGCAGTCCTGGGGGGCCCATGGCGCCTGGGTAACCAGGTTGCCCTGGAGGACCCTGCAAAGAAAGGGAGACGTGATGGGCCAGCCCTTCAACGTTTCTGTCACCCTCCCTGGGTAAGAGGGTGGCCAAGGCCAGCTGGCCTGCAGCTGCCCCTCAGCAGGTGCCAGTCCACCCCGGGGACAGCCACCAGTCCGCCCCCCAGGACAGCCACCACCTCAGGCCGTGTCCCCTAGGCCAGCTTCCCTCAGTGGAGACCACCACCAGAGGCCTGGACCCTGGGGGGCCGAGCCAAAGGAGGAGACCCCCCCAGGCGGGGGTTGATGAGGACCGGGGTTGGGGAGTGAAAGGAGCAGGCCAAACGCTGCAGGAAGAGGGAGCGAGGAAGCCCCCGGGGATGGGGGTGTCTGCCCCTAACAGGAGTGAGGGCACCTGGAGATCGGCTTCCTTGGATCCTGAGGGCTTGTGAAGATCCCAGTGCTGAGGGAATCAGGGCTGAGGGGCAAAGAGTTTCACCTCCCCGTCTTCCACTTGACAACCGCCCCAGGGGGCCCAACCCGTCTCCCCAGGGCTCTTCATGTATCACCACCCCCTGCCACCCCCTCTTACCGGCTCCCCCTTCTCTCCCGTCAGGCCCCTGAGGCCTCGCTCTCCTTGAAGACCCTTGGAGAGAAAAATCATGAGAAACTGCAGGGGAGGGCAGTCCCCACCCAGCCCCTGCCTCCTCCCCACAGCCCCGCAGCCCTGTGTTCCCATTCTAGGCAAAGGTGGAGGGGTGGTGGCTGTTGGTGGCCCCCAGAGTGTCCCCAGCAAAGTGACCAGAGGGGGTGGACCCAGAAGGGCAGCACTGTCAGAGGCACATCGAGGGCCCCCACGATGGGCCACCAGAGAGAGATACCGCCCAGGCGGGTGACTGTCACTGGTGGGTCCTACTGTGACCACTGTCTGGGGCGCACCTTCAGGAGAGTGACACACGTGCTCCCTCCGAGGGGCAACTGTCAGCAGAGGTGTCCCTAGAGTGCTCCCCACCAAGATGTATTACCCGATGCCCGACACTTACCTGTCCAAGCCCCCCACCCCCAACCCCAGGCAAAAATCAACTTCCTTTAGGGATGCTGGGGAAGGACTCAGGAAGGCTCCCTCCAGAGCAGTCCCTGTCTCTTTGGGGATATCTGTTGCAAAGTAGAGTCCCCATCCCTCATCCTCAACCTGGACTTCATAGATGCAACACACACCGTTAAGGGGCTGTGTCTGCCCCTTCTCCCTCATGCCTTCCAGAGACGCGGTGCCCAAACCTTTCCACGACACAAGACAGATGGCTAGACGGACAGATGGCCCCTCCACCCAAGCAAGCAGAAACAGACAAGGTCCGGCCAGGATGAGGACGTGGGGACAGATGGAGCTGTGACAAGGAGGGGCCCTGCTCCCTGAGCTGCCATCACCAGCCCTGGGAGGAGAGGAGCCGACCCCGGGAACATGAAGTCCGACAAAACAGGAGGTTAGTTTCCATGACCCAGAAGGGAGCAACAGTGAGGATGAGAAGGACTTAAACGTACTTGTGATGATGACGAAGGCAGAACAATTAACGACACCAGGCAGAAGGAGGTGGCCAAGACACTGGGCAGGAGGGGCAGGGCCCTGTGACCCCCGGAAACCCTACTGCTGGCACCACATGCCCAGCCTCAGAGCAGACTTGGCCCGGAGCCAAAGAAGAAGAAGGGAAGAGGAGGAAGCTTCCCCTAGGATGATGGGAAAGGTTGCAAGCGTGGCCGCCTTGAAATCCCTGGGGCGCCTCTGGACCAGCCCCGCCAAGCAGCAGGGCAGTGAACCCGTGCCAGCCTGCAGTGTGAAGCCCTAAAGCTTTGGCATCTCTGCCGGGCTCTGTGCCAGGCGCCTGGCAGGGCCCCAAGAACTACTTTCAGCAAATCTTCAGTCAACACCAAAGGTGGGAGAAGCAGGAGGCAGAGTGAGAAGGGAGGGAATAAAGAGGCCCCTAGAGGCAACAGCTTAAAATAAGAAGGTAAAATAGCTCCGGAGGATTTAGGGGGGAGTGATGTGTGATTGTGGGAGAGAAAAAAGGGAAACAGAAAGGGGGGAGAAGACAGACGATGAGAGAAAGAGAGAGAGAGCAGGAGAAGAGGGAGAAGGGAAAAATGGAAAGAGAGTCAGAGACTGGGAGGCTGTCCAAGCTGCTGGGACCTCAGGGAACCTGTGTCGTTAGCTACCGAGCCTGCGGGGGTATGACGACGATGACACACGCACGCACACACACGGAGGAGGGAGGCCAGGGCATGGCAGGAAGGGAGACGAGCAAGAGCCACAGAGACCTGGCTGGCAGGGGAGGGGAGGTCGAGCAGCGCTAGGTTCTTACAGGCAATCCGGGGGAGCCAACAGCACCAGGAAAACCTGGGGGGCCCTGGTGGGAGAAACAGGCAGGTCACATCTCACAAGCACAGTAACCCTGGGTCACGGTCTGGGGCTGAGGGCTCACGGGGAAAGGAAGTCATGGGGTCTTATCAAGGCAGCTAGAAAAGAGACTCGTCCCAGGTCTTGGCCCAGAAGCCACCTGCTCCTCGCCTCGGCTCCAGGAAGAATGAATGGCTCTGCTGATGGTGGAGACGCGCAACAGCCCCCGCAGTTAGACCGCTGGCCCACATCTTCCCGCGTCCAGGTGAACCCCAGTGCCAGAGTGGAAGCCCATGGTGCCTGTTACCTGACCTCCACAGGCCCCCGGCTCGGGACTCCCTGGTTCTAAGATGGCTCCCACCGGCCAATTTTTTTTTTTTTCCTCCAAAGGAAGCGTTTTCAGTTCTTCCAGGTTTTCCTAGTCACTTCTACGACCCTGCCATGTCAACGCCAGGGGAGATGCTCCTAGGCTGGCCTCTGCAGGCTTGTCCTAGAGACTGGCCCTACAGAGCCATGGAGGACGGCTCCATCTTAGCTTCTGGCCCCTGCCTGCAGGTTGCCACACGCTTTCCTGACAATCCAGACCGTGAGCCGTCGTGCAAAACACAGCAGGGATGGGGGGTGGGCGGAGAGGGAAACACGGATATGCCCCGAGGCCTCCTCTAAGCAGGACCAGAGGCACAACCGGGCGGAGCGGGCCAGCTCTGGGGGATTCGGAGGTGGGAGACCACAGTCCCCGCAGACGCTGTGACGAGGGAAAGGCAGAAGACGTTCCCCTTTCTGTCCTGCCCAGCTTCCTGGGACAAGGCAGCAGAATGGTGTCTGGGTTTTACGTCTCCTTTGAGAGCCTCTCAAGCAGCCCAGAAGACCACGGATACTCACAATAGGGCCTGGAGGACCCGGGGAGCCCCTCATACCAGGTGGACCCTGCGAAGGAAGCCACGGGAAATAAATGAACAGGCTCAGAGCTCGCAGCGTCCCAGGGCGGGTCTCCACAGCCCTCCCCGCCAGCCTGCCACAGAGTCAAGAGGCAGCTGCTGTCAGCGCTGGTTGGTAAAGCTTTCATTCGGTCCGTTCAATCATCCAGCAAACATTTATCGAGCAACTGTTACGTACTGAGCACCAACCCAGGTGCTGAAGACACAACAGTAATTGGGACGTTAAAATCCCTGCATTGTGGCCCTTACGTTCTGGGAAGAGGTGGACAGGAAAGAATCGAACAGGGGCTGGTGAGTGCTCAGCCGATGCCTGCAGTGTGTTCCCGAGGGAAGGGAACACAGGACGCCAGAGGGCGAGGCGCGCGGGGCAGGGAGCAGGCCTGGGGCTCGAGGGATGCGGGGTGTGTGGGGGGCTCCCTTCTAGAAGATGGTCAAGGAAGGTCTCTGGGAGATGGGGAGGGACAGGGAAGCCTGGGGTGCCGTGGTCCAGCAAAGAGTCGGACGTGACTTAGTGACTGAACAACAGGGAATATCTCACTGAGAAGGTGATCTTTGGGAAAAAAAGGGGGGGGTGGAGCTGAAGGGGTGAGGGAGTGGGCCCTGGAGAAGAAAGAGCTGCAGGCCGAGGGAAG
>NW_011494640.1:1704330-1704844 GCF_000754665.1 Bison bison bison
AAGAAGAGTGGCCGAGGGCCCAGCACTGCGAGGAGGCCCCGGGTGCCAGGCAGGCAGATGAAGCCAGCGCAGTGAAGGGTGCGGGGTGGCCTGACGCCTTACGGCCCCTGAAGGACTCCCAGGGGGAGACGAGGAGCCACCAGAAGGTCCAAGGAGACTGCTGGCAGGAATGAGACTGCCCTCAGGAACCGAGGGTCATTGAGGTGCAGACTCTAGCCACCTTGGGGCCCAGCCCAGGCTCTTACCTCTTCTCCTCTCTGGCCAGGCAGTCCCGGAGGTCCCGGCAGCCCGGGGCTCCCTGCACAGCCCGGGTCTCCCTCGTGGTTGTCCCCCTGGAGCGGGATGGACGGTGAGTGTGAGCAGCCCCGTGGGACACGGGGCAGGAGGCGAGGAGAAGATGGAGGCCCACTCACCCGGGCCTCCTCGGCTCTCGGGCGCTCCCGCTCCATGAAGCACTGCGGATGACAGCCGGAGGCCCGGTCAGCATCAGGGGGTCAGCCAGGGAGCTCGCCCC
>NW_011494640.1:1705307-1711477 GCF_000754665.1 Bison bison bison
TGCCTCCTCTGGGGACCCAGTCCCAACACTGGCTTTGAGTTCCCTCCAGGAAGAAGCTCGGGTGGGGCCAAGCCAACGCCACTTTGCAGAGAGCTGTGTGGGAGGAGGCGGAGGGGCCTGCTGGTGGGGAGGGGTGACCATCTGTCCTGGCTGTTCTTGCAACCTGCGCCCACTGTGAGGACATGCCACCAGGATTCAGCCTGAAAAGGCCAGCTCCACACAGCAGCTCCTCTGCCCATGGGAGCCAAGGAAACAGCTGCCGGCCCTTCGCAGCCTTGGGGATGGGACAGCAGGTCCCGGCTGTCACGGGCTCCCCAGTGTGCGGGCCTGAAGTCTTCCTGTGACAAGAAAGGTCCTCCTCTTTCCTGGAGGCTTTAACCTCTCGGGGTTACAGACCTCTCTGAGAGTCTGATGGAGGCTATGAGTCCTCGCTCCCCTTCAAAATGAAACCTTCTAGTGAAAACTAGACTACAGTTTCAGAGGACTCGGGAGCCGGGCATCTATCCACAGCCTGGTGGGGTGGGGAGGCATCCGTGGGCCTCTAGAGGAGCTGCCGCTCCATCGCCACTGTTCGCTGTGAAGCTCAATGATAATGGTTGTCATTGACTCAGCACTCGTGACACCAGCCGTGGTGACAGGCCTCTGCACATGATCGCATTCAACCCAGACAGTGCAATGAGGCGGGTCATCTTACAAGCACTCTGGAGATGAGAAAGCCAAGGCTGAAAGAGACAGCCTGACTTATCTAAAGTTAAGTGGGACCCTGAATTGGAGTTTGATCTGAGGGTGTAACGAGTGCTCTGTCCACAGACTCAGGCTTCCCCTGGGCTGTGGGAGCCTGTGGGAGTCAGCACCCCCTGGGGCGCCATCGGACCCCTTCTCCAGACCACACTCGGTTCCTGTCGGGGGCCCTCCATGGAGCACTTGATCTCGAAGCTGTCAGATGACATGTTACACAGAGACTGTTGAATGCTACCTGTGGAGTCATACCATCACTTGCCCAGGGGCAGACCTTGGGGAACCTCGGCTTGCCAGAGGCCTAGGGCGGAAGAGCTGGGGTTCAATGCCACAGCCTCACCATGATCCAACCTGTAACTGTCGCCAGGAGGTTAACCCAACCTCAAGCTACTTCTGACAACGACTGCTGTCCACAGCAGGGTGGGGCACCCCATGCTGTGTTCTGACCAGAACCGCTGGACTCATGGGAGGTCCAGAGCACTTACCAGCCAGTGCTAGAAGGGGGTGACCAGGACGGGGCTGGGCTCTGGAGGCCAGGGCCTGGGAGGGACCCCTAGGGATGCTGAGCTGGAGGAGGAAGAGTCCTGATCTGGTCTTTAGAGGTGATTGAGCAATGAAAGGCTGTGTCACCCGTGGTGCCCAGCGTGGGAGGTCAGACCAGACCATGGCCCTGGGGTGTGGACTTAATGCTGCTGACAGCCCTGGCCCAGGCCAGCTCTCCCACCAGGCCCCAGCTCCTGATTCTTGCACCACTAGAATTGCCTCTCAAACCCCGCTCCTTCCTGGATTCTTTCTGAATTGACCAGGGGACAGCAGAGGCTTCTTCCAGGCCCTCACCCAGTCAACCATAGCGCATAACCCTCACAGGCCCCTCCCTGCCTGGCAGCCGGAAGAGTGCACCTTCCCCCTGCCTGCTCCACCTGTGTGACCTCACCAGCGGCAGCTGTGGGCAGGTCTCACAGGTGCAGTTGGCAAGAGCACCCATGGCCACATGGGTGCCTTTGCAGGATTCCTTCAAACGCTCGTTCAGCAAACACTGACTTGGGGGTCTGTTCTGAGCCAGCACTATGTTAGGCCCCCTTATACAGATGTGTGGCATGCCTGGTCCCCACAAACAGCTCCATCTGCAGCTCTCTGTGAGCGGTGCCATGCAGCTGAGCGCTGACTATGACGATCCCCTTAGGGGAAGCCCTGCCAGTTCCCGTGCCCTTCCTCTGACGCTCTTACCTTCAGGAGGTGCTGTTCAATGGGCAAGGATCCCTGAAAGAGACAGACACGAGGGCTCAGAAGGGGTATGGGGACTTAGGGCACCAGGTGAAGCCTTGGGAAGCCACATGGCATCCAGGCTTCTCCCAGCCTGGGAAGAGGGAGGGAAGAGGGACCCCCACTGAGGCTAAGGGTGCTGGCGTGGCAAACTCAGCCCCGAGAAGAGTAGGGGAGGCGGCGGGCAATGAGATCTGGCCAGTACCTACCAGTTCTGCAGTTAGCCCGGGCTGTCCTGGCAAACCGTTGTGCCCAGGCACCCCCTGCAGCCAAGAAGAGACACGGGTGAGTGGACACCTCTCTCTAGCCTGCAGGTCCCTCTGATTCATTCTCACCTTCACTGCCCCTTCCCTTCATCCTGCAGAGCTGAGAGACTGGGCTGGCACAAAGCTGATGTCTCTTCTCAGCTCGAAAGTCTCCAGATGGTTTGTAGGGGTAGCTGAGGTAGGCCCAGAGGGGGGACCCTCCCACTAAGACAGTCCAAAAGAGTTCTTCCCCTACACGTTAGGGGCAGAGGGTCTTCTGTGTAGTAAATAACTATGGTTTCTTTCTGTGCTAAGTACTTTTCCTATATTTTCTCACTGTATTTTCTCATTTAGTCACGACAATTGTTTCAGTGTGTTGGGTGTTATCTCCAGCTTAAAAACAAGACGAAGAACTCGGAGAGGCAAGTAACTTGCTAAAGGTCACAGGACGAGCAAGGCACAGAGGCGAGATGCAGACTGAGGACCATTGACTTCAACCGCCCTCTTAACGACTATTTCAGCATCATTCCTCAAAAAGCATCTCCCAGAACGCTCATGCGCACACAGGGGGGAGGCCGGGAGTCAGGCCCATCCAGGTGCAGGTCCTAACTGACCACCTGCCCAACTTTTGGCAGGCTGCTTGGGAGGGGAAAAAAATCTCTGCCTCCGTTTCCTTTTCTGTAAAACAGGGATAGTTTACAGGGAGGCGTAAAGGAGATCAAGGCAGAGCCTGGCACCTGCAATGCTCACGTTCAGTGTTTGCCACCCAGACTCTGTTCCCCTTACAGACACACGATGCACATTTGCATGTTAAATACTCCACGGAAGCTGGGCGTGTGTTCGGTTTTAAATCCCCAGTGCCCTGGAGGAGGCATGCGTCAACTATGTGCTGCACGAATGCACCGCTGCTCCCCACCACGGGGTTTTCTTGGTCTACTCTGACAGCCGGCCTCCCTTCAAGGCGCAGCGCCCAGCAATAGAAGCTGGCACCCTCCCTGGCAGCCCACCTGATTTCAGGCCAGGCTCTACCAGGTCTGAGACGGACTTAGAGTCAGTCTCCCCCGGCCCCTCCTGCACCCCACGTGCCGTCACCCAGCCCTGCTCATTCCAAGCCTTCAGTGAGTTAAGAAGGTAAAGTGTTTAGAATAGTACCTGACGTGGGGAACACACCTTGACCATGTTCATTCTAATCATGCCCCTAAAGTATCATTCACCCCTGCTCCCTTCTTCGTTGCCTGTGTGTTCGTTCACACCCGAGGCTGTGAGTTTCTTGCCCTGCCTTCCCAGCACCACACCTCCCACTTGGCTCTACTGTAGACTGAAGAGCTACCTACACACTGTTCACTAGCTATAGAACCGCACATTTCTTAATGTCTGTAGGAATGGATGTCATTACTGGAGTCCGGATGCTGTGTATCTCTGAGTCTGTTCCTGTGCCTGAAGAGAGTTACTGCTGGGTTCTCTCTTCCTTAGAAGGACTGCAGGAGACCACAGGCACAGGGACCTGCCCCGGCCTAGCATGGGGCAGGTGCCCGCTGGCAGCAGCCTCGGCTTGGTCTCCAGCACTGGTGCCAGACGGGGACTCTGGTGCCTGGGCCCAGACTTGGTGGCAGTCATTCTTTCTGCCTCGTTCCCCCAGCGTGTCTTGGCCAGGTTCACATGACATCAGCGTGTGCTTGTTAATGGGTCACTTTGAAATGACTCTCATGCTTCTCCTGGCAAACCGCAAGCCCCCTGCAGACTGATTCCTGTTTCCTGGCCATGCGGCAGGAAGCCTGGACACTTGGTAAAGGTGAGGCTGGCATGTGGGGGACCCAAAGTTGGCTCTGATTCTGCGCTTTCAAAGAGACAGAGAACTGGAATCTTGACAGAGGCACCCATCAGCAAAGGGGGTCCCCAGAGCCAATTCTCAGGCCAGGGTGGAGGCCGGTGTATAATAAATCATCAGGGCAGAGGGAATAGTTTGTAAAAATCTTTCATGCGATTCTCCTTTGCTTTTTCAGGTGAGACTCACTTTTTCAAGAGCTGGGAGCCAGACATACAGAAGCCACTGTCTGTGCCTCCTAGGGTCTCTGGGATGTGTGGCCTGGCATGCAAGCCTGGGGGAGCCGCCATGCAGGGCAGTGGAGGTCAGTCGAAAGTGCCCTGCTTGGGAAAGCCCCAGTCCAGCCCTGCTAATTCCTAGCCGATGACTTCAGACAAGATATTTCACCTTCCAGAGCCTCAGTGTGTTCAGCTGTGACTTGGGGACAACACTGCCCTCCTATTGGGGTTGATGTAGGCCCAGATGAATGCGAGAGAATGGATGTAAAATCGTAACAGTAGTTGACATAATGATGGCTAATGTCTTCTGTGTGTTTACTATATATCAGGCAAGGTTCTATACAGCCGTGAGGAGACACCCCTCATCCAAGATAAGGAGCAGCGGCTGCACTTTGCTGGAGCAGCCGTGAAGATATACCCCACGTTCAAGGTAAGGAAACCCAAGTAAGACGGTAGGTGTTGCGAGAGGGCATCAGAGGGCAGACACACTGAAACTAGCCAATCTGATCACACGGACCACGGCCTTGTCTAACTCAATGAAACTAAGCCATGCCTGTGGGGCTGCCCAAGACAGACAGGTCATGGTGGAGAGGTCTGACAGAATGTGGTCCACTGCAGAAGGGAATGGCAAACCACTTCAGTATTCTTGCCTTGAGAACCCCATGAACAGTATGAAAAGGCAAAATGATAGGATACTCAAAGAGGAATTCCCCAGGTCAGTAGGTGCCCAATATGCTACTGGAGATAAGTGGAGAAATAACTCCAGAAAGAATGAAGGGATGGAGCCAAAGCAAAAACAATACCCAGTTGTGGATGTGACTGGTGATAGAAGCAAGGTCCGATGCTGTAAAGAGCAATATTGCATAGGAACCTCGAATGTTAGGTCCATGAATCAAGGCAAATTGGAAGTGGTCAAACAGAAGATGGGAAGAGTGAACGTTGACATTCTAGGAATCAGCGAACTAAAATGGACTGGAATGGGCGAATTTAACTCAGATGACCATTATATCTACTACTGTGGGCAGGAATCCCTCAGAAGAAATGAAGTGGCCATCATGGTCAACACAAGAGTCCAAAATGCAGTACTTGGATGCAATCTCAAAAACAACAGAATGATCTCTGTTCATTTCCAAGACGAACCATTCAATATCACAGTAATCCAAGCCTATGCCCCAACTAGTAATGCTGAAGAAGCTGAAGTTGAACGGTTCTATGAAGACCTACAAGACCTTTTAGAACTAACATCCAAAAAAGATGTCCTTTTCATTATAGGGGACTGGAATACAAAAGTAGGAAGTCAAGAAACACCTGGAGTAACAGGCAAATTTGGCCTTGGAGTACAGAATGAAGCAGGGCAAAGACTAATAGAGTTTTGCCAAGAGAACACACTGGTCATAGCAAACACCCTCTTCCAACAACACAAGAGAAGACTCTACACATGGACATGACCAGATGGTCAACACCAAAATCAGATTGATTATATTCTTTGCAGCCAAAGATGGAGAAGCTCTATACAGTCAGCAAAAATAAGACTGGGAGCTGACTGTGGCTCAGATCGTGAACTCCTTCTTGCCAAATTCATACTTAAATTGAAGAAAGTAGGGAAAACCACTAGACCATTCAGGTATGACCTAAATCAAATCCCTTATGATTATACAGTGGAAATGAGAAATAGATTTAAGGGCCTAGATCTGATAGATAGAGTGCCTGATGAACTATGGAATGAGGTTCGTGACATTGTACAGGAGACAGGGATCAAGACCATCCCCGTGGAAAAGAAATGCAAAAAAGCAAAATGGCTGTCTGGGGAGGCCTTACAAATAGCTGTGAAAAGAAGAGAAGTGAAAAGCAAAGGAGAAAAGGAAAGATATAAGCACTGAA
>NW_011494640.1:1711630-1715492 GCF_000754665.1 Bison bison bison
AAGTTGCCAACATCCACTGGATCATCGAAAAAGCAAGAGAGTTCCAGAAAAACATCTATTTCTGCTTTATTGACTATGCCAAAGCCTTTGACTGTGTGGATCACAATAAACTGTGGGAAATTCTGAAAGAGATGGGAATACCAGACCACCTGACCTGCCTCTTGAGAAACCTATATACAGGTCAGGAAGCAACAGTTAGAACTGGACATGGAACAACAGACAGGTTCCAAATAGGAAAAGGAGTACATCGAGGCTGTAAATTGTCACCCTGCTTATTTAACTTATATGCAGAGTACATCATGAGAAACATTGGGCTGGAAGAAGCACAAGCTGGAATCAAGATTGCCGGGAGAAATATCAAGTACCTCAGATATGCAGATGACACCACCCTTATGGCAGAAAGTGGAGAGGAACCAAAAAGCCTCTTGATAAAAGTTGAAAGAGAAGAGTGAAAAAGTTGGCTTAAAGCTCAACATTCAGAAAACGAAGATCATGGCATCTGGTCCCATCAGTTCATGGGAAATAGATGGGGAAACAGTGGAAACAGTGTCAGACTTTATTTTTTTGGGCTCCAAAATCACTGCAGATGGTGACTGCAGCCATGAAATTAAAAGACGCTTACTCCTTGGAAGGAAAGTTATGACCAACCTAGATAGCATATTCAAAAGCAGAGACATTACTTTGCCAACAAAGGTCCGTCTAGTCAAGGCTGTGGTTTGTCCAGTGGTCATGTATGGATGTTGAAGAAAGCTGAGCGCTGAAGAATTGATGCATTTGAACTATGGTGTTGGAAAAGACTCTTGAGAGTCCCTTGGACTGCAAGGAGATCCAACCAGTCCATTCTAAAGGAAATCAGTCTTGGGTGTTCATTGGAGAACTGATGCTAAAGCTGAAACTCCAATACTTTGGCCACCTCATGCAAAGAGCTGACTCATTGGAAAAGACTCTGATGCTGGGAGGGATTGGGGGCAGGAGGAGAGGGGACAACAGAGGATGAGATGGATGAAGGCATCACCGACTTGATGGACATGAGTTTGAGTGAACTCCAGGAGTTGGTGGTAGACAGGGAGGCCTGGTGTGCTGCGGTTCATGGGGTTGCAAAGAGTTGGACACGACTGAGCGACTGAACTGAACTGAACTTGTTTAACAATACTCACAAAAGCCCCATAAGGTAGGTTTGGTAATTATTTCCCCTTAACAGATGAAGCAACTGAAACACAGAGAGGGTAAGTAACATAGCCAGCATCAAAAAGCTAACACATAGCAGGCCTGGGATTCAAGGTCAGGCTGCTTGGCTCTGGAACACACAGTCTAATCACGATGTCACGTGTATCTCCCCATGCCGCCTGCTTCTCTCCCCCACTCCGTGGCCTCCTTCCTGCTCCCCAGACATGGGAGGCATGTCCCACCCCCGGGCCTTTGTACCTACTGCTTTGTCTGTCAGGAATATTCTTTATTGCAGGCTCACTCCTCATTTCCTTTGAGTCTTTTTATTTTTTATTTTTCTCTTTTTTCCCTTTAGGTCTTGATTCAAACGTTCCCTTCTTTTCAACACTTTTCTCAAATATCTGCCCTGGGCTCCTCCCATTTCCTATCTTCACTCCCTGTTTTAGCTTTCTCATCAGGATGTATCCCTTTCTAACATACTATATTTTATTTCTTTCTGTGGCTTATCATCTGTCTCTCCTACTACAACACAAGCTCCCAGAGAGCAGAGGTCTCTTTCTGTCCACTGCTGTGTCGCCGGCACCTAAAGCAGTGCCTGGAAAGTGCTGCTGCTGCTGCTGCTAAGTCGCTTCAGTCGTGTCCGACTCTGTGCGACCCCATAGACGGCAGCCCACCAGGCTCCCCTGTCCCTGGGATTCCCCAGGCAAGAACACTGGGGTGTGTTGCCATTTCCTTCTCCAATGCATGAAAGTGAAAAGTGAAAGTGAAGTCGCTCAGTCATGTCCGACTCCTAGCGACCCCATGGACTGCAGCCCACCAGGCTCCTTCATCCATGGGATTTTTCAGGCAAGAGTACTGGAGTGGGGTGCCATCGCCTTCTCCATTGAAAGTGCTAGATGCACAAAAATATTTGTTGCATGAATGAATGTTCAATGCTGCTCCAAAATGGTGAGCTCTGTACCAGTGTCAAGGAGTGTTAGCTGACCTAGATTCTGGGTTCCCGCCAGCTGACCAAGGCCCGAGCTTGGCACGGGTGTCAGTGAGATGCCTGGGCTACACTCAACAGGACATGCGTCAGAAAGGAGCTAGGAGTACACACAGCCTGCCCTCAGGGACCAGTGGGCCCTGGGTACCAGTCTGGGAAGCAGGAGACAAGGAGTGAGAAATGACACATACAGGTGTTGGGGCCAGGGGGCGGCACACTTGGCATCAGGCACAGACCATGCGCCCTGTCGCCCTGCCCTCCCTCCACTCTCCCTCTTTACCTGCAGCCCAGGCATTCCAGGAGGGCCTGGTGGTCCAGGAACACCCGGAGGACCCTGAGGGAGAGAAGAAATCATCAGACCCAGAAGAAAGTTCTGCCCCATCGCGGGGGCAGCGGTGTGAGGATGGGCAAGCCTCGGGGTGCTGGCGGACGAGAGGAGGCGCAGAGGAGACAAGCGACACACCTGCGGGCCCGGCTGCCAGGAGCTGCCCATCCAAAGTCCCGGAGCACCCTGGGTGGGAGTGGGGGTCGCAAAAGAAGGGGAGAGGTTATAGGCAACGTCCACACCAAGCGCAGGGCTGCGTGGGGAGGCAGCTGGCCAGGGCACGGGGGCCCGTGCATCATGGGCACGGGGCAGAAAGCCAGGCCTCTCCCCCAGGTTCGGGGGGAAGGCTCTTGGCACCACTTACCGGCATGCCAGAGAAGATGAGGTCCCCTCGGGAGGGGCAGGAACACTCCCCCGGCTCGCCCTGAAAAGAGAAGAGCCTTTGTCAGTGGCAGAGGGGCAAGGATGGAGTACCCTCTGGAAACTGACAGTGGGAAGGCAGGGTGGGCTCCAGAGATGGAGAGGGCAGGGTTTAAATCCAGGATCTGCCTCTTATGACTATGCCCTTGAGTAATCTGTTCAACCTCTCTGAACCTCAGTCTCCTCATCTGTACAATGGGGGTGATAATGCCTACTGCATAGACTGTCATGAGGATGGACTGGATGAATGTATACAGAGTTCCTGCCACATGCCAAGCACTCAGAAAACAACAGCCCTTCCTATTACTGCCTTTCAGCTTCATCACCATCTGCGACTGCACAGGTTCTCAGCCTCATTCCCCTTGGCCCAGCCCGCCTTCCATGCTCTTCTCTCCTGGTCCCTCACATCCCTGTCCTCTCACTGGTTCTTCTGAACCCAGTTCCTTCCCCTGTCCTGTGACTCGGCACTCATCTGAAAATGCAGCTGCCTGCTGTAGGGAGACCTGGAGCTCTCTGGGTCTCCTAGGAACCTGGTTGAGCCCTGGGCTGGCAACCAGGTGAGGTGGGAAGTGTTTGGGGCCCCCTGCAACCTGGAACCAGGGAGCTGGTGGGTGGCAAGAAGACCAGGATGACTCCTCAGCACCCATCCTCCAATCCAGGGTCACAACCAAGTGCAGAGGATCCCCCAGGTGCAGGGTTCTAGGGGCTGCTAATTTCCCCAGAGGTACTGGTCACAGGTTTCTGGGACTTACCTTCTCTCCCTGTGATCCCTTCTCACCCTGCAGGGAAGAAACACAGGTGGGTGAGGAGATAGGGGTACAGAATCAAGGCCAGCGGTGGCTTCCTGCTGCCCTGAGACACAGCACTCACCGGCATCCCTCTGGCTCCTGGAAGTCCAGCCTGTCCTTGCTGCCCATCAGGGCCCTGCAGGGAGAGAGCCCAGGGTCAGCGGGCAGGGCTGGACA
>NW_011494640.1:1715608-1718785 GCF_000754665.1 Bison bison bison
CAGGGCTGGACAGCAGCCAGCCAGCTGGCCTGCTCGGAGGGCAGGGTGACGGGACAAACGGAAGCAGGGAGCCGGGCTCCCTGGAACCCACATCTCAGTGCCCATGTCCAGAGGAGGAGACTGAGGCCCACGAGACAAGGAGAGGAGGAAGGAGGAAGACTGGCATTTCTTGAACGCTTTCTGGGTGTCAGACACTGGGCCAAGTGCCTGTCAGAGGGCAGTGGATGGAATCCCCCACTCCCAGTCCTGCAGGATGGTATTGTTCCACTTCCAGGGGAGGAAGTGAAATTCGCTCAGTCGTGTCCGACTCTTTGCGACCCCATGGACTATACAGTCCATGGAATTCTCCAGGCCAGAATACTGGAGTGGGTCAGATCAGATCAGATCAGATCAGTCGCTCAGTCATGTCCGACTCTTTGCGACCCCATGAATCGCAGCACGCCAGGCCTCCCTGTCCATCACCAACTCCCAGAGTTCACTGAGACTCACGTCCATCGAGTCAGTGATGCCAATCCAGCCATCTCATCCTCTGTCGTCCCCTTCTCCTCCTGCCCCCAATCCCTCCCAACCCATAGGTCAAACCCAGGTCTCCCACATTGCAGGTGAATTCTTTACCAGCTGAGCCACAGGGGAAGCCCACAGGGGAGGAAACTAAGGCTTAACGAGATTTTCTAATAGGCCCAACAGGACGGCTTCACCCGGTCTGTGCTCTACCCCAAGGTCCCTGCTCTATCCTCTCTCTCTTCGGTGCTTGAGACACAGTCTCTCCATCATAAAGGTCTCTCAGTTGACTTAAGGAGGAGATAGGGATTTCGGCTCTTATTAAAGGGAATTAAAGGCTCCGAGAGGCTGTCATGTGCTGAAGGTCAGGCAGCTAGGGACTGTGGAGGCGCGCGGATGGGATTCAGCTTGACGGAAGCTGGTCTGGAGAGACCAGCCAGGGCACATGCTGACAGCTGCTCTCCTGCCGGACAGGCCACCTTCCCACATGGGACTCAGAGCTCCCTGAGGACCAGGGCCTCCTTCCCCTTCACATCTGCCTTTACTGGGGGCGGGGGGCGTGCTCCTTGGCTCAGGCGGGGACCATGACGACCCAGACTGACCATGGGGACTTGGGCAAGGCCGTAGCCCCCTCCTGAGGAATCCATCAGTGATTCCCAAACTGGGTCTGGACTTTCTCTAGGGATCGATAAAGATAGAAAAGATATGGTTCACTGAGCTATTTTCAACATTACCAAAAGCCCAAGAAAAATTATACATTTGCCCACGACCTGGCACAGCACCGGCTGGCTGCAAGGTAGCCTTTCTTTGATTCAGGCTAGAATTATATCGTCTTGAAAAATTCTAGTGGGTTCATGTGGAGCTGAAGCTAGCTATTATATAGGTCTTTGATGAATAAAAATGAGGAAATGTGCTTATTATTACCTAATCTGTGCAATTTGTTCAATAGACACATCTTTCAGAATATGGGAATCATTGGTGGGACAGTAATCAAGGGAGGTCCTTGAGGATAATGAGACTGAAAGTGTTGCTGGTCTAGATAGAGCTGTGCTGGCCAGCATGGTAGCCAACAGCCACATGTGGCTACTTAAATTGAAAATAATTAAAATGAAATTAAATGTAAAATTTCGTTCTTCAGTCATGCTAGCTATATTTTGAGTGCTCAAGAGCCACATGGGGCTGGTGGCTACATCTCAGGCGGGGCAGAGAGTTCTGTTGGGCAGCACTGTTTTAGATCATCCCGAATGATTCCAAGTTTTGAAGTGGGGTGGGGGGGCTGAACATATGGGCTTTGAGTCAGACAGAACTGGGTTCAAGTCCTGGCTCTGTCTCCCCACTCTCAGGCCTTCATTTTCCTCATCTGTGAAATGGGAATAATCATAGCTGCTCCCTTACAGGGCTGTTGTGAAGATTAAGTTAATCTCTGTTTTAGCATGGGCCTCGGCGTGGTCACTGCTCAAAAACTGGTGGTGGTCAATACTGCCATTCTTCAGGGACTCCCCCCAAACAGTGTGGTTTTCTTACTCCCACGCTGGGCTGAGCTGAGGCCTCTCAGCTCCCATCCCCCACAGGCAAGGTCAGCCCCGTGCCCTCTTCCTGGCAGCAATGCCCTTAGTCCCAGCAACATCCCAGTGTGGAGTACAGAAGGGGCCCTTACCGGAGGCCCAGAGACACTGGCACCAGGAGGTCCCACAGGCCCAGCGGCTCCTTTCACTCCTGGAGATCCCTGTGGAAGAGAGGGTACCAAGGTTGCAGGGCCTGAGTTTGAAGCTCGTGACAATCCAGCAGGTGAAACCAGGCCTTGGGCAGCCGTCTGATGAGTATCCCTCGGTTCCCATGTCCCCTGTGCCCACGGCCAGGACATTCTGAAGCATTACTAGTCTAGAGCCCAAGGATGCAAAGGCTCACCTTGGCACCCTTCTCTCCAGCAGGGCCAGGTGGTCCCCGAGGGCCCGGAAGCCCCTGCAGATGGAAGCACATTAGTTATCTCTATCCTCGGGTGGCCCCTTCCCCTGCCAGGCTCCTCCAAGGCCCAAGGCAGACGTACCTGAATGCCAGGCAAACCCTGGGCTCCAGGCTCCCCCTGCAAGTCAGAAAAAGGCAGCCTGGGTCACAGCTGCCCAAGCCAACCTGCGCCACTGGCAGACTGGTCTGGGGTGGGGTATCTGCCAGCCCAAACTCAAGAGGGCTCCACAAGGAGACTCAGAGGGTCAGAGAGGGTCAGGGGGTCCAAACCAAAGTCCCAGACAGAAGAAACAGAAGGCCAGGGCTGTGCCCTGGAGCCTCTGGGGGCAGGGAGGGGGCTTAGGTTTGGTGGGGCAGATGGGAGTAAGCACTTGGCTAAGTAGGTGTTCATTGGAAGGACTGATGCTGAAGCTGAAACTTCAATAATTTGGCCACCTGATGCAAAGAACTGACTCATTTGAAAAGACCTTGATGCTGGCAAAGATTGAAGGCAGGAGAAGGGGACAACAGAGGATAAGATGGTTGGATGGCATCACCGACTCAATGGGACATGAGTCTGAGTAGGCTCTGGGAGTTGGTGATGGATAGGGAAGCCTGGCGTGCTGCAGTCCATGGGGTCGCAGAGTTGGACATGACTGAGCGACTGAACTGAACTGAAAGTGTTGGGAGGCAAGCAGGCAAAGGAAAGGCTGGAGGCTCACCTGTGGCCCC
>NW_011494640.1:1718885-1732541 GCF_000754665.1 Bison bison bison
CTGTGGCCCCTGGACTCCCACTCCTGGAGGGCCGGGCTCTCCCTAAATAGGCAGAAGGACAAGCTTGAGCTTGAGATTCCCTCTTCATCCTTCACCCCTGCCCCAGCCCCTTCTCCTGAACCTCCCCCCGTCCCCCTCCCCCTGCGCAGCGGCCGGATCTCCCTTCCTCCCTCCAGGCCCACTTGCCCCCAGTATCTCCCCACCCCCACAGAGCTGCAGCCCAGGCCCCCCACACTCACACATACCTGTATGCCCTTCAGTCCTGGGGGTCCTTGAACTCCTGGTAGACCAGGCTGGCCCTAAAAGACACAGGTGAGTAAAGACACAGGTGAGCCAGGGCTCCCACAGGGGCAAGGGGGCAGGGGGAGAGAAAGAAGGCCCAGGGAGGGAAGGACGAGAAGGCAGGTAGCCAGAACTCACCGGTTTACCAGGCCGGCCCACGCCTTCTGGCCCAGGATCTCCTTTCGGGCCCGGCTTCCCAGGCGGCCCGGCTCTGTCTGTCAGCGCCCCCTGCATGCCCGGGCAGGCGGTGCAGCCATCACCCTGGTCAGAGATGGGCACAGCCAGGAACCCGTGAGCCAGGCCCAGCCGCCAAGAGAGGAGGCATTGGAAACTGGGGTCCTTGTGCCCTTCGGAGAGCTCCGCCCCTCCGCCGACCCCTCCTCAGCCCGGGATATCAATATTGGCCCCTGAGACTCCTGGGTCTCCTCCCCTGCCTTGGAGAAGAGCCGAGGAGCCTCCACCCGGTGACACCAGCATCTCATGAGGGTCACGGCCTGACCCCAAAGTCCTTCCCCTCATTAGCTCTCGGCCTGATCTCTTCGTGCTCGTGGGGCAACCTGCCCCCTTCCTGACTGACCTTTTCTCCTTTTGGCCCCACAGGGCCCCGAACCCCTGGCTCTCCCGACAGTCCTGGCCGCCCCGTGATGCCTGGTGTTCCAGGGTCTCCAGGATTCCCAGCATCACCCTGTAAGGAGCAAGATTCAGGAGGGCAGGGATGACCCAGCTCAGGGCATGGTGGCCTCTTGGGACCTACGGGCACTCAGAGCCCTTCACTGGGGTTGGGGGCTGGGCAGGGAATGGAGAGTGGGCACAGCACAATTCAGGAATAGGAGGTGGGGACGGCATCTGAGAGAAGGTGGTGCCCACCCGTGCCCACCGAGTTTTCTCTCACCTTTTGCCCCTTCAGTCCACGCTCTCCGGCCTTGCCCTGAGGAGAAAGCATTTCCAGCGTCAGTTCCCTCATACTAGACACCCTTAAGTGTCCAGCAGTGTGTTAGAGCCAAGGAAAAGGCAACACACAGACAAACCAAAACCTCTGCTCTCCTTCTAGTGAATTTGTGTAGATTAAGAAAAGAGCCTTGAGTCAGGCTTCCTGCCTGGGTGACCCTGGCAAGCTACTTCACCTCTCAGTGCCTCAGTTTCTTTATCGATCAAATGGAGGTGATAAAAAGAGCACAGCCTTCTATCCCACAGAGTCCTTGTGAGATTAGACAAGTCGATACATATGAAGCTGTGAACAGCCCATGATATGCACTGTGGTAGCATTCACTGCTATGAGTAAAGCAGTAAAAATAATAATCGCCCCAGTGGTAACTTTCATTCTTTTTTTTGTAATTATCATTCTTGAATGCCTGTTGTGTGCCACTAATGCTTCACACACATCGTTCCTAGACTTTACAGCAACACTATTTGTAGGAAACAGAGACACAGAGAGGGAGGTAACTGGCTCAAGTCAAAGGGCTCGTAAAAGGCAGAGGTGGGTTTTGAACCCAGGTCTGTCTGGTCCCAGGTTGGCGGTCTTTCTGCACACTCAGCCATGCTATGTCCCAGGACGAAGGGCAGAGGTCCGTCAGGCCAGCTCCCTCTGGGGACAGACGCACTGGCCCCTCCACACTCCCACCTACCCCCACTGCACCAGGAACCTAGAGACCCAGGCAGCCCTGCCTGTATCCCACCTCCACAGGCCCCAGAACTCACCTGTTTTCCTGGCAGACCGAAACCTGGAGGCCCGGGCTCCCCCTTCTCTCCACGGGGCCCCGGCAAGGCCACCACGTGGCTGTCTTCATCCTGATGCTCGGTCAGGGCTCTGCATGGCTCACAAGGCTCCCCCTGCCAAGCAAGGACACAGGGTTGGGGGACCTCAGCCCCGGCTTGGAATCTGGGGCTGGGAATGCAGCCGGGCCTGACCTAGCACCTGGACTGGGCAGGGGGGGTCTCTCAGGAGACATAGTAGAAAACCAGGTGAAAAAAGGAGGTGGGGGGGACTTCCCTTGTGGTCCAGTGGTTAAGACTTCACTTTCCAATGCAGGGATTTGAAGGTTTGATCCCTGGCTAGGGAGCTAAGAACCCATATGCCTCAAAGCCGAAAAACCAAAACATCAAACAATGTTGCAATACATTCAATAAAGAATTTAAAAATGGATCATATTAAAAAAAAAAAAAAAAAAAAAGGGGGGGGGGCCAAGCCTCAGGAGTTCTGAACATCATGGTAAGGGATCCGATGTTACCCTCAGGCAGTGGGCAGCCTGGGAGGGTTTGAAGTCAAGCAGGAGGAGTGTGTTTGGGATGCTGGCCCTGGCTGCATGGGGAAGGTCTTCAGACTCACCTTCTCCCCTTTGATGCCTGTGGGTCCCGCAGGCCCTGGCGGCCCCTGTGTGATAAGAAGCCACGTGTGATGCCCTGCATCTGCCTGGGCCACTCCCACCTCATCCTGCTCCCTCGAGCTATTGGCATCCAAAGCTCACTTACCGGATTGCCGGCTGGCCCTACCTCCCCGAAACTACCCTGAGAGCAAAGCAGAGAACACAGGGTTAAAGTGGGGAGGCACACAAGTGTTAGGTCACTCCAAAACCCCAAGCCACAAGAGTAGCCCCTGGGGACCCCTAACCACCCCCACTCCCATTTCCTGGCTAGGAAACTGAGACCCAGAAAGCGAAGGGATTTCCGCCAAGGTCCCCAGGGAAGACTGTGGCCAGCCTGTTTCTGTCCTCAGGTGCAGGCCGCAGAATCCCAGACCCACCCTCAGCCCTGGCCCAGCACACAAAGATCAGGAATTCGTTTGTCCAACAGTCATTCGCTGGATGCCTGGACGTGTTGTGCACTGAGCAAGGTGCTGGTCAGTAGCAGTGAACAGCACAGACAAACACATCTGTGGCACTTACACCCTTGTGGGGGACACCGAGAATTTTTAAATAATTGTAACTGGATGGCCAGGAGTGCTATGAAGGGAGTAAGCAGGGTGGTGAGACAAAGTAGGCAGGGTAGGCCGTTTTAGACAGGATGGTCAGAGAACTGTTTATTATTATATGCTGACAATTATTGTCAGAAAGAGGAGACTAAGGCCCGGTCAATGAAAGAGCAGGGGGAGCAAGAGAGGAAAAACGCTCCAGACAGTGGGAGCCACAAGGACAAAATCTAAGAGGTGGGAACATTCTTGACATATTCCAGAAAGGAAGGAGGGCGGCACAGCTAAAGCACAGGAAATGCAGAGAGAAGAACCAGATGAAGCTGCAAAGGCGGGCAGGGCTGGGCATCCGGGGTCTTGCTAGGCACCGCTGGCCTTTGAGACAGTGTCCAGTCCCAGAAGGATTTTCAGCAGGGAAACAGTGTAACTTGAGAGCATGTGTTTGTTTTAACAAAACCACAGTAGCTACTGGGTGAAAACGCTGAAGAGCTGCAGCGGCTGCAGGCAGGCGAGCTAGAGGGCTGCCACCTCCATCCAAGTCAGAGGCTGTGGGACCAAGACGATGTGCAGCCGTGGAGCTGAGCCAAGCCGGGGGAGAAGGAGGATTGGGAGAGACCTGTCAGATGGAGGAGATGAGGTGGAGACAGGTTTGGGGTTTGAGGAGGCTTGAAGAACTGGGTATGTGCCATTTATGGAGATCAGAAGGGCTGGAAGAAGAAACAGGTGAGGGGGAGGGTGTAAAGCTCCATTTGAGAAATCTGACAAATGATCTGCCTGGTAGAGCTGAGTCTGAACGTATATTCCAGGGTTTCTCACACTTGAACCCTCGTACACCCAGCGAACCCCTCACAGGGGTAGCTGCTTTATCAGTTCAGTGGTGTCATTTGTCTCCAACACAACCACAAATGCATACATTCACAGGGCACTGGAATTGAGCGACCCAGCCGAGCAGCAAGACTGCAGGCGCTGGAGCCAGTTTCTCTGTGCTCAAATCCCAGGTCTGCCCCCAAACCCCCATGTGACTTTGGGCAATTTAGTTGGTCTTTTTGGACCTCTGCTTCCTCATCCACAAAATGGGAAGAATGGAGTACCTACCCCATGAGGTTTTGGGAGGAGGAAACAAGTCAATACATCTATAAGCCTTTGGAATGCTACCTGGCACAAAGTAAGTAGTAAAGGAGGGCTGTTATTATTATTTTATGAAGGTACTCAATTGTTTTGGATCATCAATAAATTAAAAATACAATACTAAAGGAACTCTCTTGGAGAACATGTGGGCTGTCAGAAATAAATTCTTTGACTCCAGTCTGCAAAACATTGATGAATTTATTTCTCTGTGGATTTACAGTTTGGTTTCTTGTCTATGTTGTCCCTATGCCCCACCCAGGGGCCCCCTCCCCTGCCTCCTTGTCAAGAAGATCCCAGTTTTCCTGACTTCTAACCAGATCTCACCTTTTCTCCTTTCAGCCCTGTTAGCCCTGGGGCCCCAGCTTTCCCCTGAAAAAATAATCAAGTCACAGTCACTGCATGCCCCCCACTCCCATCCCTCCAAGATTCCATGAGTCCCAGTGTCCACCCAGAAAGAGAAAGGCCAACTCAGAACTACAAATCCCACAACCCCACAGTGTTTGGACAACTACAGCTGTTACACAGATTGGCACTCAGAGGTTCTAAGAGGGAGTCCTGGGGAGATGCAGGGGTGAAGGGAGACACTGGGCTACAGGCCTGGGGCCCCTACCTCAGGGCGTCCCTCCTGGCCTCTGCCTTGCTTGAGACACTAGGCCTAAGGAGCCAGGGAGGCTACCAGTGTGGTAAAGATGGGCTGCCTTGGCCTGGCTGGGGAAAGCAGTGACTTACCGGAAGACCTGGCAAACCCAGGCCAGGAGGGCCCACGTCGCCTTTGGCCCCTGCAGAAGGCTGGAGATGCTGGGCCGCTACGGCAAAGCTGCAGGACGAGCAGGACTCCCCCTGGGGAAGGAAGAGAAGGGATCAGAAAGGCTGGCAGTGATCAGAGGGGGGCAGCCAGAGGACGGGGTCCCTCACCTTCTCTCCTTTGAGGCCTTGGATGCCAGGGTCTCCCTGCAAGGAGAAGAGATTTATGGGCTGAGAGACTGGGTACGGTAGGGCACCCCAAATTTCCCAGCCATCTATGAGGACAGCAATGTCACATACCACAAACCCTTCAAACAGCCAGGAGTCCCAAGGGGCTCAAGGTCAGCATCCCAGACTTGGGGCTCATCAACCCATGTGACAGACAGACAGGAAAGAAGGCCAGGCTAACCTACCCCACTGGAAACTGCCTGTACATACCCGATCACCTTTTTGTCCAACAGCTCCCAGACCCTCCTGAAAAAAAGCATCTGTGAGGGAGTGGAGCACGCAGTCCAAGCCAGGACCCTAACCACCCCTGCCCACTCCTTTCTTCCACCCTCAACCAGCATCCAATCCCAGGAGGAGGGCACAGCCTCACTCACTATAAGGGTTGGCTCCACCCCAGCATGCCCAAAAGGCATCTTAAGCCTTGGCTTAAAGAACCCTCTTTGGTTGCTATGGAGACCTGGGGCGGCCTTCTAGCCCAGCCCTAAACTCTATGGTTCAGTCCCCACCCCCATGGAACTAAGATCCTAGACTCTCTGCTCACGAGGTCTCTATGGCCATGAGAAGTTTCCAGCCCCTCTCTCCAACTCCTCTCCATGATTATGCCCCCAGGCTTTTTGATGGAGACCCACAGGCCACCCTAGGCACTCACCCTGGCTGGTGCAGGATCACCTGGTTCTCCCTTGGGTCCTGGCTTTCCAGGGAGCCCCACAAAGTTCTGGAACCCTTCAGGTAGTGTTGGACACACTTCACAGGGGTCACCCTAGCAGAAGGGAAAGACCATGAGCGGACAGGGTGGGGCTGAAACCCTGGGGAAGACAAGGGGTGAGCCAGGGTAAAGTGGGCAGCAGGAACACTAGGGGGGTAGAGGGTGCTTTCTGTTCACCTGAATCATTCACTCAGAATACAATCCCTGGACATCAAAAACTACCTCCTCACAACAAGCCATAAGAAATCATTGTGTCCCATTTAGGGGTGTGGAAACTTGGGCAAAAAAGAGAAGCTAACTGACTTGTCATATTCATGTATGTGGCGGAGGTGGGATTTGAACCTGGCTATGTAACTCCAAAGCCAGGCCCTTTATTTAGTAGTCAAAGGCACGCCATTGGAACAAAGGAGGGGTGGGGGTCCCCCAAGGAAGGTCTCAGGTTCAGCACCCTTGATGCTTACCGTCCCTTCAGAGATAGGCTTGCCCTCCCACCCCACCCTGGCGTAACCAGGCCTGGGACTCACCTTCTCTCCCTTCAGCCCGGGCACCCCTGGTTTGCCCTGTTGGAGAAGCAGCAGGCGTTAGCCGTGGCAGAGAGGGCCGGAGGACAGAACCCCCCTCCCTCTGGAGGCCTTGGTAGAGGAGGTCTGGGCATGGTGGGCAGCTGTGCTCCCACTGGGCCACTCACAGGTTTCCCGCCAGGACCTTCCTTTCCAGGCACCCCGGAGTTGCCCTGCGGTCAGAAGAAGGGTTAAGGAGAAGGGTGCTGGCCGTGGCCTCAGCCCATCCACCCCTTCACCCTCCAGTCCCCTCTGGATAGCAGGACAATCTTGCCAAATCTCTTGTCTCCTCTCGGTCAGTTTTGTCAACACTCCCTTCCTGTTGCCTGTCCTTCTCCGTGTCTAACCCGAGTCCTTCTGCTTGCACAGGAAGGGGGATCACGAGGCCTCTGTGTGTCCCTGCCCCAGGGCATCAGGATGGGTGGTGACCTGGGTGAGCCCAGAGGAACCACAGCAGACAGACATTTCCAGGCCTCCTGCTCTTCAAGGCACAAGGCCCTCACATGAGTTTGGGCCCTCCAGTTGGACCACTGTGGTCATTAACCAGACTTAGGCCTGTGAACCCAGGCCAAGGCCTTCACATCAGCAAGCACTGGCATGGGGACACCGCCCACTGAGGGGCCCAGCCCCCTAGCCCCTTCCCCAACCTACCCGCTGCCTCCCTCCTGCTGCCCCCAGCCCCATTTTCCTCTCTCCTTTCACCAAGCAGGGGGTTCCCGCCGGGGGTTCCCACATGGGCCCCCACTCTTGTCCATGCTTACCTTGTCTCCCTTGGGGCCTGGAGGGCCACCTGGGTCCCCCTGAGGGCGGAAACAGGGTGGGTCAGCCAGGGGCCTCCCATTACAGTGAGGTCCACTCTGGCCCTTTCCCCCAGCCTAGCCCCCTGGGACCCAGCCCCACCTCCCCTCTGGCTGAGAGGGAGAAGGGTCTCTGAGGGGAAAACAGGCAGGAGGAGCCAGGGGTACTCACCGGGGTCCCCGGAAGTCCTATGCCAGGGGGCCCAGGGAGGCCTGGGGGCCCGGGCTCTCCTGCCAGCCCCTCAGGCCCAACAAAGCCAGGGTCTCCCTAGCACAGACATAAGGTGGATGTGAGAGAACCACCGCCTCTGAGCCCCCCCTACCCGCACCTCCCCGTCAGACAGTCACAGCTCACCTTCTGCCCTTTGGGCCCTATGACACAGACTTCTCCTGGCCGGCCCTGTGGGCGGGGGGAGGCTGTGAGAATGGCTGAGGCCTGGCACCTCCCAGGACAGCAGCCCCACTGGGACGTGGAAATGCCCACCCTCACTGCCCTGTCCCAAAGCCAGACTCCACCCAGTGCCCCAAGGCCATCAGATGTCAACTCAGGGCTTGGAGGTCAGGGGCTCCTGGACTGGGAGTCATGTTGCGCTAAGTCGCTTCAGGTGTGTCTGACTCTTTGTGACCCCATGGATCCTCTGTCCATGAGATTCTCCAGGTAAGAATACTGCAGTGGGTTGCCACGCCCTCCTCCAGGGAATCTTTCCCACCCAGGGATCGAACCTGCATCTCTTACATCTCTTGCATTGACAGGTAGGTTCTTTACCCTTAGCACCACCTGGGAAGCTGGGAGTCAGTCAGGCCCTTTTCTGCCCCTTCCTGGGGCGCAGCCCTCCCCTCCCTGGGTCTCCATTCTGTCTGAACAGGGGCAGTGGGTTGGATTCCAAAGGTTACAGTTCGCCACTTCAAGACCACGTGCTGAGGGACGTGGGTTTTGTGGGGGGAAGGGTCCCAGCACCGTACATCTCGGCCTGGCTTTCCCGGCGAGCCCTTCACGCCTCCGTCTCCCTTCTCGCCTTTCTGGCCCTGAAGGAGGAAGAGGCAGAGTGACAGGGGCTGAGAGAAGGGGCTGGAAGAACCAGAACAGCTTCATCTGCTCCCTAGAGCCAGTCTCAGCCTCCCCAGAGATTAATTGGCTTCACAGGAGGGTAGACAACAGAAAGAACTGCCCAACCAGCCAGGCCACTCACTCAGGGTGTCTGTGGCTTTTCCCTCCTGGTTTTGGTGGACAAGGCAGGATGACTTGGGAGGGTTGGGGGGGTGCCACCCACTCTGGGCCCAATGACGTCATCCTCTAGGATGACTTTGGACGCCTCCCTCTTCCTGTCTGTAGGGTTTGCAGACCTCCCTGGTACCCATCCCCTCAGAATCCAGGCCCATTACCTTCTGGCCTGTGGAGCCGGGGAGTCCTGAGGGTCCCTGAGATGAAAAGGGGACACACAAGAGAGGTGAGGAAAGGATGGGGAGACTGGCCATGACCCTGCTGCCCTGCCCTGGCGCTGGTCGCATACTCACCAAGGCTCCCGACTCTCCCTTCTCTCCCTTCAGGCCTTCTGCACACTGAGCAGGGAGATAAGGTGTTGAGAGGGGCCCAGGGTCACCCCCAGGGCTCAGAGGGCACAGCCCCCTTCCCCAGGAGTCATCCACATATTGGCCCTAAAGCAGGCCTCTCCTCCAGGTCTTACCTGAAGCGGGGCATCCGGGGAGATTCTAACACAGTCATTGCCCTAGAAGTAGGGAGCAAGGAATCAGCCTCCTAGGGGAGTCACCCTAGACCTATTTTGAGAAGGAAGGGCCCAGGAATCCCATCATCCCAGGTGCCCCTAGAAAATAGAGGTTTCTACACACTAACCCCTAGAAAGACCCTGGCCCTCCTCCTCTATTTAGACCAGGCTGCAGAGTTCCAGATAAGATGATGGGATGATGATGGCTCACATTCCAGACCAACCCCAGGGTACACTGGGAAGATCCTGCTGTGGTCATGGATGGAACACTTACCCGGGCTCCCTTCTCTCCCTTGGGTCCTGATGGACCAGGCAGGCCCCGCTCACCTTTCCCTCCCTGTGGATGAGACCAAGACAAGGGCTGGGACCAGAGATGCACATGAGAGCCTTGAAGCTCTCCTCAGGCTGATCTTTTCCATGCATCCACCACACACGGGTGTGTAAATGAGCACAGCCCTACCCCAACCCCCACCACCACGCACACAGCATATGGATCCCATACGCATCCATCCGCCTGTCCCTCCCACCCCAAAAGGCTATATTTGGTAAATATATAGTCTCACGCAGAAAGCATCTCTTCCCCACACCCGTTTCCAAGCATGCTAGCTCACACCCAGGGGCTTAGGGACACACGTGCTTGGACACACATATGTGGAATGGCAGACACCCATAACGGTGAGTGTCAGGCTGCCCAAGTTCAAATCCTACCTCCACACCTTATAAGTACATGCCTTAGGGCAAGTCATGCGACTTGTTTGAACCTCAGTTTCTTCATCAAGAAAATGGGATTCGTGTCAGCAACTACCTCAAGGGGCCAAGGGGCTGCAATGCGGAAGAAATGTAACCCTGCAGGTAAACTGCTCAGTGCCACTTAGCACGCACACGGAGGTGGCCCCAAGAATAACATTATTTATTCATGGGCACACCCAAGAGTACCATCTCACATTTGCATATGCTGCCTAGCCCATCACCCACAGTTCTATGGTCTTGTCAGGCCCCCAGGTATATGGGTTCACCCCTTGCACATGCAAACACGTGTCCAGAAATGCACAGTCTCACACATACACACACACACACACACACACACACAAAAGCACACCAGTCACACATGTGGGCATAGCTGGCCCTGAAATAAAATAAGAGTACCTATGCCTGAGGCGGTTTAAGAAGGTCATACTGCCAATGGGCAGCCCAGGGCCTGACACACAATAGACCCTTGCTGCTGCTACTAAGTCGCTTCAGTTGTGTCCGACTCTGTGCGACCCCAGAGACGGCAGCCCACCAGGCTCTGCTGTCCCTGGGATTCTCCAAGCAAGAACACTGGAGTGGGGTGCCATTTCCTTCTCCACAGACCCTTAGATATGCGCAGTTTTTTACATCTTTAGATTCACACACCCACTACTGTCTCTAACAAACACACACACACGCAAACATACATCTAATCAGCCCCACCCTTATGCAGACTTGGGTGCATGCGTGCATGCTAAGTCACTTCAGTCATGTCCAACTCTGTGAGACCTAGAGGTAGGGAGCTGAAGCCTGTAGGACTGTAGCCCACCAGGCTCCTCTGTCCATGGGATTCTCCAGGCAAGAACACTGGAGTGGGTTAACATGCCTCCCTCCAGGGGATCTTCCTGACATGCATCTCTTGCATCTCTGCATTGGCAGGTGGGTTCTTTACCACTAGCGCCACCTGGGAAGCCCAGGCAGGCTTGGGTAGCCCTGATATAAACACACAACCAGGAGGCCACATGCCATGAGATGGGCTGGCACCACTGAAGAGGGCAGGGGTGTCCTGTTCTCCATCTGGGACTCACCTGGGGGCCAGAAGGACCAATTGTGACCTGAAAGGACAGAAGAAAGAGGACATAATCATCTTAGGGAGGAAGGGGAAACCAGGGGCCCAGAGAGGGCAAGCAGTTTAGTCAGGGCCACACAGGAGTGGCTGAGCCAACATCCTGGATCCCAGCCCCTGCTCTGCTTCCCAGGCCAACCAGCATGCTGATTTTATATACTAAAGCTGTCAAACTTACAGAGGGGTTTGACCTATCTTCTCTAACCTGCCTGGCTTTGGCTAGCTCCACCCCCTCGTTGCTAGGATAACATGGCTGCTCAGTTGCCATGGTAACCCCCGCATATCTGGGGATGATCAGCCTTACTGGATTTGGTGGGGGACAGGATGGAAAAGGGCGGGCAGCAGAGGGGTACTTCCTGACATCCCCAAAGGCCAGGGGCTTAGAGCTGAGGGGAGAGAGGGTTGTGTCCTTTGTGGATCAATGCAGAATGTCAACTCAGAATGTCAGGCTGTGGGAAAGTGGTGACTCATACTGCCCACGGAAGAGGCACAGTTGGGTACCAGCTGGGCTCACAGTGAGCCCCTTTCCCTTGTTCTTCTGGCCCCCCAGAGGGAGAATAGGCCAGGACCACCTGGAGAGGGATTAGAGGGGAAGCCCTGAGTCAAGATGTGGCTTGGGGGGCCATGCTGGGCTGTGTCACCCTGAGCCAGCCCTTCCCCTTCTCTGTCTCTAGAATGACATGGGAAGCCTTCCAAGCAAAGCAGGCCTGAGTCCCTGTGGGGAGTTCTGGGATCAGTACTGAGGCCCTGACCCTGCAGGCTGCCACCCCATTCCCCTCCTACCCTGGAGCCCAGTGCACTGCCTAGATCACAGAGCATGAGACTTCCTCCCATGAGGCCCTGGCCTGGTGGGGCTGGGGCTGAGGGTCAAGCCCAGCTCTGGGGGATGGGTGGGCAGAGAGTGTGAAAGTACACAAAGACCCCCTTGTCCTGAACCAAGAAGTTGCCAAGCCAACCTCCAGGCAGTGCCCACTCCCAGCCTCCTCCCGCCCCACCCAGCACACTCTCTCTTCACTCACGTTGCTCTCCTGGGCACCATGGACACAGGGTGGGCACTGAAAGGGAAGAATGGACCTGGAGGTCAGGTCTGAGAGCCTCAGGCCAGCCTCCTGCACCCCACTGGCCCCCATACACACACCAAGTACACAGGTGTCTGGGTGGAGTTAAGGAGCATAAAGATCGGAATCCCATCAAATAGGCCATGTCCCTCAACTCCCACCAACCCAGAGCCAAGCCAGTTCTCAGATGAGGAAACTGAACCCCAGAGAGGACGAGCAGCAAGACCTGGATCACACAGCATATGGAGCAGAGTAAGACCCCCAAATCCGGGCTCCCATGGGCAAGGCCTGGGCTCTCTCCAAAATGCACATGGCCATTTGCTGCCTACTCAACAGGAGTGTCCAGGGCTAAACAGCCACCTCCTAAGGAGAAGCATCAGGCAGACAGAGCCCAGCATCAGGTCCCCAAGGAATGCTGGGAGCTGTGTGGTCATCCCACCCCAGGCCCAGCCTCCAGGGCCCCAAAGCCTTGTCCAAAGGGCTCAGGCTGGCACCCTTCCAACCAAGCTCTTTTCTCCAGTTTAGATGGGAGGCTTACCTCATCGGCTGCTGTCTCCTGGTGGGCCTGGGAAGAGGAGGGGGGCATAAGAATGGGCGGGGAATGGAGAGGACAAAGCACGGCTTCCAACACCCCTACTCAAGAACCACCAGGAGCGGGTGCCCTACACAGAGCCAGGTACTTTTCTGTCTCTCCCCCTTCATCTTTCCTTCTCAGAGCTGGCATCTTCAAGTCCTAAGCTCTGTCCAAGAGTGGGGGAAGGTGGGAAGAGCGTGGGCGGAGAGTCTCTTACTCAAGGGGTTTACAGAGGACACGGAGGGCAGACTGAGGATGCCGTGGGCTCCTCCGCCCACCGCCTGTCTCTACCTTTGCTCCTCTTTCTGGCTTCTGGCTGATTCTTCCCGACAGCTGGGCATCCACCTGAGCAGAAAGAATAAGAGCCAAGTCTTGAGAAGGAGACAGTTCTGAGGGCCCCTAGGCAGGGGCATGGACCCCAGGGACCCCTTCAGCCTGATATCTGGCAGCTCCCAGGGTATCGAGAGCCTGCTCAGACTCCTGGCACCCCCACAGTCTACCCCCTTCTTTTCCCCCCACCCACGTGATGTCGGAGAAAACAAGACTATGAATCAATGGGATCCTGTGTTCCTGGAGCCAAAGGCTGGGCAAGATGCCTGGTGGGCAGGGAGGCTGCAGGGCCAGGGGTGGGGCTACGGGAGGAACTGGGTTTCCCTGCCACCCCCTGAAGAATCTGGGAGCAGGCAGGGCAGCTGGCCATGGTGCTGGGCATGGAACCAGTCTGGCATTGGCCTGGGTTGAGCCCAGAAGAATGAGTGAGCCCCAAGACAAGCAGTGTGGCGCCTGGCCTTTGATCCTAGGTATCTGTGTCCTGGAGAAAATGCCTTTGGGTGCCAGCCTGATCCTTCCCTCACCAGGGTCTGGGATGGCACCAGTGAAGTTCTAGTTAGTGCCAGAGTTCAATAGGCACAATTCTCAATGCCAGCAAGCAGGCAGGCATAGGGTCATACAGTGGGCTGTCTCTCTGCTTCTCGGAATCCAGTAAGGGTAGGAAGCAAATAGGCAGGCCTTCCAGTGCCCTCCCTGCCCCAGTTGGGTACACGTGACCAACTGACCCTGGGGGATGGCTGTAGTCAGATCGGGGGAGGGACAGGA
>NW_011494640.1:1732641-1739927 GCF_000754665.1 Bison bison bison
TGAGCCTGTGCCCATGTCTGCCTGCCCTGGCCACCCACCTTGCTGTTCTGGGGCTCCTCCAGGCAGAAGCAGCGGGTGTAGACCTTGCCCTCAGTCTGTGGATTGATCTCGATGAGCTCATTGTTCTGGGTGTCCCGGCGGGCCTTGGAGGTCTCTGGGGGACACTGTCCAGTGTTGGGGAAGGGCTGGGGTCAGTACAGAAGATGGACCCCCCCTTAACACACTCAGCATCCTAAGATGTCTAGGCATCCGCTTCCCAGCCCTTCTCCTCCAGCACACTGTGCCCCAAGGCAGTGCCCCAGCCTCTCCCAGCTGGGCTGGGTCCAGGCCACTCACCCCTCCTGGTAATATCTCACAGCAGCCCTCCTCCAGCACGAACTCTGGGTCACAGTAGATGTGTGCCTGCTGAAGGTCAAACTGCAGGGGACACACAAGTGTCACTTCATTTTAACAAACAGCTCTGTGTCCTGGCCCCCAAGGAGGCACAGAGATGGCTCCATCCCAGGGTTTGCCCTCAGAGGCTTTCCAGCCTGGCCTGGGAGATCATCAAGAATATAGTCACAAAATACAAAGCAAAACCATACACCCAAGATAGAGGGAGAGGCGGGAGAAACGTTCGCTTTGGCCAGAAGAAGCGGGGAAGAGGAGGTTCCATTCAAGCTAAGCCGTGAGGACCAGTAGGTATTCAGCAGGTAGGTTTCAAGGACAAGCATTGCAGGTGGAGGTAACAGCATAGGCAAAGGCTAGAGGTGTGAAAGTATTAGGTGAGATGGATGGCCGGCATGGGATCAGCCAGAGCAGAAGGTGATGCTGCAGACATTTTAGGGCCCAGGTCATGAAAGGCCTTGAATGCCAGGCTGCACCTGGAGGTCAATGGGGACGCATAAGGGGGTTCTGAGCCCTGGTGAGATACAGGTTCTGGGGAGCCCACTCAGGCTCCCAGAAAGTGGGAGGAGAGTCCAAGCCCGACCTAGCACTCACCGAGACAGGTTTGCCCTGCTCAGCATCTAAGCCCAGAAAGACATGGCCCACAGGCTGTATGGATCGCCGGGGCCCTAGAGGCTGGGAGGAGGCTGACATGCAGTCCACGTGCATGGAGGCCACTCGTTCGGCCACACTCAGCACCAGCTTATGCCAACGCAGGTCGAAGAGCTGGGGCACTGAGAAGATGCAGGACACAAAGTCACCATCTTGGCCCCGGGTCCTTAACTCCAGGCTCTGCTCCTGACTGTTGACTTCCAGGGAAATCTGTGTGGAGAGGGGGAAAGGCAGGGACACAGAATCAGAGCCCCGTGAGCCACAGCCTGCCAAAGGTAAGGGCCCTCCCGCTCATTTCACAAGAAGGGAAACAGCCCACAGAGCAAGGAAAGCTGGCTGGAGTCACAGAGAAATACCTTCTAAAAGAATGGGATAGGTGGGCTGCAGGTGGCCTCAAGGGTGAGTACTGGGGTGGAGCAGGGAGGCTCCAGAATCACAAGCTGGGACAGAAGCTGGGCTGGACTGGCACCACTCGATACCCAAGAGCAACAGGGGTGGAGCGAGCGGGGCGCCAGGCTCACCTGCGGGTACCCGTCTCCATCAGTCACTTGAAACAAATACCACGTGTTCTGGTGGGTGTGTTTCTTCATCAATAGTGTCAGCACCAGGGCAAACTCACTGGGGAGGCCACGAGGGAACACGCGTCTGGGGGTAGAACAAGGAGGGTACCCTGAGGCTCAGGTAAGAGACCGTCTGCTGCCCACCCTGGGCCCTCAACACTGTTGAACCTACATGAGACACACATAGGCACATAACGTCCCATGGACACACATATACATACACACCCATTCATTCTACAGACATTTCTCAAGGGCCTACTATGCGTCGGGGTGGTCTGGTTGCTGCAGGTAACAGGTGAAAAGACAGAGAAGAGGCCTGTCCTCAGGCAGCCTGCAAGTCTGATGGGATGATGGGGGAGGTAAGGCCATGAACAACGAATCCTCAGAATGACTGTTTTGCTCTTTCATGAGGATTCCAAGGAAACCAGGATGCCATGGGGAACATGACCAGGCCTGGGGGAAGGGAAGAGATACTGAAAAAAGATGACTGGATTGAGCATGACTAGAGAATCAGGAAAGAAAGAGGAACATTCTGGAAGATGAGGCTAGAGAGGTAAGCAGAGGCCAAAACACTCAGGAACTTGTAGGAGCTTGAACTTGACACACATCAATGCATGTGAACACACACACGCACACATACAAACACACCCAACTCTTTCAGACTCCCTCCTCCATCCTGGGGTCCTCACAGTGCCCATGGGATGCAGACCTGTCCTCACCTACTGCTAGCCAGAGATGGGGAAAGGGCAGAGGGTGGGCCTGCCAGTCCCCTCGCTGCCTGCCCTGCGAGGCCCAGGAGTGGGACCAGGCTGACTCCCGGCAAGTAGAGAGATAAATGACCCACGGGTGCCCCCTGAGCTTAAGCTCCACATCCAGAGTTGCTGGGGAGTGTGGCTGAGACTGGTTCCCAGTGGCCATACTGGGGCCTTTACCGAGTGGGCTGGGTGACTGAGACTGCCCCCAGTCGCAAGATGAATGGTCCCTTGGGATTTCGGATCTTCTTGATAGCAGATGTCTTCATGAGGCTGAGTCGGTGGATGAGGTTGAAGCCTTTAGGGGAGACACCAGATGACGAGCTCAGCTGGGCAGGTGAGTGGGGTACAGGCCACTCCAGGAAGATGGCGGAGGGGGGACAACAGGCTGAGCTGGGCGCTCACCAGTCACGTTGGTCGATAAGTCACTTCTGTGTTCCAACTTGAGTCCTTCTTGATGAGAAGGTGGGCACTGCTCCCCTGCAAAAGAATTGGCAGTGGGGGCATCTGGAGGGGGTCAGGCTGAGGTGGAGGCATAGTTCTTGGGGAACCTGGGACAGAGCCAGTTCATGTTCCCCACTCTGGATCTTCAGCCAGGCTCTGCCTTGGGCTCCTTTCAGCTTTTGCCTTCTGACCCTGGTGGTGGCTCAGTCGGTAAAGAGTCTGCCTGCAATGCAGGAGACCCGGGTTCGATTCCTAGGTCAGGAAGATCCCCTGGAGAAGGAAATGGCAACCTACTCCAGCATTCTTTCCTGGGAAACCCCATGGACAGAGGAGCCTGCCAGGGTCGCAAGAGTCAGACATGACTTAGCGACTAATCCTACCTACCCACCCTGGGAGTCAGGGCACAGATGGGAAGACTGAGGCCTGGCCTAAGGCTAGTAAGTGAGTTCATAGCTGAGCAAGATCTCCTAGAACCCAGACCTCTCCTAGAGCCCCAAGACAGGGGCCAGGCTGCTTTCATTCTAGAGAATGAAATAAATTCTAGACAGCTCACATATCCCACAACACACACCTGAGTGGGGGACAAAGGAGCACTTCGAGGGCAAGGCGATGTCAGATCCGTGCACACTGTGTTATATATCTATGCACACGCGGGTCTGCACATGTGTGAGTTGTAGATGCCTGTGCCACCAGGGATGCCATGGGCCGCGGGCACATGTGCTCTCAGCAGTGGATGGGGTTCCGCTCCGCAGCCAAAACAAAGCAGGCCAGACGCAAGTCTGAGTCAACAGACTGACTTTTCACCTGGATAGCCACCTTATGAAACTGTGAGGAGAGACTGAGGGCCTGAGTGGACCACAAGCTCAAGGGAACCACCAGAGCCTTAGGGCTCCAGACAGGATATATGAAGGGGGTAGAGGCTCCTGCAGAAGGGGATAGCTTATTCAGGTCTCCAAAACCTTAAAGGGACCAGGTAGGCAGCCATGGGCCTGCCTCTTCTCTAGGGCTGATTGAACAGAAGTTTTGAGAGAGGTACTACAACAGAAGAGATAGAGGCTAGAATTTTTAAAAAGAGAGAGCTTTTTCATCAATGAAGATAGGGTAGCTGGGACAAGGCGATGGATATAGCTCCTAGAAGCTGGGACACTGGACTCCTTGGATCCCTGGCTAGAAGAAGGCATCCTGGATCCCTAGGCTCAGTGACCAACCCCCCTCCCTGAATCCTTCTGCCCCCAGGTTTGGCCAGAAAAACTATCACCGTCTTTAGTATCAGCAGCAGCAAGGGGTGACTCACCCCTTGGCAATGGGCCCAAATTCCTCACAGATGTTGAAATTTTCTGCCTCAATCCCCAGGGGACCCGGTGAGGGAGAGGAGAGTAAAGCATACGTGGGAACATGTGAATACACATACGTAGACACACAGCCCACAGGTTGCCACATATACCCTCTCACATCTGTCCCTGGGTTTTTCTGCCTCTTTTGGCTGTATTGGGGGTTCTAGGAGTTCTATTTCTGCTCAACTACACAGCCAGAGGGCACCCAGCAGGGCAGGGCAAGCTGCCCCGTCAACTTCCTCTGGCTTTGGGCCCTGGAAAGCTACACCCTTCTGTCTTATCCAGTGTCTGGGCCTTGAGGCAGGCCCTTTATCCAAGATTGCCAGGGAGGAGGAGGAGCACGTGGGCTGGAGGATGGATCCTCCACATGGAAAGGACTGGAGAGTCCTGGCCTGTCTGCAAGGAGAGCTTGCTGCCGGCTCCTCCCCACCACACTGGCCTCACCAGCCCTTGGGGCACAGGTTGGGTTTGTGTATTGGGGAGGGGGGTTCTTCTCATACACAGAGACATAGGAGTATGTACAGAGCACAGAGCAGCTCTGAGATGTAAAAACAGAGAGGCCCAGAGACACACAGATACATAGACAGAAACACGCACACTCTCTAGCTCAGCAGTCTCCCAACTTTTTCGGCACCAGGCACCAGTGTCACGGAAGACAATTTTTCCAAGGACCAGGGTCCGAGAGGGATGGTTTCAGGAACGATTACAATTACTGTGCACTTTATTTCTATTATTGTTACGTCACCTCCACCTCAGATCATTAGGTGTTAGATCCTGGAGGTCGGGAACCCCTGCTCTAGCTCGCCTCACGCTGGCTCATGTGTACAAACAGCTCAGGCCACCCTGAGCCTGGCCTCTGGACTCTCCTATAAATGCCCACGTTACTGAGGCCCATGGTCACATACCTGCATAGGACCCCACACCTCAGAGAGCCAGTGGCAGGCCTATGGCACTCTGATCCTTACCTGCATCTGCTCCATGGCTGTAGGTAACATATAGACTGAGCAGCCACAAGCCAGGAGCCCAAGATGCCCACATCCTGGTCCAGAGAAGTCAACTGCAGCCACAGGACCTGAAACCATAGGGAGGGGGAAGGTGGATTCCAGAGCTCACAGAGAACAATTTCTCACATGGGCAAGCAGCAGCCAGCCTGTGGGGCCCAGGCGTTGGTCCTGGGGTGGCAGGAGGTCTGACCAGGCATCAGTCCCTCTCAGAGGCCCAACCACAGGCCTTGGGCTAGGATTTGGGCCACGGTGATATTCAAAATATTTAACCACCGGTATGGCACGGATACCCAGCAGCCAGCACAGAATGCTGGCCAGAGCAGTGAAACCAGGTCCAGGCAGCATCGGGCTGTGCTAGTGGACAGTTGCTGGACTGAAGAGAGATCAAAAGGGTCCTAAAAGGTTTGAAGCAGAGGCTATTTGCCAAGACGCTTTGAAGTATTTCAATATTTTATCAACCTGTGCACTGTATAGGTATATGCTAATCTGGTACCTGGCTAGCTGCACCCAGCTCAGCCAGCCGGCCCTTTCTGGCACCCACAAGGGGCTGACAACTGAGCTGTGTCTCCTAGAGGCATCACAGGGGCCAAGGAAGCTTCCCTCATGGGTGCAGGGGGCGGAGAGCAGGTCACCGGGCTCAGGACCTTGTTGCCAATCTTCCCTGCTGATGGATGCTCGTCTTTTAGTTTTATTAAACCCTGATGGATGGGCCCAGATAAATCAATTCGGGCTCAGCAAGCGGCCAGGCGAGCCATACATCATCCAGCCTCCCCTGAGACAGGCAGCCCGCGCGTGCGCACACAGTCATGATATGCACAGATATACAGGCATATATACACACAGGCATATTTGTGCACTGTGTGCACACAAGCCTACCTACACACAGGCAGGCTCACAGAGACATGTGTTCAGGGGCCACCCAGACACACCAGCTTGTACCCATACACGTGCACACAGGCAGGCGATGAGTACCCTTCCTGTAGGCCCTCCTGTTGGGAAGTTCTTATGCAAGTCTGACCTCATTCTCTCCAGCTGTAAAGGAATTCTGTTTCCCCCTCCCTCAGTTCTGGATGGGGAACGAGAGCAGGAAGGACCCCTCGCCTCCATATATTTGGAGATAGGACCCCAATCTCCCTCTTCCTGAGGCAGAACTGTTCCCCCCCGCCCCACTCATCCCCCGTTCTTCCGGTATGCACCTCCTATCCCTCCAACCCTCTCCTGACCTCCCCCTCCTGCCAGTCAGTGGAAGGACTGTCAGCTGTGAGAGGCGTATGAGTGCATGTGGAGGCGTGAACTTCCATGCGCTCCCTGTCCCCTTCCCGCTCCTGACCTCTGGCCTCCACTCACCTAGCCCCAGCCAGAGCAGGGCACTATAGAGATAGGAGAGATGCTTTCGCGAGGAAACGATCCCATCCCAATAGGAAGGCACAGACTTGGGGGCAGGGAGAGTCAGAACTGCCATGGAGGTAAGAGCTTATCCGGCTAGAAAGAAGAGGACTGAAGTTCGGAGAGGGAACGCCTTTTGCCCCAGGTCACACAGCAAGCCCAGAGCCGGAGGCAACCCCCTCCACCCTCACTTACCGTAGCTGGGGTTCGCCCCCACCTTACTGAGTAATCCAGGCAGCCCAATGCAGCCAACCCCAGAAAGCAGGGCCTGGGTTCCTCAGCCCGCTGGAAGGTCCTGGATCACTTCTGGCCGGCTTCGGGGACGCCAAGTTCCCGGGTGCCGAGCTTTGGGGGCTGAAGGCTGTCCGGCTCGCGCGCCCGCGCGCGCAACTGCCGGGGACTGCCGGCTACTCCGGGTGGGGGAATAGGGGGCGGCTCCAGGGGGCTGGGGACTTGCCAGGGCCGCTAATGGAACACAGCTGGACCCGCCAGCCAGGCTGGAGGAGGGAGGGAGGACCGAGAGGGGGCTCCAGCGGTGGCAGAGGCGGCGGGACGCGCGGCCCCGCTGCTGGCCTGGCTGCGCTCCCAGGCCCGCCCCTCCCATTTGCCCGCCAGGTGAGCGAGCGAGCTAAGGCGGGACCCTGCGTGCCCGGAGCTGCCCTGCAAGGGGGCTCTGGCTGCAGGCGTGGAGGGGGGAGGGGGGGCGTGGGGGGAGGTGGGGGGCAGAGTCCGGCCCTTTAAGAGCCAGGCCTGGAGCTTGAAAGGCCT
>NW_011494640.1:1740093-1759216 GCF_000754665.1 Bison bison bison
CCAGTTCCGCGGCACCCGTGACGTGGCTGCTGCCCAAGCCTCCTTGGTCAGCTTTTTCCAGTTTCTGAGCTTAACATTCCCTGTGACTCTGTTCTCTGACCGTCTGAACTGGGGGGAGGGGGGCTCCCTCCAAGAGTTGGGGAGGATGCTAAATTAACCCCTTCTTCTCTGGACTCAATTCCAGACAAGTGGAACCCAGCGGGTCCCCTTATTCCTCCTAACTCCATGAGGTTAGAAGGGCTCAAATCCCTATCCTCTAGTTTTGAACTTACTATTTAACGATGACTTTACTTTCTCATCTGTAAAATGGGATAATGACTGCATATACTTTGTGAGCAGAAAACAAATTAGTCTATAAAAGTGCTTACCAAGGGCACAAAAGAGGAGCTCAATAAATATTCGCTGTTTTATCATTATTATGGTGAATGCTGGCAGGATGTGAGGATGGAGGATGGGGTGAGGGGTGACTCTGGGCCAGCCCAGCAATGGAGAGGGTTTTGCTTTATGCTCAGAATGCAAGGAAGCAAGGGGAATTGAGGTTGGATGAGGAGAAGGTTGGATTTCCGAGGAGAAGGAAGCAGGTAAAGTGTCTAGTTCTGTCCAGAGGCAGGGGGATGATCAAAGTGACCCTCCTAAAGGAGGTAGCAAATTTCTGGGCCCCAAGGAAGAGGACCTATTGAGAAGTAGATTCAAGAAGTCCTTGAGCATAAGAATGCCCGTGGGGGGAGCAACTGGAGTCCCCTGATTGGGGGGCGGGGGTCTTCCTGGAAAAGCAACATTGTGGAGCCATAGCCCTGTGGCCCCATGTAACCTGAGGTGGGGGTTGGGGGGCAGGACTGGGATTTCCTGCCCCCAGAGCCTGAGGCACTGAGTCAGCGGAAACCCCAGCCATGGCCACGGAGGCGCACCACTGTGGTCCCTGAGCAGAGACGGCCCAGATGTGGCTACGACAGTGGCAGGGCCTGGGAAGCGCTGAGCTCAGCAGGCGGGAAGTGGAGGGGGTGGGGCTTTCTGGGAGCTTTGGCCTGAGGAGTGGGTAGGCACAGGCTCTGTCTCATAGGGTGCTGCCCCAGCGGCAGGCACTTGGGAATGAATAGACAACACCCAGACAGAGGTCAGGCTCTGTGCTTAGCATTTCACATCGGCTAGCTCCTTTCATCCTCACAACAGCCCCAGAAAGAGAATTCTGTGCTTACCCCCATTTTACAGATGGAGAAACCCGGAGCATAGGAATGACCCAACTTGCCCAAGGTCACATAGTTAGTGGGTGGTGGGGCAGGGGCCCACGTCAGCTAGCCTGGACCCACTGCACATGCTGTTAACCACTGTGCTACCCTGGGCACCCCCAATCCTTCCCCCACTCATACCCCAGACCCTCCTAGGCATGAGGGGATGGCTGGACCCAGAGCAGAAAGGACCTGAGAAGGGGGAGTCCAGATCCCTTTCCATTGCTCCCTAAGGGTGCGCATAAGAACAGCCAAGCCTGGGGCACACCCTGTGCCTGGATATACTATCACAGACACAGTCTAGAAATGGGCCTGTGCCCCTCCCTGCCCCAGACACATATATGCACCCATGCAGAAGCAGAGAGTTAGATATGTTCTCTCACAGCACATGTGTATAGACTCCGTGTGCAAATGTAGACAGGTTTACACAGACACATGCACACACACAATACTCCTCCACATAAGCAGACACATAGAAACACACATGTGAGCACAGATGAAGCCACAGAAATACATCCCTGGGTGTACTCAAACACAGGTGCGTCATTTTCAGAATGCACACATACAGTATTTCATGTACTTGGATATGCACAAAGACATGCAGGCACATGTAGACGTGTGTGTACAAACATACACATAGAAACACACACCCGTGCCCACAGGCATCATTCTTCATATATGCACACAGGGAAACCTGCAGCACATACATGCGCAGACACAGACGCGGAGAGCCACACAGACTCGGCTCCCACGGAAACCCCTGCTCAGATATTTACTCACCAATGGGCGTCCACACACACGCAGGCCGCGACACTGACACATTTACATGCATTCAGCCCCAGAAAGCCCGGCATGCCAGCAAGCAGGGTATCCCGTGGGGCTGGGCTCAGTGCCCTCACCCCAGATGGCATCGCCACGAGGTAATCAACGCTGCTAATCGCCACCAGCTGCCCCGGAGCCTGCATGCCGCTGCCGGGCTGGGCTCCCGGGCCTCCTGGGCCTGGGGTTGTGTGCCCAGATGTCAGCAGCGCCAAGGGCCTGCCCACCCCATTGTTCCTGCTGGCCCTTGGGGAATCCCCATCTGGCAGGGGCAGCACCTGGGGCTGGGGGAAGTGAAGAGTCAAGACAGGGCCTGGTCCCAGGTCAGGCCCAGGAGCCCCCCACATGGCCAAGCAAGAGGTGGTCTGAACCTACACAGGCACACATGCACACCTGGGCCCAGCAGATGTGCACACAGGTGCACACACATACACACACAGGCACATCACACAGCCGAAACAGACTCCTGTACTGTTCCCCACAGAGCTGCCTCTCCGTGTCTTCCTCATGCTGGTAAACACCACCGTAATTCATTCAGATGCTCAGGCAAACCACTCAGGAGTCATCCTTGGCTCCTTCCTTTCTCTCCACCATCCCACTATCTTGTTGATTCCACACCCAAAACACAGCCCGAATCCACCCACTTCTCCCCAGTCTCACCCAAGCCACCCACCTCTTTTGCCTGGACTACTGCAGGAGCCTCGCAACCCCCTACTTCCCACCCAGCAGCCAGCGAGATCTTTCCAAACCTGTATCTGTTGGCGTCACTCTCTAGCTTCAGTCTTCTAGTTTTCATTTCACCTAGAAGAACCCCGGCATCTTTCCCCTGGCCTTACCAAATCCTTCATGATCTGCCCTCTGCCTTCCTGTCCAGCCACCTCACCCCCTGAAGCTGTGGCCCCACCAGCCTCCTTTCTCAGTCTTGCATTCACCGAGTTGGTTTTCTCCTCAGAGTTTTGTACCAAGTCATCCTTCTGGAAGGATTTGCCCCTGATCTTTGCCAGGCTGGCTCTTTGACATCCAGGTCTTACCTCACCCTTCACCTCCTCAGTGACCTTCCCTGACCACCAGGTATAGAGGAGCCCTGAGTCGTCCTCTAATACATGACTCCGTTTCACATCTCTGCACAGCTCTGGTATTTCTTTGTATACTTTTTCTATGAATAAGCAAGCATCTCCATGAGGGGCCATGTTCACTGATACCCACTGCCCTGCACGCCACAGGCAGCCAGTGGTGAATTAGCAGATGAACGCACCCAAGCACTGCCGGGCTCTCAGATACAGATGGCTCCCACGGGAAGTGTGACACAGGAGCACAGACATAAATGTGCACGTGGGCAGAGATACACACACATGCCCAGAGGGCGTGAGTCACAGAGAAGAGGCAGAGGTCAGTCCCTTGAGCGTCTCTGGATGTCTCTGTCCTGTCTCCTTCGACTGAATGTGTCTCCCTCACGGAATCTGGCCTCTTTTCTCTGCGTCTAATTCTCCTGCTCTCTTTCCTCCCTCTCTGTGACTCCGGCCCCCTCTTCAGCTCCCTCTCATCTTTGTCTCTGTTTCTGACTCTCCTCTCTCCCTCTATTTTTGGATCTGCGTCTCTAACTGCATCTCTCTGTGCGTCTCTGATCTGTTTCTTGCATTTTTTGTGTCCTTATGTCCTCCTCTCCCGTCTCTCTTTGTCTCATCCATGTTCTCTGCTTCTCTTCACTCTGTCTCTCTGCCTCTGTTTCTGGCTCTTTATCTCTGACTGTCTCTCATCCTCCCTCCTCCCCCGCTAAATCAGCCCTGTCACCACGTCTCCACGGCTCTCTGCATCCCAGTGGCAGGGGGACCCATCTTTCACCTCTGGTGGCAGCTTTATGGTCCCAGCGGGCGGGCTGGTGCTCCACTCTGCTGATGCCCCTCTCCCTCACAGGGCCATGGCGAGCTCCACACTGACAACCCCAGCCCTGGCTACATTCTTAGATGCCCAACTTCAGTAGCACCTGGTACCAGGTACCTGCTTGGTTTGGCCACCCTGGAGCTTCTGGAAAGGTGAGCCCAGACTCTGATGGGCACTGCCAGGCATGGGGCAGTGGTCGGGGAAGTAGACTCCGACGGGGGAAGCGGGGACACTCCAGGCATCCTGAGCCCCAGCTTGGTTGTCCCCTGGGCTCTGCCCACCTGTTCTGAGGGACCTGTGGAGAGGCGACAGGCACAAGAGCCCTGGAGTCCAGGCCCATCTCTACCTGCTGTGTGACCCTGGACCCCAGCCTCCCCACCATCCCATGAGGCAAACAAAGCACCTCAGACCACCCTGCCTAATAATCTCAGTGATTCTCAACAGGGGCAATTTTCCTCCCCGGGAGATATTCGGTAACGTCTGGAGATATCTGGGGTCATCACAGCTTGGTGGGGGGACCTCCTAACATCTAGATGGTAGAGGCCACAGGACGCTGCTAAACATCCTACAAGGCACAACACGGTCTCTCACGATACAGAATGATCCTGTCCAAAATGCTCTCCTCCAAGGGGAAGGTTCCACCCCTCAGAATTCCCACGCTCTCTGACCTCCTTTAAACTCTTAATCATGCTCTGACCAGGGCTGGGGGCCATTTAGAAGACACAGGGGTTGCTCCTGCGTCTGCCTTCAATAACAGCAGCTAACATTTATTGAGCCCTTTTCAAGTTGCTGGTCGGCACCACGCACGGAGAAACTCATTTTAGTCTCGCCACAACGGCGGGAAGCCCAGGCACTGTTATGATCCCCACTTTAAGCCTGAGGAGACAGGCAGAAAGAACATGAGTAATCAGCTCAAGGTTACACAGCTAGCCAGGATGGAGCTGGATGGGAAACGGTCACTTTGGGACAGACCCACAGGGCAGAGTCCTCTCTGGAAAGGAGCTCACACAGCAGGGCTCTGGGAAGTCCCTTTCCCTCTCTGAGTCACCGTTTTTTCTTTTCTTTTTTATAAAATATTAATTTGGCTGTGTTGGGTCTTAGTTGTGGTATGCAGGATCCTGCGTTGTGGCGCACAGATTTTCTAGTTATGGCATAAAGGCTCAGTAGTTGCAGCTCAGATCTTAGTCCCCCCAACCAGGGATTGAACCTGCAACCCTGCATTGCAAGGCAGATTCTTAACCACTGGACCCCCAAGGAGATCCCTGAGTTGCCATTTTTTTCATCTGTCAAATGAGATCTTTAACCAGCAACAATTCTAGGAGGTGAGGCAGTGTTATCACCTTCACTTCACAGGCTAGGAAAGCAGGGATTCATGATTAAAGTCTCAAAGTCATAGGGCTGGAAAGTGGTGGAGCAGAGATTTGAACTTAGTTCTGCCTGAACTCAGCTCCGTCTGACTCCAGGGCCCGTGATCTTAGATAGGTCACCTGCACCCTGCCCCACTCTCACCCAGGGCCTATAAGGCAGGAGAGCAGAAGTTGGGAGCTTGGAGGACTTGTTAAACACAGACTGTCAGCCCCTCACCCCTAGAGTTTCTGATTCAGCAGTTTGCTTTTCAAATAACTTCCCAGGCAATGCTGGTGCTGGGGCCCAGGGACCACATGTGAGAAACCCTGCAGAAGAGCACGGTGTTAGATCACCTATGCTGCTGCTGCTGCTGCTGCTGCTGCTAAGTCACTTCAGTCGTGTCCGACCCTGTGCGACCCCATAGACAGCAGCCCACCAGGCTCCCCCGTCCCTGGGATTCTCCAGGCAAGAACACTGGAGTGGGTTGCCATTTCCTTCTCCAATCCACGAAAGTGAAAAGTGAAGTCACTCAATCGTGTCCAACTCTTAATGACCCCATGGACTGCAGCCCACCAGGCTCCTCCATACCTGGGTCCAAATCATGGCTCTGTAATTTGGTGGCATCACTTCACCTCTTCCTCGGATAAACAGAAATACAGCATCTGTATGCAGAAGCAGTATACAGAGATACAGTATCTGTCTCTTAGGGTTTGCTGAAAGGATTATGGGAGAGATAGGCGAAGGGGAAGGTGCTCTCCTGCTGTCAGCACCTACCAAATATGCTCATAAATGCTCGCCAGCGTCACTGTCCCCAAAAAGGCACCTCCCTCCTCTCCAGACAGACCGGAAGTCCCCAGGGCAGTGAAGGACTCAGTTAAGGACTTAAACATCCTTTTCTCCTGTCTACCAGCCACCTCCCCAGGCCTGCACAGAGCAGGACACAGAGATGACACCTCAGAACACACATGGGAGGGACAGTGCCTCTGCCAAGACATCCCAAGGTCCTTTGTCCCATAGCACAGAGCCTGTGGGGCAGGGATGAGAGTGCAGCCCAAGCAGCACTGAAGACCCTCAGAGAGACCTGCCCGCCACCGGTCTTCCTCCAGGCCCTGCCCCATTCCCAGGAATCCCTTCTGGTGCGAGAGTTGGCTTCCCAAGGCCCTAGTGGGATAGCTTGTATACCTTCACCCAAGCATCATTTTGGGTACCAGCCAACTCAACTCACAGCCCTGTTTTGCTGTATGACCTTTAGCCAATTGTTAGGCCTCTCTAAGTCTTAGTTTCTTTCTTTTAAAATTTTATTTATTTATTTTGGCTGCGCTGGGTCTTCGTTGCTGCACGCAGACCTTCGCTAGTTCCGGTAAGCCGAGGCTACTCTGTTTTGGTGCACGGGCTTCTCATTGCAGTGGCTTCTTTTGTTGCTGAGCATAGGCTCTAGCTAGGGTGCACAGACTTCAATAGTTGCAGTGCATAGGCTCAGTAGTTGAGATGCACGGGCTTAGTTGCCCCACGGCATGTGGAATCATCCCGGACCAGGTATACAACCTGTATCTTCTGTACTGGCAGGCAGATTCTTAACCACAGGACCACCAAGAAGTCATAGGTCTAGTCAAACAAGAACTCAGCCTAGTGTTAAGGGTGGGGGCTGCATCCTCAGAATAATTGGGTTCAAACCTCACTCCTACCACTTACAAGCTGTGTGACTTTTGGCAAATCCCTTCATCTCCTGGAGAGAGCTTCAGTTTCCTTATTGATAAAATGGAATTGTCCACAGCTCACAGGGATGCTGTGAGAGTTCCCTGAGATGAGACATTTCAAGTGCTGTGCACAGCTCCTGAAACTCAATAGATGCTAGCTATTCCATACACACAATGAGAGAGTGTAACCTTACCGCCGCAACAAACACATCTGTTGGCTGCCTTCCCTTCCCACCTGCCCTTCCCATGTTTAGCTTTGAGACTATCTTCACCTTCCTTCCCAAAGAGGCTGAGGAAGGCAGTTGGGAACAGTCTCCCAGAAAGGGCAGATCTGAGCAGAAGCTTGGAAGAGGGAGGGGTGTAATTAATTATCAGCCTGCTAGACTGTAAGCCTGCTACCATTTTATCCCTGGAGCATGTGACAGAGACAAGGCCCTTTATAAATACTGGCAGCAAGAATGAAACAGGACCCAGGACAAACTCCCTTTGGTGGAGAGCAAGCCAAGGAGTCTCCTGGGTGAGGCATGGTGGGGAGAGGAGCACTTGGGGACTCCCGGCCTCTGTCTTTGCATGCAAGAGCCTCAGACAGTTGGACTCATAAATTCTTTGAATCCTGGAACTCTGGGTGGAGAGAAACTGGCTGCTGCCCAGCCCCACCTCCTCCCAGTAGTGCCCGGGGCTGGACTGGGGAGTCCTGACAACCTAGCTAGAAAGGGAGACTGAGGAAGCGGATTTTCAGGGTGAAAATCCAACTTTTTCATCAAGGCAGGAAATAAAATCTAAGCTCAGAGAAGGTTTGTTCCTGGCTCTGCTACTTCCTGGCTTCATTCTCTTCTGTCATCTCTCTAAGCCCTTAGTTTCCATACCTGTAAAATGGGGTGATAATGATAGCACCTAACCACATGGAACTTTTGGGAGGATTAAATGAGATAATACATGAAACTAAGCCAAGTCCGTAGTAAATGCTCAAAAATATTAATTGTTAACATCATTAGTACTGGGGAGGGCTGCTAATTCACCGGGCACTCTTGCCCTGCATCTTACACCCACATTCATCGCTGGCAGTCCCTCCCCACCCCACTTGCCTTCCTATTTACAAAGCTGATTTCATGTAGCTTTGAAAGGTCAATGACATTTCCAACAGATATCAGACAATTTTTTCCATGAAGTGGCCTAAATAATATATTATAAAGAAATAAAACCAACTGGAGTATTGTCAGCCTTGATCATTCAGAAAAGGCTTGATATTGGTGTCTGGATGACAGAGAACAGGTGGTTGGAAGGTGGGGAGAAAGAGCCTGGGACAGGGGACCTGGATTCAGGGCCTGTGCCCTTTGCCAACAAGGAAAAGATGATCTTAGAGACTCTTGAGCCCCTTTGTTCCCTGAGCCTGAGGCTCTTAAACCTGTAACGACCCGAACATGCCCCCTCCTGAGAACAGGAACCAGCGTTAGTTGCTCAGTCATGTCCCATTCTTTGGGACCCCATGGACTGTAACCACCAGACTCCTCCATCCATGGGATTTTCCAGGCAAGAATACTGGAATGGGTTGCCATTTCTTTCTCCAAGGGATCTTCCCAACCCAGGGATTGAACCCAGGTCTCCCGCATTGCAGGCAGATTCTTTACCGCCAGGTGAGCCAGACCCATGCAAAGCCAGGATGCTCCCCTTCCTCCCTCCACTCTGACCCAAGCGTTCCACTTTCACTTAAGCGCCCTGACCAGGCCCCAATCATCTTGGGTGAGCCCCTGGGGGTAGGAGCTGGGGCTCACCGCACCACACCCATTAATCCTCCTCTGTACATCCAGAAGCGGAAAAAAATAGGTGCCAGAGATAACTGACTTGCTGAGCTGGAACTAAACCCACATGTAACACCCAGCAGGTCACTGCTGCTTTTTAAAGAATAATTTTAATCGTCTGGACAATCCTAAGTACCTATTCTTATTCCGATTTTACAGGTGAATGGATGTCATCTTCAACTCGAGCACTTTAAGGAAACAGGTGGGGAGAAGTGGCTGGCTAGGAGTCAGAGCTGGGATTTGAACCCAGGAATATCACAGCACAATCTGCTGTGTGATAGGCCCCTTCCTCTCTCCTGGACTCAGCTTTCTCATCTGTTGAATGGGAATGCTAACTCTGGAACCTCGAAGATCCAAGTTGGGACTTCTTGCTGCCCGGAGGCCAGGTCCCCACCCAGAAGCCTAGAACATCTCTGTGGGCCTGGGCAGGAGAGAAGGGCAGGTGTAGACATGACTGCTCCGCGGGTGGGTGGGGGATGGGGGCGCTGCCGGCAGGCACGCAAAAACAACTAAATAAATCAGGACCGGGGGACTCCTAATCCTTCCCGGCTGTGGCTGCTACCGCTCACGCGGCCGGGTCCGCCATCGCCGGGCTGGCGCCCCGGGCATGGGAGGGGGACATGGCACAGCCAAGAGTGCAGAGTCGGGCCAACAGGATCGGAGCGATGCCCAGCCGTCAAGGCGGCCTCGGCTCTCGAGACGGGGAAGGCCCTGCCGGCAGGGTGACTCAGGCCTCCCAGACCCCCTCCTGCGTAGGCACGCTCCCTGGCCTCGATCTATTTTTAGAGCCTGAGCGTCCAGGGGCGGCGGGGGGAGGTTCATGGGGGTGCAGGCGCCTGACCAGCTTCTCCAGCTCAGGACTTAAGCCCCAGGACCTCTAGCTGTCTGTCTAGCAAAGAACGGAAACACTTGGGGTGTAGGGGGTGGGGGAGGTGCGCGCCCAGAAAATGTATCTTCCTTTTTCCCTTCGGCTTCGCAAGGCCTGGCAGTTTCAGGGAGCTGGGCGCGGCCTCCTGAGAAACGGCCTCTGTTAAGTGGGGCCAGGAGCTCCCGACCGTCCGTCTGTCTGGCTATTGGACTGAAAGCCAGAGCGGGCAGGACTCCCGGGCGACCGCAGAGGCTGGGACGGGGCGGGGGCGGGGAGTGCTGGGAGAGAGGGGAGGAAGCCTCCAGTTTCAGGAGATCCCAACACCACCCCGCCATAGGCCACGCCCCTAGCCCGCCTTGGGCCACACCCACGGCCCGGGTAGCATCCCTGACTCCACCTTGGGCCCCGCCTCCTAACTAGCTCCGCCCACAGCCAAGCGCGTATCCTGTTCCCAAAGTCCGGGAAGGCCTAGATGCCATTCTCCTTAACAGCCTGGCACCGGAACTGGGCCCGTCTTTGGGGGTTGGAGCAAAAGTGAGAGGGATGGGGGCCTCCTCCCCCAGCGTGAGGTCGGGAGAAGGAGAGCATCGAGGGCAACAATGGCGCCATTGATGGGGATGCCTCTAGGCTGGGGACCTATCTGTGGGAGCCAGGCAGTTTTGGAGGCTGAAGGGGTGGAGGCAGTCCCCAGCACAGAAACACTCCTGTATACCTGGGCACAGAGCTCTACACCGAGGGGACCTGGGGCAGAGGGCCCTCACTACTGGGCCCTCGAGGCTGAGAACAGAGTCCTAGGGAGTGGGGACAGCTGAAGACCCCAAATATTGATACATGTGCTCTGGGTCGAGTTCAGGGACACACGGGGTTTGGAGAAGCCCAAGTGGAGGCCCAGCCCACTGAGGGTGAGGAGCAGAGGATGAGAGGCGGAGCCGGTCTCCCAGCACCAGCCCTCCATCTAGTGGGAAGTTTGGGAATCGCGGGATGCAGAGATGGGGTGCGGGGAGGGGTCCATTGCACCCCCAATCCTTCCTTCTTCTCCCTAGATTTTCTGCTGACACCTTCACACCAACATCCTGCTCTGCTCCGTCTCAAGGACTCACCCCTGATAGTCATTCGAAGATCCACCCTCCCCCTACCCCCAAAACCTGTCCCTCTTCCCTCATTACTTACGGATAATGCCCTCTTCTGTTCATCGCCGCCACCATCAGGGGTCCAGGCAGCCACCATCCTTTGCCTGGATCCCTGCAGTTCCTGGCAACTGCCTTCCCTGCCTCCAATTTTACCCTCTCCCCATTCATTCTTCTACTGCTAGTCAACTAAATGTTTCTGAACCAGACCTCTGCTTGGGTCACTTCCTTGATTAATTATTTTCCGTGGCTTCTCTTGGTCAGATGAACTCCAAACCTTGGCTTGGGACTTGGGAGGCTCTTTATCACCCAGACTCACCTCCTTCAATCCCAGCTATTCTCACAGAACAATTATCAGTTCATCACACACCCCTGTTGGCTGTCACCTCGAGGCCTTCATACCTGCTGTTCCCTCCTCCCAGAATACTTTTCCTTGCTGTCTTCAGGACTCTGTCTGGCCAAAAAAAAAAAAAAAAGTCCCCTCCTTGGGAGGCTTTTCCTGGCCTTTTGGCATGAGTTAGGTAACTCTTGTCTGAGCTCCCACAGGACCCAGTGCCTGGGTCTCTCATCACCTATCCACTTTTGTGGCAATATATTTTATTGAGATGTTAATTACTTTGCTCCCTTCCCAGTTCCAAGCTGGTATCTGAGCCCTTTGATTTTTCTAGCCTCCGGGAACTTGTGAGGGGTTGAACACAAAAGCTGCTTGAAGTTTGATGGCTCATCCTGACTTTTGAAAAAGCTAGCCTTCTGGAAGTGACCGCGCTAGGTGTTCCCAAGGGATGGGGAGAAGAGGGCAGCCAACGAGGGCAGAGAAAGGAGAGCACGCAGCTAGCTGCAGTGGATTCAGAAGCAGGGGTCGTCTGAGTGGTGGAGATTGGGGTCCAGTAGCCCCTCCCCCAACAGATAATGGGAACTGAGGGGACGGGTGGGACACCTGGGGAGGCCAGAGCCCAAGCACTGGGGTACCAACCTCAATGCCTCTGGGTGGCAGAGGAACAGCTGAGTTGCCAAAGCTCAAGGGACCCCATGGACTAGTACAATGAGCATCTATCTCTATGTAACCAGTGTACCCAGAATCAGGACTCCATGTTTAGACCCCAGGTGGGACAGCAGGTCCTCGCACCAGCCTATAGGGAAAGTGACAGGCAGCCCCAAGGTGGTTGAGATTGAATCTTCTGCCAACATGTAGGAAAGGGCTTAGAGTTAGAGTCAGATTAGAGCTGATTTAATGAGAATACAAAAATAGGATGTTTCTTGAGTCCGTGTGCCAACAGTCCCACCTGCTCCACCTGTCTGTGCTTCCCACCGCAGGACTGAAACTAGGTGTGCCTCATTCAGAATTGAATTCTTAGGACCCAGCGAGGTGCCTGGCACATTGTAGGGATGCATTCAAAATGTATTTGTTGAATTCATTTTTCCTTGGGAGCTACAGAAATCTTTCTAAAGCCCAAAACTGTTCCAGTGATTTGCCAGCAGTCCTCAGAATAAAATCCAAACCCCTATTGTGGCCCACAAGGCCCACTGCCATCGGAACCTGCTTCCCTTCGCCACCTCATCTCTGCAGCCCATCCTCCTCACTTTCCTCTCCACCCAAACTTCATGATTTGCAATTTTCCAAACTTTCCAGGTTGTTTCATGCCTCCATGCATTTGCTTACGTGGCACCCTCCACCAGCAGTGTCATTTCCCTTTTCTTTGCCTGCTGAGTTTTCAATCGGTCTTCAAAGCTCTGTACAAGTGTGGTCTTCTTTAAATGCCTCCCCTGACACCCTCCCACTAAAGGCAGAGGAGATGCCTCCTGCTCTTGGGCCTATTGTTCATGTCCAGTTCTGACTCCCTCTTCCCAGGCTCCTTTTCCTGGATCATGAGCTTCCCTCGTGTGATGAGCCCCCATAGCAGAGCCAGGTTCACCATGCTGCTGCTGCTAAGTAGCTTCAGTCGTGTCCAACTCCGTTCACCATAGTTCTCCATAAATGCTCAGTGTCCACTGAGCACTAGTCCTGACTCTCCCCTCCATGGACTCCTAGTGTAATGTTGAGCAACCTCTCCCTTCTGTGGGCCTGTTTTCCCTCTCTGCACAATGTTGGGGGGGGGCAGTGAAACTCATGGTTTCTAAGGACCCTTCCTTCCCTGGGTTGGGATTGGAAGTGATGGCATGTAAAGCATCAATCACCCATGTGTGCTGTTGGCCAGCTAAGGGCAGAGCCCACTCAGACACGTGGCTGCACATGGTAGCGCCCCGGGCCACCCGGGAACAAACCCCTGCCTAAATAGCTGCACATAACCCTCTCACACACAAGTGGACGTGGCCTTCATCCCCAGTCAACTGTTGGCCCTAATACTAAAAAATTCATTAGCAGCTGGAGCTGCCAGTCCAGCAGCAAGTTAATATGCAAGGAAGAAGCCTCCTGCAATATGCATGCTCGAAGGCTGGTGTTCTCTGGGGCTCTCTCCTTTCCAGGCTTGCACATGCAACACCCTCCCTCTACCCCCAAGTCTAGACGCAGACGCAGCTGGTCTGCAGTGGAAAAACAAGGGCCAGAGCCTTAGCTCTACCAGCTTCCTGGATACTTGCCTCTTGATCTCCTATGGGAACCTTAAACTCCACATTCATTCATTCATTCAACATTAGCTATGAAGTTCCTATCATGTGTCAGGCAATGGTGTGAATGTCAGAGACTCACTCTGTTTTGCCCTCACAGGCTTACAGTCTGGTGGAGGAGACAGCCCTCCTCCAGGGAATCTTCCCAATCCAGGGATCAAACCCAGGTCTCCCACACTGCAGGCAGATTTTTTTTACCATCTGAGCCACCAGGGAAGCCCAAACAGAAGATAGGTGCCATAATTTCACCAGGAGAAGTGGTACTATGGAAGGATTAGGATGATGTGACTAAAAATGGTCCAGAAGGGCAAGGGGTCTGCAGGAGGTGCGTTAGAGCTTCAATCAAAAGATGAGAAGCCAGGAAAGCAGATAACCAGGGAAGAACCTTTCAAGTGGTGGGTATAACATATGCAAAGGCCCTGGGGTGGGAGAAACTGTGTTCAAAGAGCAAAAAGGAGGACATGCAACTGGAGCTCTGTCAAGAGAGATGGGCAGGGACCACAGGAAGGAAATGTAACTTTATTCTAAGAGAAACAAGAGGCCCCTGGAAGGTTTGGGGCAGAGGAAAGAAAATCCATCCCTTTGTCCTGCTTCCCTCTTCTTCTGTGTCCTTCTTTAAAAGTATGTCTTCCTCATCTTTACATTGTCAGTGCCCAGTTCAGGGTCTGGCACAACTTGGCATCAGACAATGTTTACAGAATAAATGAATGACCAAGCCAGGCTCTTCTGGCTTTAGACTTGACTGAGTGGCTCCGAGTGGGTCAGCTGGGCTGCTGTGAAGTTTCGGCAGCTCAGAATGGGAGTCATCTGGGCCGGACTAAGACATTTAGATGTCCTCATACTCCCCATACATGATTCATAACAGAAATAACAGTAACCCACGAGGCATAATACCTACATGTCTGCTGAAATGAAAACAACTTCTTTGTGGATTTTTCAATCACAAAACTCTGGACAAGTTCATCGAAGCAGTATTTCTTCACACACGTGTGTGTGTGTGCACCTATGTTGTTGCCACCTTGCTGGTGCCTCAAGCTGGACTGCCTGTTGGGTCACACCCAGTGCCACATGGCCGGCCTGACCCAACTGTCCCCTTGGTGACACAGTCTTGGCTCTTGAGCTCTGCATAATGAGGAACACCAAGGGGGCCACAGTGGCCCAGGCCTAACTGATAGTGAGCAGCCTCAGAGCATGTTGCCAGAAGCTTCTCAAGGCTGCACCAGATGTGACAACTGCTCGGTGTGAGAACTCTCGTAATACCTCCTTGGGCCAAGGTTTGCCCCTGCCCATCCCTGACCCTCTAAAACTATAAAAAATGATCCAGGCCCTAAGAAACTTCTCAGAAGAGGAATCTAAGGCTCAGAGAGGTTATTTAATTTACCCAAGGTCGATCAGAAGTTTGGGACGGAGTTGTGGTTTGAGCACAAGCCTGGCCCGTAAAGCAGACTTCATGCCTTTCCTGAGTGTGGGTGGGCTGGGCCGGGTGCAGAGGCACAGCCCCCCAGCCCATATCTGGATCCACAGAGCTGACAAGAACACATGGTGGAGCTGGACCCAGCCTAGTTTTGAGATGGGCTCTGCCCTCCCCTCAGCCTCTTTCACTGCTCAGAGGGGCTCTAGGTCTCTAAGCTCAACTCTCCCCGAAGCCCACCTCCAGGGCCCAGAGAAGGAGTCCATATAAAGTCCCTGTGTGGGTTCCACAGCATCACACGGGCACAGTGGTGGGCACCTGGGAGGGGCTCCAGAAGCCTGAGCCAACACGGCCCTCGGGTTCTGGGTCTCAGGATTGGGCCTCACTTTTGTCCCACGGTGGGTCCTTCATGGTTTATATCCTTCCCTTCAATGCTCAGCCTGCAACCACACCTGCTCTATATACGGACCCTGCAGGGAGTCAGGCTCAGTCCCTGCCTGGGAGGAATGTATACCTCCCCACCTGCTCCTTGCTGGAGACAAGAGCTCAGGAAACTGAAACAAAGCAGATCAGTGGTTTTCAGGGAGAATGGGAGGCTGGGTGGCTAAGGGTAGCACCCCCACATGCAGCCAGTTTTCCCAAGCAGACCCTGGCTGAGCTCCACCGCCCCTGGGTTCCAGTACTGCATCACCCCACCCCGCCCCCCATGGGTGGGAAGTGACAAATGAGTCTGAGTAAGTGGAGGAGGGGAGTCAGCAATCGATGGCATTAACATGGTGCCCAAATTAAATATTGACTTTCTCGGTTGACCCTGGGGATGCCTGGATTGATGGCTGGTGCTGTGCTGTGCCACCACCAGGGATTGGGACATACCAGCCTGGAGCAGGGTCAGTGGGCAGCTGAGGCTTGTGGGGTGAGCTCACCCCTGTTCCTGCCTGGTCAGAAGGAACAGGACAAGGGCCGCAGAGAGCCCAAGGCAGTGGGTTTGTCTGTCCATCTTGTGCCTGGGAGCTCCCTACTCTGTAGAGTCCAGAGTTCCCTCTTCCCAGAAGACCTTAGAGCCAAGGTTTCGTTGAATGCCCACCCCTCTCCTCCCCCACCCTCCTTCAGGAACTGTGTCTGGCCTGCCGCCCAGCAAATGAGCAGAATCAATCTCTGTGATGACATCCATTACCAGGGCTCAGGACCCTGCCTCCCAGGACAGTAAGGCTGGTTATTTTTGGTCTATCATTATGTAGGATCTTGGGGAGGGGGTAAGGATGGCCTCTCCATCCTTGGAAACATTCCATCATCCTCTCCAGGTAACTTCACCTTCAGAATCAACAGTGGCCCCTGAGCTTTCTTTCCTTCTTTTCATATCTCCATTTCAGAAATTGTCTATCCTGCCTTAATTTCTTCACCTCCCCCTCACCCTGCAGCCTGTTCCAGTATGCTTCCTGCCATGTCAGTGACTCTAATCCCGCCCTTTTCCTGAATTCCAGTCCTGTATTTCTAACCACCTACTTCCTACTTGAAATTCCCCCTTGACTATTTCCAACAGGCTCAAGGTGAAAGTCGTAATTGTCTCCCCCACAGCTGATCCTCTTCCTGGCCTCCGAATTCAATGGCATGGTCATCCATCTGGGCTTGTTAAGACAGAAGCCCACAAGTCGCCCTTGGCTCCTTCTGATAACACCCATACCAGGGGCTGACAAGTCCATTGCTGCATACATTCAGATTCCGTGCCCCCTCTGTGAAGTGAAGTCGCTCAGTTGTGTCTGACTGACTCTTTGTGACCCCATGGACTGTAGCCTACCAGCCTCCTCCATCCCTGAGATTTTCCAGGCAAGAGTACTGGAGTGGGATGCCATGTAGCATCCCCCTAATTTAAGTTTCCTTGTTATGGGTGGTCTCTTCATTGGTCTCTCCGCATCCATCTCACTCTTCAGTAACTGCCCCCATCCATTTCCCATCCACCCTGAGCAACCCTAATAAATCTGATCCTGCCAACCCCTACCCAACACCCTTCTTGGATTTCCACTAGTCTGAAACTCCAAAACGCTTATTCGAGTCTCCCCTGCCCTGGTCACTTAGCAAGTGCTTCAAGGGCCTGAGAGGGGTTCCTGGGGTTGGTGTCCTTGGAAGAGTGCAAGGAGGAGAAATAGGGGGCACTGGGTACTGGCTCTAAAAAGCCCCAGCTGTTGGACCCCATAAACTGCCCAGGGGGTGCAAGAAGCAGCCTCAAGGGAAACGAGTCCAGAGAGACAGAAGGTGGCAGCACCCTCCACCCAGGTTTTCCCTCTGGCCACCTAGGCCACCTAATTTTCTTTTAATTGGTGTCTAATGGAAGTGAATTAAATTCAATTGAGTTTTAATATGTTGATCCAAGTGCCTTTCCTAACCTGCCTCCCTTATCCCAGGATCTGGGGCTGCAGGTGGGAAAAAAGGAAGATGGGTTGTGAGGGTGGTTGTAGAGGGTGAGGGGAGGGGGTGTGTAGTGTAAGTAGGCCAGATACCAGTGCACAGGTCTCCTCAGGACCTTCTCCTGCATCCCTAACACCCCCTTTCTGCCAATTAGGGTCTCCTGAATACCCAAATCCCAGGAATATCGACTTTGGACCTACTCGGTACTGGCACTGAGCTGGGAACCCATCTTATATCACCTCCATGAATCCTCCCATGACCAGCTGAGGCAGGTAGTATTCCTACCTCCTTTTCAGAGGTCGCTGAATTGATTTGCCCAAGGTCACTGCCTTTATTCTGTCTAGAGCTGTGCTGTCTAATATGATTGCCACTGACCACATGTGGCTACTGAGTCCTCAATTCTGAATTGAGACATACTGTACATGTAATGCACACACTTTCAGAGAATTAGGTATGGAAAAAGAATGTAAAGTAGCTCATCGATAATTTTCTATGTTGATTATGTGTTTTTGAAATAATAATATTTTGATATAGTGGGCTAAATAGATTATTTAAATGAATGTCGTTAATTTTTACTTTAAAAAAATAGCTACTAGAAAGCTTTAAATTACATATGTAGCTTGCATTAGGCTCAGACAGATTAAGAATCTGCCTGCAATGTGGGAGACTGAGGTTTAATCCCTGAGTCAGGAAGATCCCCTGGGGAAAAGAATGGCTACCCACTCCAGTATTCTTGCCAGGAGAATTCCATGGACAGAGGAGCCTGGCGGGCTACAGTCCATGGGGTTGCAAAGAGTCGGACACGACTGAGCAACTTTGAGAGTGAGAGAGAGTTTGCATTATATTTTTGTTGGACATTCCCAGGGTATGATCTTATGAAAGTGGGGATGCTCTGCTCACCAATGACCTTGCCACAGTCTGAAAGGCAAGGAAAGGCTGCAGGTGAGCTTGGGTGAGCTGCTCAGGCTGCTGTCTCCTTATTGCCTGGGAGGGTGGCAAGTCTCTTTCAGCACCCTGGACAGCATCTGGGCTCACTTCCCACCTGGGGTCCTAAGCTAGCACTAAGGCCCAGGAAGGAATAATGGGAGGGAGGAATGGATACCACCTGCAAAACTCTCCCTGGGAATAATCTCAAGCCATGTTCCGGATACAGGAAGGCTGGGTAAGGATGATCAGTATCCCCATTTTGCAGATGAGAAAACCATTGTTTAGAGAGATTTGTGCATTCCATCTCTCTCAGGGCTTCCTTGGTGGTTTAGTAAAGAATCTGCCTGCAGTGTGGGAGACCTGGGTTTGATCCTTGGGTCAGAAAGATCCCCTGGAGAAGGGAATGGCTACCACAGCAGTATTCTTGCCTGGAGAATCCCAGAGACAGAAGAACCTGGTAGGCTACAGTCCATGGGACTGCAGAGTGGGACAGGGCTGAGTGACTAACCCTTTCACTTTCTGGTCTCTCAGTAAAGAGCCACAGTTCCACATGGAGCCCTCATCTGAGTGCACAAACCCAAACCAGTTGACACAGATGACAGCCAGCGACAGTGCAAGAGTGGCAACGTGTGCCAGGGCTGTGGGAGCCCAGCGAGTGCTGAGGGCTGAGGCGGGGAGTTCAGGGGCAGCTTCATGGAGGGGGCCACTGGGGTTATATCTGGAAGGCTAAAGGGGAAGTTGTCAATGGAAGCCAGCAGAAGTTCCAGGCAGAAGAAATGCCACGTGCAAAGGCACAGAGGTGAGGGAGATGGGTCAGGAGAGGTAGGCAACAATCACATCACCAAAAGCCTCGCATTCTAGGCTAATTCCAGGGTGGATGGAAGGCGTCTTAGTAGGGAGAGCAGTGGCCTGGCCAGATCTGCACTTTGGAAAGATCACACTAGAGCTAGGTAGTGACTGGAGGCAGAAAGAACAAGGAAGACAATGAGATCAAAGACAGGACAGGGGACATCC
>NW_011494640.1:1759316-1760153 GCF_000754665.1 Bison bison bison
GGGGACATCCCTGGAGGTCCAGTGGTTAAGACTTCACCTTTCAATGCAGGGGGTGCAGGTCTGATCCCCAGTCAGGGAGTTGAGATCCCACATGCCTAGGGGCCAAAAACTAAAACATAAAACAGAAGCAATGCTGTAACAAAAATTCAATAAAGACTTAAAAAAAAAAAGAAAGACACAACAGTTATTAGATACTAGCCCAGATGAAAGGGCAATCGGGACTATAGATAAGGAAACCCAAGTCAGACAGGGCCGGGCAACCTGTCTGAGGAGACACAGTGCATCACTGCCTGGGGAGTGGGGACTCAGGGGCAGAGAGGAGCAGAGCCCTCCACACAGGAAAGCTCTGCCCCTGACCATGGAGGTGGTGAGTCTCAAAGCCCTCCAGGAGCCTCTGCTGCAGCTCTGCTCTTGGCTCAGAATCAATCAGGTGAATATTAACCCTCCTCCTCAAACCAGATACAAAGCAAGAAACTAAGAACGGCAAGGGAGGTGGGCGGGGGGATGCACATTGTATCTCAGCTGGAGAGATCCTAGTGGAGCCAGTGGAGCACAGCGCTGGGAAGGAGGAAGGCAGGAACAAAGGAAAGGCACCCAGAGGGTTTTAGGTGATGCTTCAGAGAAAGCCTAGCCCAGGAATGTGGGGTAGGGTCTGCTGGCACAAGGTCAGAGACAGGGGGCTTTGTTTGTGTGAGCCTTTAAACCCCGTTCTGGGAAGAGCTCAGACGGTAAGGAATCGCCTGCAATGCAGGAGACCTGGGTTCAATCCCTGGGTTGGGAAGATCCCCTGGAGGAGGGCATGGCAACCCACTCCAGTATTCCTGCCTGGAGAATCCC
>NW_011494640.1:1761454-1762482 GCF_000754665.1 Bison bison bison
ACAGGGGAAGGGATGTGTCCAGGGTCACCCAGAGAGTCAGGTGTAAAGATGAGGTCATAGCCCAGGCCACCCTCCCCTCCCAGATGGACCCCATCACAATGTGTTAAGACCAAGAGAAGTGAATCACAGAGACAGAGGAACAAAGCTGAGGGTCCCAGGGCTGGGCCTTCTCCTGGGGAAGCAAGCAGCTCAGAAGCAAAATCCACAGAGTGAAGTTTATTCCCAACAAAGTTCCCCTCCCCCCTCCCCAGCCAGGGACAGGGACAGACAGGCTGGGGGTGAAGATGGGGCTCCAGGAGCTGAGGGGCCTCTGAGAAACAGGGAAGAGCCCCGGCCCCCCGGGCACACCGTGTCTGGCTCCCCCAGCCTGGCCGAGTCCACTGTGCCTCCCTGCCCAGCCCTCGGGAGAGGGGAGGGGGCGCTGGCTCCTGGGTAGTTCCAAAGTGGAGTGTGAAAATAGAGAGATATATAATATTTATACGCAGTGGGCAGTCCGGCGTGGCACTCACACCTCCGTCTGGAAGTCGCCGTCCGGTGGTTCTGTGGGTTCCCAGGCTGTTGCCCGGTGCAGGGCCAGCCGCTCTCGGGGCTTGGGGGGCAGCGAGCCCAGCGTCATAGACTTGAAGGTGCTCCAGCTCTGATGTCGCCGCTGTTGGGATAAGCCGGGACGCTCCCCTGGACTGGGCTTCTCCTGTGGGTGGAGCAAAAAGGGCCGGTGGAGATGGGCCAAAACCCTCCCGCCCGTTGTACAGAAGAACCAACTGAAGAGGCCCAGGGAGAGGGCTGGTGATGTCCCACGTTACCACCAATCAAGTGAGGTTCAAATCCAGATCCACCGGTTCCAGAGCTGGGTTCCTGACCCCTGTGCTCAGAGCGGGCCCCTGAGACCATGTCTCCTGTCTGCCCATCCTCCTCAAGATCCTGGGGGAGCCCCCACCGATACCACCTCCCCCAAAACCCCAGACTGTTGCTTATGCCACAGGCAGGCCCTTGGTGAGGCGGGCTGAGGCTGGGGAGGAGGGCAGGGA
>NW_011494640.1:1762582-1763654 GCF_000754665.1 Bison bison bison
CTGCTGAGCAATCGCCTGGGGGGAGGTGGTCCGCTCTCTCCTCTGACTGGGCCCACAGGTGGCAGGATTCAGAGGAGCCTGGGGGAGCCTGCACCACCAGGACCCCCAGTCCTCCAGCCGCTCCAGGAGGCCATCAGCTGTGGTACCCACCCTCACCCCAGTAGCCAGTCCCTTCTTCCTTCTCCCAATTCAGTCCCCTGACACACCTAATCCCTCCCTCTGACATGTCCACCCCAGAGAAGGTCAGCTCCCCAAGGGGCTGTGCCTGTGTCTCAGAGGCTCCCATGCTGTTAACTGAGCAGAAGATGTACCTGTGGCCTCTGCTCCCGTGGCTGCTTAACCACAGAAGAGCCAGATCAACACATCTCCACACTGATCCTATCTGGTCACTTCTAGATTCCTGGAACCGAGCAGTGTCCACTCACTCAGGCCTGTCAAGACTATGCCCTAGAAATTGCCCTCTGGCACCAAGCTGACCTGGCCCCTCCTCCCCACATCCACCTGAGCCCTGGAACCAGAGGCTCCCCCAGCACCCAGCTCCCTGACGTTTCCTGCAACCATGAAGGTTGGGTCCCTGCAAGTTGAGCTCAAGCTTCCATTCCTACTAGGAGAGTGTTGATAAAGATGCAGTCCCAGTCCTGCCTCTGACTGTGGCCTTGAGCAAGTCATTTCCCACCTCTGGCTTCATTTTCTTATCCACAAAATGGGCCGCCTGAAACCTTCCTGCAAAGTTGTGGTGAGGGGTCCAGGCCGAGGGCATGGAGCTCCTAACATGGTGCACAGCAGGAGACCAAGTACTGCAGACAACAGCTAATACTTAAACAGCTAATGTACCAGGCACTTACTAAGCTCTTTATATCTGTTACATTGTTTCATTCTCATAACAACCCTATGAGGTAGGTACTGTCACCATCCCCATTTCACAGATGAGGAAACTGAGGTCACTAAGCTCTGCCTGGCCTCTGGGTCTCAGTGAAAGGCAGCCATGCCCATCACAGCCACTGAGGAAGTCTGGCTTCAAGGGGCCCCACCCTACATTCCCAATCTGCTTACCCTATACCCCAACAGGGGA
>NW_011494640.1:1764341-1764506 GCF_000754665.1 Bison bison bison
GAGAAAATGAGTACCTCATGGGCCACCTCACCCCTACCCAGTCCGGGTACTTATGCTGGACACGCTCCATCTGGCTGCCCCACCCAGGGACACGCACAGACACACACACACCGCCCCCCACCGGCTTCTCCCTCTGCAACAGGGGACCATGGCTCAGAGTCTGAC
>NW_011494640.1:1764801-1765956 GCF_000754665.1 Bison bison bison
GTGTGCATCACCTTCTGGGAGCCACAGGGCGTCAGGAGAGGTGCTCCCCACGGGGCACTCAGCACCTGGGTCCCCACATCCCCGCCTGCTACTGGGCCCCCTCTGGGACAAGGCCTGGTTTAGTCTTCACCCCAGAGCTCTGGCCTTGGGCAGCGGAGGGACTGTCATGGGCTCATGCCGTGCACTGGCGCTTGGATTAATTTTAGGAGGGGACCCTCCACGGCCAGACACCCCCCCACCCCACACACACACAATTCAACACACACGTGCACTGGAGCACTTACCTCAAAGTCCAGGTCTGAATACCGTAACTTCTTTCGCTGAGAAGGAGCAACCAGGAGGCAGTGAAGGAGAAGAGAACTTTTTAACCAAGTGCAGGGGCTTTAGAGACAGGAAGTCTGCTCCCTTGGGGTCTGTCCCCCTGCCTAGGCCCAGGAGTTAGGAATCCTTTAAAGGGTAGCCCTTGAGGTTGTGGAAATGGGGCAGAGGCATGAGAGATGAGGCACTGAAGTGCAATCCCACCCCAAGGGGTACACGCAGGCGGGCACACGAGTAGACGTGCACCTACACAGCGACCAGATGCCACAGTGCAGACTTCCAACGAGGCAGGGACACAGATCCCCAGGCCAGACCACAGGGCAGACCCTCCTTCTTCTGTGCCCCAGAGGCAATCCCTGTCCTGACCCACTTCGTCCCATCCTCTCTGACACCAACAGGCTCCCCTCTCCCTGGAAACCTCCATCCCACTGCAGATACAGGACTCAGCATCACAGAAGCCTTCCTTCGATTGCAATTTGTCCCTTTTTTCTGCCAAACTCGGCCCCGCCTCCGTCCCTCATGCCTCTCCCGACTCTCACTTGCCCAAGACCACCTTCAAGGCCCCGGTGGCCTACTCTGCGTCCAGTGCCACTCAAGAAGTCCTCAGCGTCTCAGAATGTCAGCATGGGAGCACTCATGAGACCAAGACCAACCTTCCCATGTTATACCAGGGAAACAGGTCCAGGGAGAAGGGACTTGCCCACAAGTCCTCAAGAATGTGGCTAAAATCACCATCTAGATTTCCCCAGTCCCAGGCCTGCCACACACTCACCACCACTGCAGTTGGTGACACCCTCTCCTGGTCCTTCCACCTCCCTGCCTGCTCTTTCTCAGCCA
>NW_011494640.1:1766057-1772127 GCF_000754665.1 Bison bison bison
CCCACCCTGACTTCTCCAACTCTAGGCCCCGATACTCTGCCCTGGACTCTCCCCAGTCCTTCACCATGCACGTGCGTGTCCTCCCCATTTCTGGTCACACTGCACTTTCAGAGGCCGTGGGACTCCTTCTCCTTGCTCCCTCATGTCCACAGACACCGCGCACACAGCTGCGCCCAATGGAATAAACTCTAACTTCCCCCGCCCCAAACGCACTCCTCCGCCCCCGCCCCATCGCAGTTGCCCACACCAGAATTCTGGACGTCATTCCTGACCCCTTAAGGCTCTGCCACGTTTATTGCTACCTCCCACACAAGGAGCCCAGTGCTGGCCCCTCCTCAGGGGCCCAAGCATGGGCAGGTGTCCACAGAACAAAACCTGCCATGATGCTGAGCGCTCCCCTCCCCACTGCCCGTGTCGAGAGTTTTCTGTCTTTGTGACGCCTTCCTGTTTCTGCCATCTGCGGCAGGAGCAGGCACCAAATGTTCAAGAAACATTTTGGGAGGAAAAACTAAACTTGCGAACCTTCTAGCTGCTAACTTAGTTTTCTCCACAGGGAGGATGGGGAGCCAGTTTCTGGGGCCCAAACATGAGCAGCCAACAGTGCCCAAGCAGTGACTCCTGCCCCTTCCCTCATCCACACCTTCCTCATCCTGCCAATGAAAGTTCTAGAATGTTCTAGAGTTCTACAGTAGGTCACTATCAATTGCTTGTTGCCAGTGATTCCCCGCAGGGAGTGGGCCTGAGGGAGCCAGACAGAAGGCAGGGCAGCCACAGAAAACACATAGGCATGGAAAGAGAGGGGCTTGTTTTCCCCGGGGGGGAAGAGCGAGGCAATTACCACAGGCCTGTGGGCAGTGCCTGAGGCTGATCTCAGGAACGGTAACAGTAGCACTCCTCAATTATCTAGAACTTTCTACCTGCTCCACACAGAGATAAATGTTTTATATCCATCAATTAGTCCTCGCAACTCTACCAAGAGGCTGCTACGTTATCCCCACTTTACAAATGAGGAGACTGAGGCTCAGAGAGATTAGAGTGAAGAGAGATTACGTGAGTCTCAGGGAGGGGAGACTGGGCACCAGATCTCATTGCTGATCCAGCAGCGCTCAGATCTGAACTCAGGGACTTGGAGGCCCAGGTTCTCGGCCCCTAGATACGGCTTCCCTAGCAATAAGGCACCAGGTCTGAGCCATGGGCCCCTTTAAGGAGGGCCCACCCTGACCAGTTCACCCCAAAACGGGCACTCAAGCAAATGTGAGCACCTTCGAGAAGGGCACCCTCAGCGTGTGGAGACCAGGCCCATCTGAGGAGCTCACAGGAGCCAGGATTCCCTTGGAGCCGCCGTGGGCATCAACGGAGGAGAAGCCCACAGCACGTATACTTCCTGGGACTTTGTACAAGGAGGCTGCCAGCTGTCCCTTCCCGGCTGCTGCCAAACAGTGACGGGCGCCCTAGGGCAGGCCTCTGACCCCCAGCCCCAGGCCCGGCAGCTCCTCACCTCCAGGGAGCCCAGCTTCATGGTGGAGCCAGGCACAGTTCGGGGCATGGTCCGGCTGCGCTCCCCCGGCTCTGGCACCTGGCGGGCGCTGGGTGTTGGCGGCGGCGGTTGGAAGGTCATCCCGTAGGGGTTCTGTAGAGACCCATAGGCAGGGCCCAGCCCCAGGCCCGAGTGTTCCACAGACAGGAAGCTGGGGTAGGCTTCGGTGTGGCCCAGGGACTTGGAGGCCCGCCGGGGGGTGCCCTCAGGCCGGGCCCGCGGGGGATCCTCTCCACCTCCGCCCCCGCCGCCAGGCTGCAGACTCAGAGTCCTCCGGGGCAGCACCATGTAGTCCCCCTCGGAGCCCGGCTCGGCCGGCCGCAGCCATGTGAGGTCCAGCTGCCGCAGGCCGCCCTCTCCACACATGTACACGGGGTTGGCCTCCTGCGGGGGCGGTGGCTCCCCCAGCCCTGGTGAGGCTGCCATGGGCACCAGGATGTTGCCAGGCAGTGGTGAGAAGCTGAGGCTGCCCTCAGGGCCCACGAGGCAGGACTTGGGCTCCTCATCCTCGTCCAGAGACAAGCGGGACAGCGTGCCCGTGATGGTGGATGGGTTGCAAGTGTTGACCTCCTTGAACAGCACTGGGGGCAGGAGCAGAGAGAAGTCAGTCCGGGGGAGCAGGAGCCCCCAGATGTCTCCTTGCCCAGGCTGGGCAGGTACCAAGGCCCTGAGCTTGGACGCTAGGGGCAACTGAGTCCCGGAGTGACAGCTGGGTGATTAACACGGGGATTAAGACGGTGACTATCCCCGAAGTCCACAGCCAGGCAAAGCAAGGAATGAAGCCAAGGCCCCTGCCCCCACGGTGCCCAGGTGCAGGTCCTGACCTCCGACCCCAGAGCCCCAAGGCTGTCAAAAGGGCCGTGTTCCTCCCTGCTCCTTAGGCAGCTCCGCCCTAGGTGACAAAACTTGGAGATTCTGATAAGAATCATGGAAATGACACAATAATATAACAGCCACTTGGTGCTGAGCACCCTGCTAGGCATTTGGTCCCCTAATTGATTTAAGGCTCCTATCCACCCTAGAGAAGAGGTTTCTCTCCTTTATAAGTGAGGCTCCAGGAGTAAGCTGTCCACTCAAAGTCATACAGTGGGTGGTATTCACAGCCTTGACTCCAGCTCAGGGCTGCCTGACTCAAAAGCTGGACCCCACAGCCAGAATCCACTGGAGCATCCCATGGTAGGGCTGGGGGGCCCCCTGTTCATCCCCATATCTGGGGCCATTCTCAGCGCTGCCCTGGCACACTCACCAGTCTGACAAGCCAGATCCACATCTTTTTCAAAGTCTGACTATAGGCAGAGAGGGAGAGAGCAGACAGGCAGAGAGAGGATCCATGTATCAGGGTGGGAGGGAACTCAGGCCCCTCCCTACCCAGCCAGACGGTCTGCCCATGGCACATTGCCCAACAGAGCAGAGGGGCCCCCGGTGTGGTCTCCTCCAGCCCCACCCAAGAGCGGGGGATATCTGAAGGGGGGACTTGCCCAAGGCCACTCAGCTGTTAGCGGCTGAGCCAGAATCAAACCTGATCTCTGTACCCAGAAAGATGGGGACAGAGCAGAGTGAAGGGGAAGGTGAGGGGTCTAGGGCAGGGGGCACTCAGAACTGACCTGTGCCCTGCCTGGGCCTCCTCACTCACCAGGATCTGCAGCTGCCCATTCTTACATGAGTCGGGGGAGTCTTCACTCTCATCAGCCCGACACACACCCATCTGGCACTTCACCACGTCCTGGACCTGGGGACAGCAGGTGCCTGCTGGGCCTGAGGCCACCACAGGGCCCCTTGGCTACGGCGAGCTGTGCCTTCCACCCCAGGCACCCAGATGGGCATGGAAGCAAAGCAGTGTATCCAGCCTAGGGGGGTGGGTAGAAGGAGCCCCAGGGGGGCCAAGGCTGCCCAGGTTATCAGCTTCCACACCAAGAGCTGCGCAAATGGGGGCCTGGCCAGGGCCTTAATCCTCCCCAGCTGTGCTCGTCTGCACCATAGGGAGTGGCAAGGGACCAGCGTGGTCACGGGCAGGGGTGGATGTGGCCAGGGAGAGGCCCAGCCCACCTCTCGGCGCAGGAAGCAGTGGACGGCCGTGATGACAAAGCCCTGAGCAGAGTTGAAGACCGCGAACAGGGCCTGGAAGAGGACGGAGCGGCGGTCTGTCATGGCCAGGACGGCAGACATCCAGGTGAGCGCCAGCAGGGGCAGCACCACGCAGGAGCTCCAGAGTGAGGCCCTGAGGACGAGGCAGATGGTCCGTCGGGGACCTTCCCGGGGACCTTCCCAGGGACCAGGCTGGACTGAGCCTGGGCCTGCACTCAGCCTGGGGCCCTTGAGCTGCCCAAGACTGGCGGGGCCCCCAACGATACAACCCCAGTCATGTCCCCTGGCAGAGAGGGGCTGAGCAGCTGGGGGCAGAGAATCGGAACAAAGACAAAGAGCAGAAAACTGGGGGACCAGGAAGGAGGAGGGGACAGACACACTGACACGGGGACGGAGCCAGAGGCAGCATCAGGTGACAGACGGAGAGACTGGAGAGAACCAGTGGGACAGAGGGGGAGGGAGACAGGTACAGATGCTGTGAGTTTTAGCCCCAATTTGCACAAAATCACAGGCCTGGGCCGCATCCCCAGAGACTCTGGGAGGGGAGGAGAGGAACAGGGACGAAGCGAGACAGACACGGTGAGAGTGGGGATGAGACGGGCAGAGACACACTGGAAGATTAAACAGCCGGAGAGGACGGAGGACATCACAGAGCACAAATATTCAGGGGAGATGAGGGGCCAGGGCGGCAGGGGCTCCTCTGCCTCCGTTTCCCAAGGAGGAGGTGCCAGGCTCTAGGGTGCCTGCTCAGAGCTGGGCAGAAAGACCATAGCTGGCGGGGGTGGAGGGGGTGGGGTAGGGGGGTGGGAGGGGGAGGGCAGAGGGGTCAGGGCCAAACCCACATGTCCCCAGCCTCCTTGACAAAGGAGGGCAGAGAAAAAAGGCAGAGGGTCCCTGGCATCCGGGCACCAGTGTCAGCCTGCCCCCACCAGCAATAGTCGATGAGGGCACAGTGGGGGCAGCCTTGCCCTCCGTGCCACCCTGCCCACTCTGCCTCATGAACACTGGGGTGGGAGAGGCAGGCAGGAGTGGGCATGGCTCTGGACAAGGCAGAGACATGGGCAGGGGGCCAAGACCTGTCCTAGGAAGAGTGGTCCAGGGTTGTTCACCCTGGCAGGGAGCGGGCACAGTGGCCTCTACAACCCCCAGGGGGGCAGAGCCAAGACTACAGAGAGGGCCTCATCACAGTCATGAGAGCTGCCACTGATTAACCACCAATGCTCTGCCAGGCCCTACACCAAATACTTTACATACATGAGTCACACTGTGGCCAAAACAACTCTAATAAAGAGGCATGGCGATTATTATCCCAATTTACAGATGAGAAAACTGGAGTGTGCCCAGCTGGGCAGAGGCAGAGCCAGAGCCAGGATGCAAACTCAACTTGGCTGCCTCTGAAGCCCAGGCTTTTGACTGTTAGTTCTGAGAGACTGGATCAGAGAAGCAGATGGCAGCCCAAGTGAGAGGGAGCTTTCTACTACATGGAGCTCCTGGAGATGGTCCCTGCCACCTCCACAGGCAGTGAGCTCCCTGACCCTGGAGGTGAGCAAGCCAGAGCTGGCCCTCACTGGTCAAGGGAGGGTTAGCTGCCTTTCTGGCCCTCAGTGGAAGGTTGGGCCTGAAACCCTTGTGAGTTCATTCATTCATTCTACTCTTGTGTGGCTGGGATTTTAAGAATCACAGCCGCCAGGGGACATCTCAGCCTAATGATTCCCTACCTCCAAGCTTCTCTGTCCTCCAACTGATTGTGAGAGTCAATGCCTCTGAAATTCTAAGTCTCAGATTCTATGACAGATGATAAGACTCTCTGATTCACTCATTCGAACATTCTTAGCTTCTGATTGTCTTATTCTAAGATTCTATCATTCTAATTCTAAGGTTCTTTGGGCTCAAAAGTTCTGAGAGCCGAAGATTCTATGAGCCTCTGTAGGTTGGGGGTGTAAGGAGGAGGGTGTGGCTGTGCCTGAATAAAATGTAAGCCGGGGGTGGGGGGCAGGGGTGGGGAGCAACGTGGCGGGGGCACAGGACTCCAGCATATTCTGGAAGGCACAGACATTCATTCCCTGTGCCCCCTTTGCTATCACCCTTGAGAGTGGGAGGAGTTGGCAGGGCGCTGGGCTGAATCCCTCCTCCCCCCCCAACCACGAGCACTGCCCCCCATTCTTTTGCCCCTGCCCACCCCCCTTTCCCACGGGGGCACAACTAACATGGCGTTCCTGGCCGAGGCTGAGCTGAGCAGGGGGCTGGGGACCGCTCCACACGCTGAGCAGGGGAGGAGCAGGCTGGCCCAGGGGCACCGCTCCGACCTCGGGGGCGGCACAGACATGGGAGAAGGGGGGAGACACACAGGAAATGGGAGGAGATGGGGCAGTGTGAGCCCCGAGTGGGGTGGGAGGGGGAGGGCAGATGAGAGAGAGAGAGGTGGGTTAGGGTGGGCGAGGGGCTGCA
>NW_011494640.1:1772227-1772417 GCF_000754665.1 Bison bison bison
GGTGGGCGAGGGGCTGCAGCTGAGCACACCGGGTGCCCACCTTGCCTGCACCCTTGATGCCCCAAGGCCAGGGAGCCCCAGTCGCATCATCAAGCCCTGAGTCTCCAAGGGTGGCTGCGGCCCGCCCTGCCTACAGGACTGCCCATGAGGCCACGGCACAGAGAACCCCCCTCCCCTTACCCGGCCCTCT
>NW_011494640.1:1772517-1773824 GCF_000754665.1 Bison bison bison
GTCTGAGATGCCATCGCGAGCCATGAGCTTGTTGAAGACGATGATTCCGATGAGCATATTCACCTGGGGGCCCGGTGGAGTGGGAGTGGGGGAAGACAGGATCACCAGATGCCCTCCTGGAAGGGACACCCCCAGGCGGAGGAGGCAGACCCCCTGGGGCCACACGCCCGTCCCAAGACACTGCAGGGGCACATACCAGGACAATTACAGCTGCTGGGCCCACGAAGGCATAAAGCAGGCCACCCTCCAGAGAGAGCCAGCAGCTGGGGAAGGGGGAAACAGGGGGTATCAGATACCAGGCTTGCCACCACCCTCAAACACCATCCCTCAGGACTCCCTGAGCTGCCAGATCACATCACACGTGGGGCCAGGACCCAGACGGGGTGAGAGTGAGCCACTGGCTCTTGCAGAGCCTCGGTCACCCCTCTAACAAAGGCTCTGGGGCTACCGTGGGGGTCAAACAGGGCTGATCCCTGAGTAAACGGTTCTGAGATCATCCAATCCCGGCCTTTTATAGTCAGGGAAACCGAGGCTCAGACATGGGACAACTGGCCCGAAGGCCCACAGCAGGCATGGGCCAGGATCGCAGTCTAAGAAGTCTGGAACCCTATCAGGCCCACAGACCCCCGCTGCCCACCCCGGGAGGCCCACGTACTAGCTGGATGTACCGTATCCTTTGGTGCGGGTAAAGCCGACGGACACGGCCACCACCAGGGCAGGCAGACCTGGGGGAGTGGGGGAGCCAGAGTGAGACGGCCGCCCATCCTCGGGGTCCTTCATCCTCCCAGACCCCCAGCCCAGCTGACCCCTGTGCCCAGATAGCAGGGCCGGGGCCACGTCTGGCACCAGAGAGCAGACCAGGGGCCAAAGCTGAAGCTCTCCAGCTGCCCTCGCCCCAAGGCCCAGGGACAGGGTCCAGCACGGGCCCTGCTCACCCCAGCCCAGGCAGAGGAAGCGCTTGCGGACGAGGCGGGTGCGCATCCGCCCGATGACAGCCAGGTAGGACTGCCAGGCCTCGGTGAGCACCCAGCAGAAGGACGACAGGAAGAAGAAGTGCAGGAAGGCGGCGGTCATGGTACACACACCCTGCGGGGAAACCAAAGGCAGGGAGCGGCCCTGAGCAGCCGCCAGGGTGGGAGGCGCTGGGCTTCCCACGCCCGCTGCTGCTGGGCGCTGCCACGGTCGCCCACCTGAGCTCCACCCCCCACAGAGCCCTGCCAGGCACCCCCGTCTTCCTGCACCCACACACAGCACGACACGGGCCCAGTGACACGCACACGGTGCTCGGCATCCAGGGGCGGGCGGGC
>NW_011494640.1:1773946-1778594 GCF_000754665.1 Bison bison bison
GGGCAGGCAGGCGGGCTGCCCACGCACAGACGGGGCTGCCAGGGAGGGGGACAAACAGGAGGGCCTGCGACGTCACGGCCAGGTGGGCCACACGTCTGGCACCAGCAGGGCTGGCGACAGGTAGAGAGGGCCGTGGGGGCACAAGGGGGGCAGCCAGCACAGATCAGACGTGGGCAAGGGGTGCAAGAGGCTTCACTTGGGCTCCTTCATGCCGGCAGACACCCCCAACACACGTGCACACACTCGCTCAGCTCACCTCCACGTTCGCAGATGTACACAGACATCTCTCCCTGGAACACACACACCCCCCTCTCCAACGCCCGCATGGATGCTCACACATACCAGCTCCCACTCGCACTCTCTCACAACCCCCGCTTGAGAGTCTACACACATCCAGCACTTCAGTTTCATACACACGCACGTGTGTGCCGTCCCCCCCTTCACCCGGCTCTCACACCCCGGCACCCCTGTGAGCCTGCACCTGCCTTGCTCAGCACCCGCGACTGGCCCACAAGGATGAGGATGTTGGATGCCAGGATGGACAGGCAGAAGTTCAGCAAGATGATGGAGCGTTCAGATTTTATGAACCTGGGGGTGGGGTGGGGGGTACACAGTGGGCACAGAAAAGCTAGCAACCTGGGGTGGCCGGACACCTCCTACCCCACCCCTACCCCCCACCATCCCACCTACCTCCAGAAGGCAGCGTAGATGGCAAGCAGGGTGAGCAGTGCCATGCAGGACACAGCACAGCCGATCACAAGGGGGACCGAGGGGGCGCCCGCCAGCTCCAGGGTCTGGGGAAGAGGGGCAGACAGTCCGATGGGTCACGGGGGTGGGGAGCAGCTGCAGGGGTGCCCTCGCCCTCCCCCACTTCCTGTCTAGGACAGACTGGCACCTCCATCTGTGTCACACGTACACACAGAGGGGGCTCACTGCTGCCTTCACACGCGCACGGAGCAGACCCAGTCACATACGTAGACGCGTATTTATGCTGTCACCCACTCTTCCGCTCACAACCAGATGCACACGTGTGTGTACATGTAGGCAAATCACCCACTGCCATGTGTCATCATTGTGGGCACCATCCCGGGGGCACAGACTTCCTTGTGCCCTCCCACAAATATACCTACTCAGATGCCATGTAGGATCACCCAGGTCCCCCCCCTGCCACCACCACAGATGGCCCCTGGCACCCAGGAATCTCTTCTCCTGTCCATCCTGGGCACTTCCCTCCCACTCACCAGGTCCTTGGGCGGCTGGGCCAGCACGGCGAAGGTGGACAGGCGCTGGCACTGGCAGCGGGTGTGGGCTGCCTGTGTCTCCAGCGTCTGGCAGCTCTCGGTATCCCAGTCCCCTGAGCTGGCATCTCTTGGGTCCAGGGAGAGGGGGAATGAGTCCCAGCCTGGCTCGGCAGTCCCACCCCCAGTGCCAGCCACTGCCCAAGAAGAGGTGAGACCCAGGGCAAGGCCACGTCCAAGAGGCAGGCAGCCAGAGCCCCGGGGTCTGCCCTTGATCCCTTAGGCCAAGGATGGTGCCCAGGAACCCGCCCTCTGGCCTTCCAGGTGGGACACCCCCACCCGAGGGGAGTCCTGCGGCTGCAGCCTTCCCTGCACTGAGCCCTGGCCCAACTCACGCTCTGGAGTAGTCCCAGCTGGCACAATGGGGATCCGTGGTGCCCTGGGGAGCAGAGGAACTGAGTCCAGTGCGGGGTCAGGTGCTCACCACCCCAACCACCACCCATCCTGCAGGGCAGGGCCCCACCGGTCAGAGGTTCAGCCCACGGTCAAGGGGACACCACCTCCCCATCAGACAGGCCTGCCCTTCCTGCATTACCCCAGGGTCCCCTGCCCAGGCCCCTACTCACATTGATGATGTAGGAAAGCTCCACTGTGATGAGGGGCTCAGCTAGTGGCTGGGTGGGAGGCCTCACGGTCACTGTCATCACCCTGGATGTGACAGCCAGCGGGGGCCTGGGGGACAGACGCTGAGGTCAGCTCCTGCCAGCAGGTATCCACACCTAGCTGGGAACCTGGAAGGTGCTTTGGACCAAAGGCAGGAGGCTACCATGGGGCCAAGGCTAGAGGAAGGCCTAGGGTTCAGTGGGGCCTAGGACTTTGAGTGAGGTCTAGAACCCGGTCCAACACCCCCTGGACTCCTCTGCAGCCTCTGGGAGCTGCAATGAACATCTCTGAGAAGCACCTGTGTCCCCAGCCAGGAAAAAGGTCCAAGAGGCTGCGGGAGGTTCTGGACGGATCCCCTGTGGCCATCGCAGGCTCAGCCCTCCTTCCTTACCTGGGCCTGCCAGGATCTACAGCAGACCCATCCACGTCCCTCCTCCCAGGGACTCACCTGGGTGGTGGCAGGATGAGGCCCAGGGTGCGGTAGAGCACAGCACCAATCACAAAGTAGGAGGAGGAATCCTCAGGGTCTGCCGGCAGGAGGCGCTGGTGGGAGTGGCCGGGGCCAGGGGGCACGGTTCCGGGGCCTCTCCCTCTGCCCAGGCTGCCCGCTGCCCCAGATGCGGCCGGCTTCCCTGGGGAGGAGAGGCTGAGCACCTCCTTGGGTAGGAAGAGGCGGTCCTCTGAGTACCGCACCCAGTCCTTCATGCCCCGGCGGCCCCGCATGGGGAACGTGATGTCGCTGGAAACAGCGGAGACAGGCTCTCGCTGAATGCTGATCACTGCCATGGACCGAGAGAGATAAGAGATGGAGAGAACCGTCATGGGGAAGAGACAGACGTGGGGGAGACAGAGCAGGAAGGCAGATGGAGACATCAAGGTTGGTACAGACACAGAGGTGGGGCGGACACATAGAGAAACAACAAAGAAATGGGGGAATGGGAAGAAAATATGGAGAGACAAAAAATTAAGGAGTTAAATGAGGGAGGACAGGACCGGAGAACAGGAGAGTAAAACAGGAAGAGCCCTCGGAAACCATCCCCTCCCCTATGGCATCCTGCATTTGGCCCCGTCCAGCAGCCCCTCCCCGGCCTGCCTCTTTGTACCCAGGTTATCTGTGACAATCAGAGAGCTCTGGAAGGCCTTGAGAGCATCGCCCACCAGGTGAATGAAGTCTTCCACCACCCGGAGCAGGTGCACAGAGCCTGGGGACACCTGGGGACAGAAAGGGTGTAAGGGGCCGAGGTGGGAGTGAGCCACGGGGGAAGAAGCCTGGTAGCCCAGCCCCTCACCTGCTGAGCGTCATCCCACTTGTCCTTGTTCTCTGCATCTACCATGAAGCTCACCACCTGGAAGAAGCGCTGGGGAGACAGCAGTGGGGGTCAGGAGGTCACCACCCCAGGGACAGTAGCTTCCCCGCCACAGCCACACCTGCCACACCCCCTGCAGACTCAGCTACAGGGGCTTGGCCTCCCCCACTTCCAAAAGAGGGCTTCTGAACCTTCAGCCCCCCTTCCTCTTGACAGAGCAGTGATACCTGCACGTCATCAGCCGAGGGCACGTAGGTGGCTCTCTTGAAGGTGTCGGTGACGTTCCTCAGAATGTCCACGGAGAAAAGCAGGTCCCCGCTGTAGTAAGTGCGCCGGGCCAGGAGCTCCTGCAGGCTGCGCACCACCTGAGACATGCCCTCGCCCGCCAGCATGCGCTGCCCCTTGGCCAGGTGCTCCCGAAGCTGCAGGTGACAGGGGACCACTGTAACAGAAGCGTCAAGAGCCGGGACCAGCCCCTGGCCCGTCCCGCTCCAGTTCAGCCACCATGCGCATCCAGAGGGAGAAGGTCAGATAGAGATGCTCAAAGGAACTGCGGGGAGAGAGAATCTAAGGAAGAGACATACAGAGAGAGAGTATCCCTAAAGACACTTAAAAAAAGACTGAAATAGAAGCAGCAAGAGAAGGAAGGAGCTCAGATGCACATATAAAAGATGATAAACACAGTCCAGGGACCTCCCCAGTGGAAAGGAGTCCACCCATGCTGAAGTGCGCTGTGCTCTCTCCCTTCTTAAACACAAGTTCCAAGCACAAACACAATACCAGTTCCAGTCAGACAAATACACACAGGCCATGTTCGCGAACACCATTTTTACCCCATGGGGAGCCCTGGGTTGGGCACTGGGGACATAAAAATAATTTCAACTTTGTTCCTGTCCTCAAGGAGCTCACAGACTCACAGGACACAGACACTGTGATGAGCTCGCAACACCTAATGAGGGAGAAGCTCAGGGGGGCTGTAGGTGCAGAGACACAGGCAGTAAGGCTAAGGGAAGAGAGTCCGGTATTGAGGGATGAATAGGAGTTTGCCAGACAAGGACAGGCAGAGCTGGCAGAAGTGGGCACGCATCTACAGCCCAAGGCACATGGGCATGAGCAAGAATCAAGCTCCCTCCACCTCCCACCAGAGCCTGGGATAGACCCTATGTCGCCCCAGCCCAGCAGGGTGCACTCACGGACAGATACAGGTAGCGGTACTCGTGGGAGATGCAGCGGGCAAAGCTGGGCAGCCCCCAGTAGGCCACACCCTGGGCACTGAGCAGACAGCGGCGGCTGGCAGACCCTGCAGGGGGACAGGACAGAGGGCTGGATGTGAGGGCTCAGCTCTCACCCACTTCCTTCCACACCTCAGGATGGAGGCTCACAGAGGCCGGAGGCTTGGAAGGGAAAAGCAGGGATGGTGGATGTCAGCGGAGGGGAGAG
>NW_011494640.1:1778701-1781722 GCF_000754665.1 Bison bison bison
AGCGGCGGGTAGAGTGGGGGCCCTACAGGGAGAGCCACCTGCCCCTGACCTGAGGCATTGGGGGGGCACTTGTTGTAGATGATCTCGCCAGCAGCCGCCTTCTTCCATGTCATCAGCATCACGTACTCGTCCCTGCACATCTCATGGAAGGCTGTGGGTACAGCGGCAGGGCTCAGCCAGGCCCAGGCACTTTCCCCCCAAGCCCCAGGGTCCGGTGGGCAATACCTGGACACCTCTTCTCGCTGCAGGGCTTCACCTCCTCGCCAGTGCCCTCGCAGGGGTAGCCCTGAGCGCCTGTGGCCTGGCACATGCGGAAACGGCGCTGCCAGCCTGTGTCACATGTCTTGGAACACAGGCTCCACGCATTCCATGGCCCCCACTTGCCATCTGTGGCTGCAGAGACGGGGGGCGTGAGTGGCCCCAGGTGCCCCCTGGTCCAGGGCCGCCACCTGCTGCCTCTGCACTGCACACTCACCCGGGCACTCAAGGTTGCCGCACTCCCGAGTGTCAGTGAGGGCCCCGGCACACGTGGCCCAGGCTGGGCCTGCCACGCTGCACTTCCGGCTGCGCTGCTGGGTCCCGTTGGCACAAGACGTGGAACATGGGCCCCAGGGACCCCATTCTAGCCACTGGCCTTCCACTGCATGGGGAGACACAAGCAGGGGTGGCTGTTGAGCAAGGGGTGTGGGGATGGGTTGGGATAAAGCCCTGCAGGGAGATGGCATTCAGATTTGAACGAGGCCAGACCCACTGGAGAGGGGTGGATGAAGGGGGGCTAGAGGGAGCTGGTGGTGCCTGGGCCTGGGCCTGCCTGCCACCAGCTCCAGGAACACAGGACCCTCTCCACTCGGCACTGAGGCACGCACACTCTCTTCTGGCTAGGGACATGGGCCCTGGGCCACCTTCTGATCTTTGCCCACATATAAGCCCAGCTTTGGGTCCTCTCAGAGTCCAGCTGGCCATGAGCTCCAAACTGCTGTGAACAACAAGGCGTAGCTCAGGGGAAGGGGCATGGGCAAGCAGCCCCCTTGGATGGGGGTCTCTGGGTGCCAACTCCAAGTACGTGCTGGGCCAGGTCACTTTCCACACTGGCAGGTAGACTTTGCCAGTCTCCCCATGCTTGGTCAAAGTTCCTGGGGTTCCCCCAGGGGCAGGGTACTGGACCTGACTTCCTCCCCTTTCCCGACCCCCCACCCTGGCTGGGCAATGCCCGCCTGGAAGCCCACGGGTGCTACTGACCCGGGCAGGCGGCCATACTGCAGAGCTTAGTCTGCAGCTCGGGACCCTCGCAGGCCTTGCCGCCGTGCTGGGGGGGCACGCAGGTCCGCATCCGGCTCCGGGACCCCCGCCCGCAGCTGCGGGAGCACAGGCTCCAGGACCCCCACTCCTCCCACACGCCGTGCACTGCAAGGAAGCATGTGGCCGGTGGCTGGGCGGCACCTTGGCCCCGCCCACTGCCATCCGCCCACCAATCAGGAGCTCCGGCGGCTCTGCCCCGGCTCCTCATTGGCTCTGTCCTGGGCCTCAGGACACTGCCCTTGGAGGGTGATTGTAGAAGACACAGACTTCTAGTCCCAACTCACACAGGCCACACTGCCTGTGGACACCCGACCTGGGAGACTAGAATCAACCCAGGAGGGGAGCCAGGGGGCACAGGAAAGCCCAGGAAAGGGCTCAAGATCTACCCCGCCTTACCCCATCCCTACCCCTCCCCACCCCAGACCCAGAGCAAGAATCCAACAAGGCTGGCAGGGGCAAGAGAATGCCCCTCCCGATCCCAAGCACGTGGACACACAAATAGACATGACCCTCCACATGGACACTGACACAAAGAGCTCACATCAGAACACAGCTTTGCCCCAGCCCTTTGCAAGCTCCTGCACACCCCCAGTTGCCAACACCCCCTTCCCCCGGGTAGCCCTACTCTAAGTTCCCAGCCAAGAGTCCGTCTGGCCTAGGCACCACTTCACTCCCTCAGGCACAAGGGGCAGGACCCGCTAAAGCCGCCAGGCCCCTCAGGCGCATGCGCATTCCCAACAACTCCATGCTGAACCAAGGAAGGCTTCAGGGTCTAGAGGGGACTCCCTGGGGAGTAGGACAGGCAGTCAGAGGAGGGAGGGGATGGTCAGAGAAAGTTTCTTTTCCTTTTTATTTTTTAAAGTGGCATTTCTCCCAGATCTTGAAGGACAGGCTGAATTTTAATAGCCCAGGGGGAGGTGGAGGGGATAGGACGAGAATAAGCCAGTGCAGGGAGGTGGGAAAAGTGCAAGAGGTGCCAGTGTGGCCAGAGCACAGGGAACAGGGAGGACAGTAAGGGGAACAAGACACGCCTTGATTACCAGGATGCAGGTATCAGGGGAGTGACGTGCCCAGAACCAAGCCCGCTACTGCAGGCCCTGGTCTGATTCATCTGTGTCCCCAGTGCCCTGGGTGGGGGCTGGGCACGGATGGTGGTGGGTGGCAGGGGCAGACAGTCAACTTTGCTGAATGAAAGGAGGAGGCAACCAACCATCTTTGGAAGATGAACTTGCCCAAGTCCCAGGCAGGACCTGACCCTGCAGGCAGACCAGGCGGGGAGGATGGGCATACCTGGGCAGGTGGCTGAATTGTTGCAGGGCCGGGTCTCCCGCAGGGGCCCGCTGCACAGGGTCCCATAGGGGGAGGACACGCAGGAGCGGGTCCGCACCTGCAGGCCCTGCCCACACGTCAGGGAACACACGCTCCACGGGGACCACTCCTCAGCTGCCGGGTCGCCTACGAGAGAGGGACAGCGTCGGCGGCAGGGGGTATCTCCCAAGCACTGTCTCCTAGGAATCCTCTTACCCTGACCCCGGAGCGACAGGCTCTTCAAGAGGCGACCCCGCCCTGCCCCAACAGGCGTCACATGGCAGACAGACACGACTTGAGCGCCAGGACACAGACACAGACGGGCACACACCAAGCAGACATGCCACCAGACGCCACACAGTCGGGCCCCCGCCACAGAGGAAGGGAGGCGGGGCCGAGGTACCTGTCTGTGGC
>NW_011494640.1:1781925-1793619 GCF_000754665.1 Bison bison bison
AGCTGGAGGGTCTGGCACCAGCTGCAGGCAACGCTGAGAGAGCATCACGTCCTGCCCCCTGCCCCACCACCACCACCATTTTACAGATAAGGAAGCTGAGGCTCAGAAGGCCACACCGGGTTCACGCATAGCCTCACAACTATCTGCCTCTTGCCTCAGCCAGACTAGGGGAGACTGCAGGGGAGTGGCCGCTCATATTAATGAGCTCTGGGAGGCTTCTCTGCCAAGTGCTGTCCTTACCTATCTCCTTAAACCCTCCTCGCCTGGGATGTAGCGACCATCGCCGCAGTTTAAAGATGAGAAAACTGAGGACCGGAGAGAAGGGAAGTGTCTCATCCAAGATGACACAGCTTGGTAAGCTGGAAGTCCAGCCTCTTGCCCCTGACCCGAAGGGCTGACCCGAAGGCGGACAAACAGCCAAGGTGAGCAGCCATGACCACCCCTCAGTCCTGCCTGTGGGACATGATTCCTGCCAAGTCAGGGGCTGGGCCTGGGGCCCAAGCAGCACTGGACTGTGACCTGGAGACACAGGTCAGAATGCTGCTCCTCCAAGACCTAAGGGCCTAGGGCAGGTGCCTCCATCCAGCAGACCCGACGCCCCATCGCTCTGTGGCCAGAGAGCAGCGGGCGCTCTGGGGTCTGCGGCTGCTCTCCGGCCCCGCCTCACTGGGCTCTGGGTTGCCCTGATTTATGTGTCTGGTCTAGGCCTGGGAAGCACCGCCAACCCTGGAGGAGAGGCTGGGAGCTCCCTTTCTCCAAAGCCAGGCCCTCCTGCTCAGACATGAGCTCATCAGGCCCCCTCCCTCAGGCTGGGTAGCGGGCATGCGGCAGACATGAATACAGGGGAGAAAGACCCAGCCCATGTAGAGGCTGCTGGGGCAGGTGGGACCCAAACATAATTCTGGGACAGGGCTCAGCCCACGCCGTCCCCAAACTAGAAGGTACTCCTCTCCCCCACCCCCAGGCCCTCTCCTATTTCTGAACACCAGGTCAGCACAGCACAGGCACTCCATGTTGGAAGGAATTCACGAAGTTTGTATACTCTTCCTGCCCTCTGCCGCCAAGCCTAAGAGAAAGCTCTTCCTGACCAGGTATGAAAGTGGCCACTCTGAGCAAACCTGCAGGTCCAAGGAGCCCTCAGCTGCCACTCAGCCCAGCCTCTGGTCTCATCCACTCCTGGACCCTTCCCTCCGATTCAGCCACCAGGCCTAGCAACTGATCTTCCTCATCCTTCAAACTTCTCCACCATCTCAGAAACCTGTGGGCCCTCTGTCCCCAGGACAGCTTCAGAGTCAGGCAACTCTGGTCCTACCTTGGGTGTGGACACTGACCAGCTGCATGACCTTGGGCAAGTGTCTTTGGCTCTCTGATCTTGTTTTTTGACTTCTGGAGAACAATATTCAGTATACCCCCTACCTCGAGGGCTGAATTGAGGACTTCCCGACCGGAGGCCATGAAGCCCTCAGCACCCTGCTTGGATGTGGAGAATCCTCAGAAGGCACTACTATCTGGCTCATTTTCACCATCTCCCCTCACCAACCCCTCAGGCCCCTGGGCCTCCTCCCTTTGAACAGCATCTGCCATCCCTCCTGGCCTCGCTTTGGGTCCTGTCTCTGTCGAGGCCACCGTGAAGATGCTGGAGCCATGTCTGGCAAGTTCTTGAATCCCCTCATCCAGCCCTTCCACCACACCCGCTCAGCCATTCCCAGGCCCTGGAGCCTGTGACAAACCACCTTCTCCACGCCCACCCCCAGGCTGCTGAAGAAATCCACAGTTGTGCCAACTGGCACCACGACAGATTCAGGGCCACACATCCACTGGGCATGCGGGGCTCCCTGCCTCCCCTGTCCCCCACCTCGGCAGCTGTGCCAGACCTCGACCTCTCTCCTCAAGCCCACCTCCGCCTACTCCCTCTCTGCAACAAGCTGCTTTATGAGAAACTGCAGAAACTTTGACATGGAAGCCCCCCAACCAACACACGCACATCCTGACTTCTTACCATCCCCCTCCAACTCCCAACTTTCCTGCAGTCCTTGTCCTCTCAGAGGCCAGCCCCCATCCCCGTGCTGCCTCTCATTCCTCCCGCCTGCCTTCTCTCTCATCAGCATCTCGTCAGCATTCTCCTCGTGGCAGCCAGGGAGCAGATCTATGCCTCTTCCGTTCTGAGGGCAGCCCTCCTTTGACCCTCCAGCCTTCTCTGGCTACTGCCCTCAGCTTCTTATCACCATCAGTGAGTGATCTGCAACTGGCACTCCAGTTTCTCACCTGCCACGCGCATCCTGCCTCAAATGTCACCTTAAATCTGCTGCAATCTGACTTTGGACCACATCCTTCTGCTGAAACTGTTCTTGACAGAGTCATCAGCGCCCTCCTTGTTGCTAAATCCTATGGACACTTTGCAGGCCTCATCTCACGTGACTCCTCGGCAACATTTGGCCCCGCAGACTCTCCAGCTGGGAAACACTCCCTCCCCGACTCATCCGGCTTTCTCCTCACCCTGCCCTGCCTCCTTGACCGGGTTGGTCTTCCTGCTGCTTCCCACATCAGGAGTCCATACTTTGTCCTGTTTCCCTGCTCCCCCAGGCTTCAATAACCCCCTCAAGATGGTTGCTCCCACATCACTGTCTCCCCGAAGACAGAGTGAAGCCTTCTGTGCGTCACTCCTGTATAGCTTCCTGCCTCCTGAACAGGTCCCCTGACGGGGGGGCCCCAAACTCAATATGTCCAAAATAAGATCATCATGTCCTCTCAAACCTGTTTGTTTCCCATCTTCTTCAACTGGAAAACTCCTACTTGACCTTCAAAACCCAGCTCAAATGACCTCCTGTTTTTGAAGTCATATTCCTCGCTCCCCTAGCAGAGTTGGCTGCCCCATCTTATACATGAGCTGTCATCACAGATGATTCCATCTGGTAACTGAATTTCCCCCGACCCATGAGTCCTTTGAAGGAAGGCTGGGTGAGCCATCTCCCTGACCACCAGTGAACATGAGCACAGAATCCAGCCCAGAGAAACAGCAGTAAACACCAATGGACACACTGCTCCTAGATCCTCCCACCCCATGGGGGTCATTGGAAATGGTCATTTGTAATCTTGAGTATCAGCTCTGCCCTGCAGCCCATCACCAAGACCACCCCCCAGCCTGACATCCATTTGTTAATAATTATTCTGGAAATGCCATTTGACCAGTTGTGAACCCAGCTGAGAGTCCTCTCATCCATCTTGAGTATCAACTCTGCCCTGCAGCCCACCACCAAGACCACCCCCAAGCCTGACATCCATTTGTTAATAAATATTCTGGAAATGCCATTTGACCGGTTGTGAACCCAGCTGAGAGTCCTCTCATCCAGCTTATTTTTAGCGCCTTGGCCATTACTGTTGCGCGTGGCACCCCTCCCATCCCTGACCTGGCATCCACTAAGCCCATCAAACGTAGCCACGTGATAGACCAGCCTGCCTTACTTGTCAGGGGCTCACACTGCTTCCTGTGGCGCCTGCGTCCTCTACTAACCACTTACCGCCCATTTGCTGGCCAGCTTCACCATATAACCAGAGGTGGTGTCGGTGGTTCTAGAATCCACCCCATTTGAAAATCAGAACATGTCCCAGGTCCAGCTCTTGAGCCCCTCTTCTAGCCTCCTGGGTTGGGCCAGAGAGGGTAAGTGACAAGCCTAAGGCCACAGAGCGGGGCCTGCACTGACTGCCCTCCCCTCCCTATCCCTACCGCAGCCCCCTCTGAAGAAAGCCAGTTCTCCCTGCCAGGAAAGAAGGCAGATAAGACCAGGGGTGTCAGCCACTGAAACACACGTTTATTATACATATGCCACGTGCAGGTCCCAGCTGGCTCCGGGCCCAGGGTAGGGCAGGGTGTGAGAGGACCCGGGGCCAAGAGGACACAGAGCAGTCCAGGGAGGGGTGTGAGCACCCCCAAACTGTGAGTGCCATGAGCTGACTGGACCAGGGCTAGGGTGCCTCGCCCTACAACTGATCAGCTTTCCCACCCGACTGCCACCTGGGACCCGCCTCCCAGCTCAATCCTGAACAATCTCTTCACTGTCCTGTTTGGTTTTGAATAACTCACAGTAGGTAATTCCCCCACTACTGCTATGTGCCAGTCACTGTGCTCTGCACCAGCTCATTTAATCCTCATTAGGGCGGGTTTGCCCATTTTACTAATGAGATACTAATGAGGCTCCAAGGTCTCATTCTGCAGAGGCCCGTGTGGGATTCAAACTCTGGCCTGCCTCATCCCACGGCCACATTCCACTGAAGTGGGCTGGCTCTGACAAAATACAGCTCAACTCAGGCCTCCCCAGAGACACCTTTCCTAATTCCCATGGGACCCCATTCACTCCCTCACCCCACCACTGCCTCCGTTCTCTTTTTTCCTACACCTCTTCCTAATCATTCCTTTGCTCTTCGACCCATCCGTCCCCCAGGCGAGCCTGAGTCTCCTCCGTTCAGTTCAGTTCAGTTCAGTTGCTCAGTCGTGTTCAACTCTTTGTGACCCCATGGACTGCAGCACACCAGGCCTCCCTGTCCATCACCAACTCCTGGAGCTTGCTCAAACTCATGTCCATTGAGTTGGTGATGCCATCCAACCATCTCATCCTCTGTCATCACTTTCTCCTTCTGCCTTCAATCTTTCCCAGCATCAGGGTCTTTTCCAATGAGTCAGTTCTTGGCATCAGGTGGCCAAAGTATTGGAGTTTCAGCTTCAGCATCAGTCTTTCCAATGAATATTCAGGACTGATCCCCTTTAGGATGGCCTGGTTGGATCTCCTCGCAGTCCAAGGGACTCTCAAGAGTCTTCTCCAACACCACAGATCAAAAGCATCAATTCTGAGTCTCCTCTGTGGCCTCCAAAGCAGTCCTCTGGAAGCCCAGCCACACACTCCCCTGCTGAGGAAACTTCAGTGCCTCGCACTGCTACAGCCACCACAAACCTCTGAGCCTGGCATGCTCTGCCCTGCTGACCTGTCAGGGCCTGCTTTCCCCTCCCTCCAGGGAGCCAAACTCACTGTGAGGCCAAGTGGGCCAGTGGGAAGGACACAGATTTGGGAGCCAGACAGATGCAGGTCTGATTCCCAAGCATGCCTAGTCTTGCTGTGTGCCCTTGGGCAAGTCGCCTCACTTCTCTGAATTTCCAACTGAACATAGAGATGACACTTCCTAATTCATTGTGAGAATTAAATGATGAGAGATATGGGCCACCTGGAGCATAATAAACTCTTAATGAAAAGGAGCTGCCACCCCCTTCTTGGTATCCCTTGAACATGCAAATGTGTTCCTCCCTCCACTCATCTGTTAATGGTGTTCCTACCTCTCGGAATGCCCTTCCTCTACCTCAATCTGTCAAAAGTTTCTAGATTCCAAATGCCACCTCCTCCAGGAAGCCTCCCTAGACTGACTACACAGAGGTTTGGGCGTGTAGGTCCCTTCTCCCCAGCTGTATCTGTGAGTATCCTGGGCTCCTCTCTCTCCTGGGCCCTAATGGAGGATCTCAATCTCCCTCAACCTTCTTGCACAAATGGCCCAGCTCTGAACTGCCAGACACAGGACAGGCATCCAGCAAGCACCAGATATTCCTGAGGGCTCCTCAACCCCAGCCACACAGGGCCACTCTAGTTTCACCCCAAGTACTGGCAGGCGGGGTAAGCACAGGTGCTCTGCCATCTGAGAAGGACTACACACACCTGCTGCTCCATGCTCCACAGACCCTGCCCCCCAAACTACACAGTGCAGCCCCCTCAGCCTCCTTTGTCATGAACGTGTTAAAAATAACCACGATAATCATCTCTTCCACAGGGAGACAGCAGTGTAATCTACAAAGCAGTCCTCCCTTCCCAGGGCTCTCTACATCCTCCCTGAGACTGGCCTTAGAGCCCCAAGAAGGCACCAACTGACCCCCTGAAACACAGTTCTGTCATGCCCTTCCATGGCTCCCCATCTCAGCAGTGTATCAGGATCTGGGGTTGGGGGGTGTGGGGGAAAGGCCAGGTCAGAGGAAGGTGGCTCTTATAAATTCCAGGCTTTACCTCTGCAGTACAATGCAACTGGGTACATACACCTCACCAGAATCCCAGTTTCCCCTCCAACGACTTCCTCCCCAGGCTGTTGGCCTACCTGCCCAGCCTTCCGACAGAGCTAGCTGGGTCTCCGCCACATCCCCCACGTGGCCAGGAGCTCCCCGAGAGCAGGGACTACGTCTGACTCATCCCTCTTCCCCCACGCTGCCTAACTTCTCGCTTCCTTAAGGCCCTCCACCAACAGGATGAGGTCCCAGTGTTTGGGGGCAGCAGTCAGAGCCTCGGCCCCCATCTCCCACCACTGGGGCTACCATCTAGTAAGGGCTGGTCTACTATAGCCCCCGGTCCCCTGTATGTTCACACACCATGCCCCAGCAAGGGCAGCTTCCTTTACCTTGAAAGCCCTTCCCCTTGCACGGGGCAATGACTTGGGGAGGCGCATAAACGTGCCACGAAATAACACTGGGCCCCTTTCCAGGCCTCCTTCCTGCAGAGTGATGATTTGCCAATCTGCTGGGGAGAGTCCAGTTTGGGCCTGCCGCCCTGATGGAAGTGACCGTACCCCTCCCCCCATTTATAACCTCGAAAATGTCCTGGTTTAGATGATAAATTATATGACCCATGTCACTTTTAATCCTTCCAAATGTATGAGAAAGAAGGTATCTGTGCACTCTGAGACATTACCACCATCCCCAGTATCTGATGGTTTCTTTTTCTAACAAATCAAGAGAAAGGATGAGTGTCAAGCTAGAATCTCTTATTTTCTTTGGTTATCTCCTATTTCAGATAAGTGATACTTCTTTTCCACTTTTACTATATTAAATTTAGAAAGCCATTTGATTTAAAGAAAAAAATTCACAGGCCAGTGAATTCCTATTCACTCCTCAAAACCCAACCCAGAATCACCTTCTTTAGACAGCCCTCCCACCCCTTTGTGGTTTAATTCTCCCTCTTCCTCCTCCCTTGACACCCAGCACCTACATTTATACCTATTGCACTAAGTTCTGACAACACACGCCTATTTATCAGGGGTTTACCACGCGCCAGGCACTGTGCTAAGCATTAACCCACATTCTCTTGCTTAATCCCCTGGTAGCTCAGACGGTAAAGTGTCTGCCTACAATGCGGGAGACCCGGGTTCAATCCCTGGGTCGGGAAGATCCCCTGGAGAAGAAAATGGCAACCTACTCCAGTATCCTTGCCTGGAAAATCCCATGGACGGAGGAGCCTGGTAGGCTGTAGTCAGTCCGTGGGGTCGCAAAGAGTCGGACACGACTGAGCGACTTCACTTCACTTTCACTCTTTAAAATAGCGCCACTCTCCCCAGTTTATAGGTGATGATACAGGGATGGGGAAACATGCCCGTGATCACACAGCTAGTCAGTGGTGGTGTCAGGGGTTGAACCTAAGGCTTGGCAACGTCAGCCGGTGGCCTGGACCACCACTGAACTAGTGGTCACTCTCCCCCACCAGAGGGCAGGTGTGTCCAGTCTACCTTGGATCTCATTCACTCAGAGCCACTCCAAGGCCTGGCACAAACTCCATACTGATGAAGACTCAAAGATGTGTGTGATGGATGGGCTGGGGCTCAGTCCCCTCTGAGATGTCTGGGGCGGGGGTGGGGGGCCTGAGTCCCACTCCCCATCCTACGAGGGAGCACACAGATTTCTAGCAGCAGAGATCTGGCTGGAAGGATTTTCCAGGAAATGTACCACGTGTGCTAGGCCTCCTCCCTACCCTCTCTGAGAGAGGCCCTGACTCCTCCATGTCTGCACCCCAAAAGGCAGATAGGGCCCCTCTTCCTGACACTAGACCAGGTTTGTCAAAGGAAGACAGCAGAGCCTGACTGTGGAGAAGAAAGCCAATCTAGGACTGGGTTAGGCAGGTGAGGGGCAGCTTCCTGGAGGAGACAGGGCTTGAGCTGTGCTTGGAAGGATGGGGCAAAGGATAACCCAGGGTAAAGGGCATTCCAGGTGAGGGAAACAGCCCAAGCAAAGGCAGAGAAGCCAGAAAGCAGAGGGTTCCAGGGCCAGTAGGAGCCTGGGTTGAAAGGGTGAGAGAACTAGAGAGAAAGCGGGTGGCAGCTGGATCAGGGGTGGGGCTGGAATGCCAGGCTGAGGAGTCTAGGCCATAACCGGGGCTGAATCAGGGAAGGGACACACACAGAGAACTGGGGGTCCTGAGGCTCCAGTGGGGCATGCCTTGTCCAAGTCACCCAGCAGCAGTGGCAGAGCAGGATCTGAACCCATTCTTGCCCACCCCAGGCCCAACACTCAGGGGACTTCAGGCTCACCTGGTGGCCATGCCTCTGGAATGGAGCCCGGATGATAGGAACGGTCTGCCCGTAGCATCCGGCCAAGGGTGGGACAGTGCCCTTGGAGGGAGGCAGGGAGTGTGGCACAGGAGGGAAGGGGGTGCAAGGACACTTCCTCTCAGATGTCTCCTGGAGCAGCCACACCTCAAGTTGAGGATCAGTGGGCAGGAATTGCAGGTTGACACCCGGCTCCCAGAAGCTGGGCTCTGCAGCAGGTACCACCTCTACCTACTGTCTTCCAGCCCTGGCCTCAGCCAGCCTCCGTGCCCGTCCTCCGCGGAGCTCCTTCCTGCCTGCCTTCCCTTTCTTCCTCTCCCCCCCCCACCCAACAGATTGCGGCAGCAAGATGGCACAAATTTATGGCTCAACTCACCAAAAATAACAAGAGATCTATCAAAGGCAGTTTGCGTGAAATTAACAGGCGTCTGTACCCTCTTGTCAAATGCACTCGGTTCTGAGGCGGGCCCAGCCATGCCACTCCCAGCCTCATCACTCTCCCAGTACCAACCCAGCTCCACCCTGCTCGGCCTTGCATTGAAACTACCCGGGAGGCCCCAGAGAAAATGAGCACTGCTTGCCTTACCCCGGTGCCTGGCAGAGGGGCTGGGACGGGGATCTCACACTTTCTGTTCACCACCATCCCACCGATCTTGTCCTCAAGCCAGCAGTCCTGTGTGTGCCAGCCAGATCTCCTACAGCTGGTCCAAGTGCTCTCCTGGCCCAGTGGGGAGGAGGTGAGGGGAAGCACAGAGGGGAAGCCAAGGGTTTGGCCGAGGTGATGCCGCCACTGGGCACAGAGTGCTCCGGGTCCTGATGTTGCCACGGGGCAACTCAGATGCCCCCCGCCCCATGGAACAAACTGAATCAAGTGCCCATCATCTCTTGATCCAGAGAGGGTAAGCCCAAGGGAAGAGGTGGTGAAGAGGAACAATATCTTGCCTACCAAGGGAGAGGAAGGGGCTGTGCCAGCCCAGCTCTGGGCACCAGTGTGCCCTGTGAGTCCACTTAGAGCCGATGCCACATCACCACCCCTCCTCCATACAACTCCTTACGAGAGCCCTGCCTGCAGACCATCCCATGGAGCAGCCTGGCAACACGCCAAGCAGAGCAAGGGGCATGAGCTGGAAGCCCAGGGTTGCCTACTCAGAGAAGATACCAGGCTTCATGCCCAGAGACAACCAGCATCCAATCTCCACCCATCCCCAGTCCCAGAGGACCCTGCAGAGGCTCAGAGAATGGTGGGAACAATGATGCCCTTCCCGTCACCGGCCCCCTCTGACCCCTAAAGACAGCCCAGCTACCAACCAACTCCTGCTTCCGGCTTCAGCCAAGCCCAGCTGGCTGCTTCTGGCTCTGTGCTCCACATGGCAGCCTGCCCGGATGGTGCCTGCCCAGGAGGGCAGAGCCTCTCTCCATCCACTGCGGACCACTGGGCCTATGGACCACAGGGAAAGCCAGACGAAAGAACCTGCCCTCTGCCGAGTACAATGAGGGAGCCCCCATATAGTGACAGGCAGTGGCGGCCAGGCAGGAGGAGCCATAAACCTCCTGATATACGCCTGGCGCTCTCCGCTGATGTTCGACAAAGAAGCGAAATTCAATTTCTTCCTGCAGGCACTAAATCCCAAGCCAGCCTCCAGGGCCCATAGCCTGCCCACGGACTGGCTGTCACTCCGATGGCTTCATCGACCGCTGTGAGAGGCCAAGGTGGCCTAGGGGAGAGGCCAGAGCAAGGCCACTGGGCATTTGCCATGGATGGGCATGATGCCAGAAGTCTCACGGGGGAGACTGAGAAGTGGCTCCCCCAGAGCCCTGGGAGAGGCCATTGTCATGATAAACCGTCTCTAATTAAACCAGGGCTATCTCCCATTTTACAGCCAAAAACACTGATGTAAGTAAAACAGTATCTACTCAATGTAACAAAGACGGCTCCCAACTTCCGGGCTCTGTCTCCAAAGCAGGTACTGAACAGTCCTACTCCAGTGCTCCCAGCAGCCCTCACACAAGACCCCTTGTTTCCCTGTCAATGCTCTCAGCCTGATCCAGAAGGTCCCTTCTGACTTCAGTCTATGCATGAAGCCTCCTGATGGTTGGCCAGCACGTGTTACCCCAAATGGGGAAACTGAGGCCCAGAAAGGGGTGGGGGTGGGGGAACTCCCTGTTAGTACCAGAGCTAGGAACCACATCCCAAATCTGCCTCCCTCCCATCCCCACGTCCTGAGCCCCTGGCCAGTCCCTGACCCATTCAGCAGACACATAGGACCCAGCTGAGGGTTTCGGGGCCTTGAAGCTGCAGGAAGGAGGGTCGGCAGAAGGTGGCCATGGCTGCGGGAGCTGGGGTGGGAGGGGCAGCAGGCAGGACTCAAGGGCTCGGAGAGCTTTTGCCCACTCAGCAGGAAGCTCCAGCAGCTGGCGGCCTTGGTCCCAGAAGACGTGGGCCCAGAGGGGAAAGACAGAGGATGTTGGGAGCTGAGCCAGGTCAGCCCTCCAAGGCAGCCTCAAAGAAGCTAGGCCTCTTCACATTCTTCTGCTCCTTCCTCTGCCCTGACCCTGGGGCCACAAGCAAAACTCACTGACCCGTGTGGGCAGGAAGACGTCCCTGCACCCTGCCTACTCCAGCCTCCAGGCAACCTTGTCGGCTTGCAGTGCCAAGGCCTGCTGCGGTCATTCCCAGCTTTGAGCCTTTGTACACGCTCCTCTCTCTGCCTGGAATGCCCTCACCACTGCTTTGGCTTGGCTTGTTTCCGCTTGTCCTTTTGATCTCTGCTCCTGTATCACTTCCTTCAGGAAGCCTTCCCTGACTGCCCAGCTAGGGTCTCCCCTCCCTGGGTTTGTCATGCTCCTTTGCTTGATCTGTGCCCCCATTCATCCACCCAGAATGCAAACTCTTCCAGAGGGAGGTCTGACCCCCACCCCACTCCACTTTGGTGACTCCCACACTTGGATACGGCAGAACCCAGAGGGGACACTGGTGAACAACCACATGCACACCCCAGGATCTGCTGAGATGGGCATCATCAGTCCTCCAGACACCCCTGCCCCACCTGGGCCCTGCTCAGACTCACCATATCTCATCTCCGTGGTGAACAGATCATTGCTGCTCCCCGAGTGCAAATCAGCCTCGGCAGGTGGGGCGGGGCCCCCGGGCACCAGGGCATTGGACAGGGTGTGGGCAGCAGGCGGACCAGGAGGCGTGGTGGTGGCCGCGGGGCCGGCCCCCGCCTCACCGGGGCAGCTGCAGCCCGGCTGGGCGAAGCCACAGGCCCTGCCGGCCGCGCGGCTGCACTCCTCACTCCAGCGGCAGAGGACCCCGCAGGTGAACTGGCTGGGGGTGGTGTTGTTGATGAGGAA
>NW_011494640.1:1793990-1795975 GCF_000754665.1 Bison bison bison
CTCCTCGGGCCGCCCCAGCTCCGACCCCGCCTGGGCCTCTGCCTCCTCGGGGCTGGGCCGCAGGCAGGTGAAGTTGACCAGGTAGTGGTCCAGGGGCAGCAGGCGAGGGGCGAAGTGGGTACACACCTGCTCCTGGCGGTTGAAGCGCAGGTAGAGGGAGTACTTGGTAGGGTCTGGGTTCTCCAAGGTCCAGGAGCAGCCCGAGGCGATGGTAGGAAAGAGGTCCTGCAGTGAGAAGGCCCCGTAAAGCACGCCTGAGGCCAGGGCGGAGCAGGCGCTGGGGGCGGGGTCGAAGGCGGCGGCCAGGCGCAGGGACAGAATCACAGATAGTAAGAGGGGACAGGCTGGGGTCATCCTATGTCCCTTGCCCTGTGGAGAGAGACAGTGGTCAGTGGCCCCGAGCACAGCCAGCATGGGCTCTGACTCCCCTGTGGCCCGCTGCAGGTTGTAGCCTCGTGGCGAAGACTAGGTTCTTTTAAGTCACCCAGGTCCACCTGTGTGATCTTAAGAACAGACTTGACTTCTCTTAAGTCACCCAGGTCCACCTGTGTGATCTTAAGCCAACAGACTTGACCTCTCTGAGCCCCAGTTCCCTGACTTCTTAAACAGAGGCATGCAGGAGAGGGTCTGGAATCTCATACGTCCCTAAGAAACATTAGTTGTGACTATGACTATACCGTTCCTCCATCAGTCCCATCCACCACCAGCATCTCAGCTGATGTTTAGATCCAGCCCCAGCCCTAGCCCCACCACCCAGCTTGTATTATTCTCCAGCACGGCGCTGCTCAGAGTCGCAATGTGTCGTGATCGGCTGTGAGGCGTGTCACACACAATCCCGCAGTAATTGTCAAAGTAGCAATGTTTGACAACGATTTGCTTTTTTATAAATCAGAGCAAATCAAGGTTATTCTCGGAACAATGTCATTCTCACTCACTCTGCTTTACTGAGTGGGAGAGAAAGGGGAGGAGTTACCGCCCTTATGCCAGGGACTGAGCACCGCCTGAGCCATGCCCATGGGAGGGCATCGCAGGCATGAAAAGTCATGACTACCGCTGTGTGGACTTCCTGCTGGAAACCAGGGGGAGAGGCATCTGCAAAATGGGTACATTGTTCCCCTCTAACTCCTCTTCCCCTCCAAGGGGTGATCCTCCAAGGCCTGGCTCCTGGCCTGCTAGGGCCTGGCCCAGGGAGGCCACTGAGCCGTCTCCCTGCTCTTAGCTGCCACAGCCCTTTCCTGAAAGTCTGAGTCATCCAGTTGAGACCACTGTCCCCTGCTGTCTCCCTAGGGCTAGCTCACTCATCTCATGAGCCTTGAAGCTCGAGGAGGGGAGACCAGAGTTCGTTGATTTCCACCTCCCCACAAAGCACTAAGCTGAGCTCCCAGCAGCTGTGAATGGACTCTGGGCACTGGAGGGTAACTAGGACCCGAGTTGACGGACACACAAAGCAGTCACCCCCTTGTGGACAAGGGATGTGGGGGTGCTGCAGGTGTGCCCACGGCCTCCATCCTAGCTGTCCGGATGGCAGAGAGCTGCGCCTGGGCTGCCTGAGACCCACTTCCAGCCCTGCCCCCAAAAGGGATCCACACTGCCTCCCTCCTCCATGCCCGAAGCATAGCTCACAGAACTGGATGGGCCCCTAGAGTCTGGTTGTTCCACATTAGAGGAGAAAAGATGAGGCTCCGAGAGGTGAGGCAGTGTGCTCAAGATCACCCCCAAAGAAGCCAGGCTGAGACTGGAGTCCAGGAACTGAGGCCCCAGCCCAGTTTCTCCTACATCCACCCATAGCCTCCTGCTCTGTCCCCTTCCCTGCTACTCAGGCTTCAGGCCCAAGCTCTACACAAACCTAGGATAACTCACAGGGTGTGGCTAGGTTGTCCCAGGACACAGATGCTCCCCCAGGGAGCTGTGGCTGTTCAGGGGTCTAAATAGTGGCCAGAGGCGGTGAGGGGGTGGGGGACTATGGACAGGAATTAGAACCCCAG
>NW_011494640.1:1796075-1797753 GCF_000754665.1 Bison bison bison
CTGTGCAGCCTCCAGGGAATGCCTTAATGCCCCAGATCCCATGTGCTGCCACTCTGAGCCAGACCCCAGGCCCCGACCACAGACACACACTTGCCCATCCTGGGCCACAGACGGGAGGGGAAGCAGGTTCCAGGCAGGAGCATTGATTGGGGAGGAACCGCCCCAACCCTCCTCCAAAGACCCCCCTGGAGTTATTCAGCAGAAGCCAGGATAGGCTGCGCCTCTACTCCGCCTGTCCCCAGAGCTAGAAAAGGGACCAGGCCCCTGGCCTTCTCGCTCCACATCATGCCTGTCCCAAACCAACCGTCCAGCCCAGCCAGCCTGCTGCAGCACCAGGCCCCGGCAAAAGCCAGCGGCTGACGTTGAGTGACATACAATCCCCCCGCTGCCCCCAATTATTTTTAAGCAGGCTGCAAAATTCAGGCCATGGCTGCTGTTCAGTAGAGAGGAGGAGGGGGCTCATTATAACTGGCCTTGTCTCCCCCACTGAGAGCAGATCAGGGAATCTCCACGCACAAACTCACCAATACCCCTGTGCCCTGCAGACATGCACACAAAAGCGTGGATGCACAGACACATGTCTAGCCAGGCATTCTGCATGTGAAAAGATAACACATGCACAGAAATCAGCGTAAACCCCAGATGAGTGAACTCAATGCACACGAGGTGTACACACTCACATGTACAAGGCTGTCGAGAGCCAGACACTCATACACATGCATAGAGATGCAAATGTACTCTCTACTGTGAACACACACACAGGTGTTTGGTTCTTTGAAGCTCAGCCTATGACAGCTAAGTAGCACGCAGGATCTGACCTGCTGCTCCTTCCTTGGTGTTCCTGAAACAGCGGCTCAGGCCTCCAGTCCCACCTCCTGAGACTCCCAGGCTCCTGCAGACTCCGTAAGCTCCAACTTGCCCAAAAGCACTAAGTCTCTTATCCTTCAGAGCCACAGCCTGGCTTCTCCAGAACTGAGCCACCTCTAAACCCTGCCCAAGTCCCCTACTCCAGTCAGTCTCCTTCAGACACCTCCCCTCACATCAATTCTGGCATTTCACCCTGGGTGTGTACCACTCCTGTTGTTCCTGCAGTGACATAAGACCTTTTAGGGGTCCCTCTCGATATCACTCCTTACCCACAAAACAAGGCCAGGAGCCCAATTCTAAGCTGGGTCAGAGACTGCCTCCCCTGGGAAGGGACCTAGAAGGACCCCTGCCTCACAGGCAGCTCAGATGGTCACCAGCTGTGAGTAGCCTCCCTGAGCCTCAGTTTCTCCCTCTGTGGAACAGAGACCCAATCCCTGCCCTGGGGTTCCCAACTTGGAGCCAGTCTGTGGGGGAGACCCTTCACACCATCTTTTCCCCTTTATCCCCCTTCTCAGAACCTCAGTCTCTCCTCTTTCCTGCTGAGAGTAGGGTTGCTGCCTCTGAAGGCTCTTTGGGTTAAACCTTAAGGTAGCTTTGCCACCTGCAAGTCCAGGAAGACCACCAAACCTTCCATGCACAGAGGCGGACAGGAGGGGTATGAAGGTCAGCTCTGAGGAAGAACTTCCCGGGTCCGGAGGCTGACGGAGGGGATAATCTGAAGGCCACCTCCCTCAAGACCTCTCTGGGCTGAGAGGGGTGAGGAGCTGGTTGGAGTCATCTCAGTTTCAGGGACCCCCTCCTCCAGCCACAG
>NW_011494640.1:1798082-1798528 GCF_000754665.1 Bison bison bison
GGGGGAGGGGGCGCGTCCGAGCGCACATCCGTCGCGTTTATCCACCTGGCAGCTCCAATTCGCAAGCCCGTCACTCACCCTCCGCCTCCCCGGCGCTCACTGCGCGGCCGAGCCCAGGCCGACACGCGGGCGGCGACCCCCACGCAGCGCCTAGAGGTTCCCCGTCCTGGCCCCGGCCGGGGCCTGGGTCTTCAAGGACCCCTCTCGCGGAGCTCTGGTACCCGGAAGGGCACACACCCTCCAACCAGCCTCGAGAGCCGACGGGCCAGACCCAGGGGAGGGGCGACCCTCCCCAGTGCCGCCCCTCCCTCTTCGGCGGGCAGAGTGTCTGAGGACGCGGGGGCTCCAGGGCCCTCCCGCACACCGCTAGGATGAGGTCCCCTAGCCCCCCGGGCGGGGGGATGGCGGTGCCATGCAGGCGGCGGGGGAGGGGTCGGTGACTCAGC
>NW_011494640.1:1798628-1800238 GCF_000754665.1 Bison bison bison
CCCCCCCCCCGCCCTCCTCCCGTAACTTTGCAGCAGCGGGAGCCGCCGTTGCTACAGGAACCGAAAGCTTTTGTTCCCCAATGTCAGGGTTGCCCGGGCAGGCGGGAGTCTAGGACTCCCCGGTGGGCCCCAGACCCAGCCACGCTGCCCAGAGGGCTTCCGGCCCAGCAGAACGTCATGGGTTCGAGCCTTCTCTCTCCCCATTGCCCGCCAAAGCCAGGTCTCTTCCAGATCTTGGGGGCCCTCTAGCCAAGTTGCCCCCTAACTCTGACCTGGAACACTAACTGCCCTGGGAAGTTCCTGATTTCAATCTCTCCTCCCTCGGGGGCGGGGGGGAGGTAGTGGCTCTTCTGTGCCCCCATTTTCTCCTCTGGGACTGATTCTCCACGTGGGCCCCCACTAAGAGGCAGCCTACCTTGGGGGACCTTGGCTGGGGTTCCTCCACCTCCCCAGCCTCTGCACTTGAGCCAGTATTTCAGAGGCCTTGGCTTTTCACTGATGCCCCTCTGATCACACAGGAGTCTAGCAGGGATGTTGAAGGATGGATGAGGAGTAGGGGAGACTAATGGTCACTGGCTCCCTGGACCCATCATGATGGGCCCTGGAGCTGTTTTCTGGCTTTATTATCCTGGAGGCTGGAACAGTGTCACAGAACTTGTCCTGCCTTTCTCCTATGGGATTAGGAGTGGTGTGGAGTGGAGAGGGGCTTGACCTTGGCCTTGAAGAGGAAATAGCCTAACATGCCTATCATTGTCAAGCATTGTTAGGTGCTAGACTCTCTATACACATCTACCTAATACCATTAGATACCATTAGATATATGAGGCAGTTATCACTGACCCATTTTATGGAGGACCAACTGAGACTCAAAAAGGTTATATAGCTTGCCCAGGTCACACAGTTTTGAACCCAGGTCACCCAACCAAAAGCTGAGTTACTAACTACTTACTCAGCTCCATTTCCTGGAGGTTGGGAGAGAGAAAAGAGGGCAGGGACTAGCTGGGACCTAACTGTGGGTTAGAGAAATGCCTGCCACACACACCCACCCCAGACTGGACCTAGCTCCTGAAGAGTGATGGGGGAGGGGGAAAGAAAAGGTGAGGGGAAGGCAGACAAGGGAAGAAGAGGGGAGAAATCTGTCAGTCTTAGTCCAGGGAAGACCCTCCCTCAAGCCCCACCCCCCCCAACTAGGGCACACCCTGCAGGGTCCACACTGACCCTCACCCCTGTGGCAGCTCCAGAGATGCTCCCTAGGTCCCCTTTCTGTCCCAGGCAAGGCCAAGTGGATTCCCCCCACTGCCCCACTACTTCAGGCCCAAGACAAGAGCCCACCTTTGCCCCCACCCCCACCTAGTGGGTCCTGCCATGGGGTAGAGAGACAGAGGCTCCCCGGGGACACCTGCCCAAGCCCAAACAATCCCAACCAGACCACCTCAAATCCAGGGGCCAGTCCTGCTAGTCTGTACCTGGGGGCTCACAGGGCTCCTGGGATAAGCCCTCCTGCCCACCCCACACCCCATCCCCAGAGCATATGGCCAGACAACCAGGACTGTTCCCGCACTGCTAGCACGAGGGGGCACCCGGCCTCGCCCACCAACCTCCTCTCCTCA
>NW_011494640.1:1800364-1801678 GCF_000754665.1 Bison bison bison
GCTGATGCTCGGGCTGCGGAAACCTAGGGTTGCCCGCGGGAGGAAAAGGGGCGGCGGGTCCAGGACTGCGGGCAGGGGGCGCCAGAGGACGCCCAGGGGCCCGGCCGGCAGCTGGCGAGGCGGGCAGGCGGGCAGCATCTCTTGGCCCTGGAGCCCCTCCCCCCGCGGGCACCAGACCCTTCGCCCGCTCCGCACTGGCCGTGGCGCGGAGGACTTCCCTCGGACCCAGCTGACTGCGGGAGTGGCCGCCAACTTCAGAGCCTACAACCCGCACCTCCCCCCCGCATCGTGCCAGCCCCCGGGGCTGCGGGAGGGTGCGTTTGGTGCCCAGCTCTATGCCCTGGGGGTGGAAAGAGAGGAATGGGGGATGGACAGAGAGACTCTGACCAAAGATGGACAAGGGAGGCAGGGATGCGGGGCCAGTCGAGATCCCAGGCTGGAGAGGAGGGGGCTCGGAGTAGACATGGGGGACATGGCCCCAAGTCCAGGCTGAGGGGGAGGGGACTTGCAGCAGAGATTGGTGAGGGATAGCGGGACGCCCGGGCAGATCTGGGGGAGGGGGCAATCAGGGCAGAAATAAGAGGGGGAAGCATGGTCGGGTTACCGGCGCGGGGAAAGGCACTAACTCTGGGCAGACATGGACGGGGACAGGAAGGACTCTGTGCAGAGATGAAGCGGAGGGGAGGAGCAGGCTTCAGCCCCAGACGAGGAGGGGGGATTAACGGGGGAGACACACTCGAGTTGCAGGTTGGAGAGACGGATTCTATTCAAGGGTGGGGGCGCAACCCCGGATCCAGGCTCAGATCGGGAAAAGACTCGAGGCAACGATGGGGATAGGTCTGGGTCAGAGCTGGGGGACGAGGGCGAGGGGCTTTGGCAGAGATGGGTAAGGAGGAGGGGGACAGAAAAGGGACTCACCAGAGATGAAGGGGACCTCGGCCCCAGGCTTGTAAGTTCCCAAACAGATGCGAGTGGGTAAATAGATGCTGAACGAACTCAGTTGGGGCGGGGGAGAATTCAGCAGAGGTGGGTTGGGGGAGCGCCCCTAGTCCGGGCCGGTGAGGAAATCGGGACCGCGCCGGGAGGGCTCGGTGCGGGCCCGGTCGCGGTCTGGGGCCGAGCACTCACCTGGGCGCCGTCAGCAGCAGGAGCGGGGGCCGGCGCTGGAGGAGGCGGCCACGGGGCGCAAGTTTGCCATCCCTAAGGCGGGGGCTTGGCCGGGCGCGGGGCAGCTAGCTGCAGCCGCGCGGAGGGCCGAGGCTCCCGCTCCCCGGAGCGGCGGGTGCAGAAAAAGGCGCCGCGGAGCCGCGCGGG
>NW_011494640.1:1802049-1814424 GCF_000754665.1 Bison bison bison
GGCCTCCTGGACCGCAGGATGAGGCGATCCGCGACACCACTCCGGAGATAGCCCAGGCCTGAGGCATCTCGCGCAACCAGGGTCTCTGGGACCCTGAGGGCTGAGCGTTACCACCCCCCTTTCCCCGTGTGCACTGCAAATTGCATATCCCTGTGCATGCAGGTGCCACTCGTGTGCGCTGAACTTTGCATATGCTTATGCATACAGGTGCCCTGTGTGTGCCCTGCAATGTTGCCTGGCTCTGCATGCCACCGCCACACACACGCACGGTGCGTTAACGTGTGCTCAGGTCCTGAATGCATGTTGCTTGTTCCTGTGGGTAAGGATGCTATATATGTGCAAGCTTCCAAGTGCCACATACGTGCTGAATGCTGCGCATCACTTGTATGTAGGAGCCACACATGTTCACTGCAGTGTGTTCTGTTTGGTGCATACTCTTGTGTAAACTGGGCCGTGTTGCATGTCCCTAGGCACGGGGATGCTACACGTGTGCGGTGTGTTACATGTTTTCCTGAGTGCCTGTCTGTTCCCTCAAGTGCCTTTCCCTGTGCCAGGGGCGCCCCCATGATGCATCTGTTTGTGTAGAAGCAGCAGAAACCTACAGGCCCGCCCCCTCCCCATCCTGGCAATGCACCCAGGAACAGTTGGGTGGGGCCAGAGCCCACACGGTAAAGACGGCACTCAGGGAGATGCCCATGGCTCGGGGCCCTGGTGGGGCGGTTTGTGGCCTGGGCTTGTTGCCACCAGGAAGGTGGGCAGACCAGGGACACACCACTTCCGCCAAAGACAAGTAGGTTAATCGGAGGGCTCTGGTCAGAGGAGTAGCCAGCAGGGGGCAGCTTTGCAGTGAGGGTGGGATGGTTTCAGGAACTCTACTTTTTGAAGATTGTCTGACCAGGAGGAGGCCAAACCTGGAGAGCAAGGAAGTCCCCAGTCCACCCAATCCCAACCCCACCTCTCTACGGGAGCACCTTGAATTTATGTCTCCTCGTTATGGGGCAGGATAAGACCACTTCTTCCCAGGGGACAGTACCAGAGAAAAAGCCCACCCCCCCCACCGCCCCGTTCCCTCCCTCCGTCTCTCGCCTCTCCAGCAGCCTCCGTGACATTTGTTATGAGTGATTGTGAGAGATTATCGACTTTAATAGAAGAAGGTAATAAGGGGTGATGAAGGAATCTCACCCGTCACCTTAAGGGAATTTATGAGGTTGGATGAAGCAGGCAGGAGGGCTGGCACCTTTCCTTTCCCAGCGAGAGCCCAAGGAGGCCTGTGCCTTGAGGCAGGCAGGGCTCTTGGGTTCTTTCTGGGCACCCTCAAGCACACCCCAGGTCTCTAGGTTTGGAGGTTCAGCTGCAGAGGGGAAAGCTATGCCCAAGCGGGCCTTGCCATCTGCACGGTGTGTTGAGAGCCATCCCAAGGGCAGTGGGTGATCCTGGGCCTCCTTACTTGGGCACTGAGAGGGGCAGTGGGGTGGCTGGAGTTGAGGTCCTAAGGAGATAGGCAAAGGTGAGGAGAGTGCTCAGGACATGGGATGCCCACGACGAGGTAAGGACCCTGTCCTTCACAGCTCCAGCCCCTTCCACTCCTACCCGGAGCCTGCCTTCCTCCCTATGAATATTCATTATATTAGCATACTAAAGCCCCAGAGCCCAGAGAAACCCGGGGAAGGTCTCTTGCAGATGTGATGCAGCTGGATCCCTGAGGCCCTCCCCCTTCGCCTAGGATGCAGCTGGGTGCAGGGGATTGGGAGGCTTGGCTCCTGAGAGACTGCAGGCTTTTGTCTATTTCTCTATGCCTTGGTAGCCCTCAGAGTTCTTGACCCCATTCTTCCAGCCACAAAAACATATGCCGTAGAGGAGACAGGTGGTCAGACAGAGAGAGGGACTGACAGAGACGGTACCCATACTTGGTCACTGGGGCAGGGTGGGGAAATCAGCAAGGCAGGAGGGCCTGTGGGAGCAGGGTGGAGAGAGCAGGACCTCCCAGGGGTTGTGCAGAAGCAGGCTGAGTTAGGTGGAACCTCCAGAAGGCTCTCTCAAGGTGCCTCTCTGCACTGGGGCTTCCCCACCTCCTTTTCCAGGAGCCCCTGCCCTTCTACACTCACTATGGTGATAATGCGGCCCAGGAGGACTTGGAGTAATTATAAATTGTTTCCATATTCAAATCCAGCTGGTTGAAGAGAAATTACTTCTCTGATAGCCCTGGCAGGGGTGGGAACAACAAGTCTTAGCCCCAGGAGGGCCTGCAGGGAACCTGGCTCAGAACCTGGGCCAGGTAAGGGGTATCAGCCAGAGCTTGAGCACAGAGGGCTTGTGGGGGGTGAAGAGACATCTCCCATGGGTCCCCACCCCACAGACTTGACAAGGACAATGACTCCAGCCCTTCAGCCCCATGGGGGCCCCTTCAGGGACCTCTGATGGGATGGAGGGGGCTGATCCCCCAAGGGCACCTAGCAGTCACGCTGTCTGCCTGCTCTCATAGTGCCACGCTGGAGGACCTTGAGAAAATCCTTCAGCTTTCTGAGCCTCTGTTTCCTTATCTGTGAAATGGTATAAATGAGCTCGGATTAAAAACATGGATTAGCAAGAGCTATGCCCCTGAAGAGGGCCTTTTTAAAATAGTTTTGATTACCAATTAATTTGTATCCTTGTTAACAGTAAACATCACCAGTGGCCCAGGCAAGAGACAGCACAGTCCTTAGTGGGACAGCACAGGAGGGGACAGTGGGTCGAGGGGGGAACAACCCCAGTCTTGTGCGCTTGGTCTCAGCCCTGCCTCCTGCTGGGCCAGCCACCGCTATGCTTCGTTGCCCTTTAAACAGATGAGAAAATGTTCTTCTTCCCTTCCCAAGGATTTATTTGGCCCAGAGCCTGGCCAGGTTTCCTTCTAGCCGGTGGGACCTAGGAGGACCCCTCCCTCAGCCTCTGCCCTTCACTGCCACCCAGCCAGGCACCTACAGCAATCCAGAATTCTGGATACCAAAGTCTCCTTCCAGACACCCACGCCCACCTCAGACACCTATCAGGAGCTCATAACATGTCCCCAAAGACACCCACTTCTATATGACAGTCTTCTACCAGGATCTGTCCCAGAACCCATGTGACAAATACCTCAGTGTTCTGGCTGTCATGGATCCTGGCGGGATATCCTGGAAAAGATGGGATGGGCCAGCCCTCTCTGCCTGAAGGATGTCCTGCATATCTAGCTCCCATCCCTCCTGCTGCAGATGCCAAAAGAGTTAGGATACTGGGACAACCCAGGCTGAATGTTTGTCATTTTCTTGGTGCTATAAGTTAGGGAGAAAAGGGAGGATTAGTTGCTACCTAGCTAAATCCCAGGTGGTGCTAGTGGTAAAGAACTCACCTGCCAATGCAGGAGATGGAAGACATGCAGTTTCGATCCCTGGGTTGGGAAGAGTCCCTGGAGGAGGAAATGGCAACCCACTCCAGTATTTTTGCCTGGAGAATCCCATGGACAGAGGAGCCTGGCAGGCTACAGTCCATGGGGTCACAAAGAGTCAGATACAACTAAAGCAACTTATCTCAGCACAACTAAATCTTCCCAGAAGGTCAGTGTCTGGTTTGTGTACAACCCTTGGGGTTGCATTCTCTGGCCCCTGGCCCCTGGGGCAGAGGATGGAGAAGAATGTTAGGGTCCTGGGGAATCTTTACACACGTCTTATACTGGAGGATGTGGACGAAAGCCTGGCATGAAGAAGATGCCTTCACTCATTAAACAAATATTTATTGAGTGTTTACTATGTACTAGGTACCAAGATGGGATTATTCCCTGGTGGCGATGGTAGAGAATCCGCTTGCAATGCAGGAGACCCAGCTTCGATCCCTGGGTCAGGAAGATCCCCTGGAGAAGGGAATGGCTACACACTCCAGTATTCTTGCCTAGGGAATCCATGGACAGAGGAGCCTGGCAGGCTACATACAGTCCATGGGGCTGCAGAGTCAGAGACAACTGAACAACTAACACTTTCACTTCAGGCATCAAGAAACAGACCATCAGCAAGTCCTATTGCTTCCACCTCACAGAATATCTCAAATTTATCCACTCTTCACATCCCCACTGCCAACACCAGGGTCCAAGTTGCCAATATCTGGTACCTGAACTCTCTCTCATTTAATTTCCAGATTTCCACTTCTACCTCTCATTCTTCTGGAGCTCACCAAACCATCCTTTTTTTTTTTTGGCCATGTTGCCCAACCATGGATTAAACCCATGCATCCTGCAGTGGGAGTGTGGAGTTTTAACCACTGGGCCTCCAAGGAAATCCTTGAGCCATCTTTTTAACATGTAAATCAAGGGACCCCTTCTTAAAGCCTCCAATGGCTTCCCACCTCCCTGAGCACCGTGACCTTCCAGGCCCTGCATGACCTGGCCCTTAAGCCTCTCCAGAGGCTACAGAAAGCTCAGGTGACACAGGTCTCCTTGCTGCTCTTGGAAAACTCCAAACTCTCCTCCTCCCAGCACTTCCCACACTGACTCCTCATCAGGAAGATCACAGTTCTATTATCACCTCCTCCTGGAGGCCTCCACGATGACACTTCTAAAGCAGGTCCCCTCCCCACCCCCACCTTCTGGTCCCTGTCCACCCCACTCCATTCGCTTGATACCATTGCCTTGCTGCATTTCCTTCCTAGCACTCATTGCTCTGAAAATATGTTGTCTGTTTCCCTACATGTCATCTGTTTTCCCCACTGGATTCTGAGTCCTGTAGATGGACCTTGTCCATCCATTCAGCATTGGATCTCCTGGCACAAAGCACGATACATAGGAGATAATAAATGTTGAGGGAATGAATGGGGAAAGGACAGGCATAGACCCCACCCTCAAACAGCTTCCACTCTGAGATCTTCAATCAATGCTTGCCCAATAAAACAAGTGTTTAATAGTTTCCCACGTGATGAACCAGAAGGACTTCAGGCCCTGGGATCACACAGATCTAGAGAAACAGAAGGACTTCAGGCCCTGGGATCACACAGATCTAGACTCCTGCTTCTGTTCCTCACCAGTTGTGTGACCTTGGCCAAGTCACTTATGCTCCCTGAGCCTCAGTTTTCTTTTCTGTAAAATGGAAATAATGATCTCAACCTAAGACAGCTGACGTAAGTCACGTGAGACAATAAAGACAATGTGCCAGATGCAGGGAGGTGTCATCTGCGTGAGTATGGGCCCCTTTCAGACTTACTCTGGGCTGTGGGCTGTTCTAGGTTCTGGGTCATGGAGATGACACAGAATGGGGCCCTGGCCTTGAGGCCTTCCCAGTGCCCCCCTCACCTTCCCCATACCAGCTGGAGTTCTTATCTGCTAAAATCACTGCAGCGAAGGAGGCGGCTGGAGCCCGCGTGTGACCAAGACAGTGTGCACATGTGATTCCTGTAGAGAAACTGAGTCCAGATCCACTTCTCCGTAGCACCTCCTCTCCTTATTTGGAAGACCTGGTTCCTTTTCTGCCATCCTTGTCACACACACACACACACAGACGCACATACACACACACACACACAGACGCACATACAGACAAAACTACATCCATACACAGTCACTGACACACAGACATACACAATCACTGACGCACAGACATACACACTTGCCCAGGGCACGCAGGTATATAATTAACCACACGCACCCAACCCTAGGACGCGACCCCTTCCACTTTTCTGGTGCAGTAGAGATCTGTCTGGCTTACCTATCAGTCCTGTCACCTCCTGATCAAGGCTGCATTCAGACACAGTCCCTCCGGGTTGACAGGACGCAGCCCAGGCACTACCTTGGTAAATTCTCTCTGAGGTCTAATCCCACAAGCCCCCCACTGCTGCTACAGGCCTTAGGGGCTAAGAGCCCTGGCAGCCACTCCAGAGTGTGGGGGAAAGTCCCTTGGGAAGGGCCTGGGATAATTGGCAGGCATGGGGCACACTGGCAGTCAGGGGAGTGTGTTCCCACCATCTGGGATACCGGATTTTCTCTCTACCCTTCCCCCTCTCCCCCCACAAGGTGGGCTCTATGCCACCTGGATCCTGCTGAACTGGGCTCCTGCCAAGCCGGACACAATGAGCATAGCAGGCAGGGTTGAGGTGACCTAGAGGGACCCTCTCAGCCTCTGTGGGCCTGACACTGTGCTGGCTATTTAAAACTTCTTGTCTCAATTAGCCCCTGGACAGTGAAAGTGAGAGTCGCTCAGTCGTGTCCGACTCTTTGCAACCCCATGGATTATACAGTCCATGGAGTTCTCCAGGCCAGAATACTGGAGTGGGTAGCCTTTCCCTTCTCCCGGGGATCTGAACAACCCCTTAAGTTGAGAGGATCCCCATTTCACAGATGAGGAAACTGGCTCAGAGAGAGAGGCAGAGATAGAACTTGTACCTCCCCTCACTCAGGAAGGTCCTGTGTTAATCCTGTCTCATCTTCAACCTCCTTGCTACCCTCCCCCCGACCCCCCAGAGGACAGACCAAGGGCCAACTGTGGACTTTAATTTATTTCTGGATTAGAGATGATCTTCCGGAGAAGACCAGCTCCCTCAGGGTGAGAGATCTGAGAGGGGTCTGACTCCCAAGGCCTGCTAATTGAAAAGAGAGGCTGAAGCTGGATTGCCTATATTTGGGGGAGACAACCAGGGTTTTGCTGAGAGTGTTGGGAAGGACACATGCCACATGCCGGCTGACACCTACACACTTCCCTGGCTGGTACAACCACAGGCCCCTCAGACACCACTGCACAAGGACACAACCCAGGAGGGCATCACTCATCTTTAACATATGCCACATCATGCTGGCAGGAAGGCAATGACTACTGCCAGGTGAGGGGCTGGGACCAGCTTGCTGCCAACCCTGGCAACTCTCACCTCTGGGGGTCTCAGACTTGGAGGCTAGCCCTGTGACTGAGGCAGGGGATTGGGGCTCAGGGGAGGGGGCCAAGAAGGCTCCCCACTGTTGTGTTTGGAGGCGAGAGGCCCCAGGGTGCATCGCTAAGCCCGTGTTCTGCATGTCAGAGTGGGAGTGAGTGGGGCTGAGCTTGGGTACACGTGTGGGTGGCTGTGTGCGTCAATGCGTGGGGGCAGAGTCTGTGTGTGTATACGGTGTGCCTGCGCGCAGGTTTGTGTGTCTGCCCAGGCCTTGTACGTCAGAAGCCTGGGCCTGGCTCTGGGGATCTCTGCTGTGTGTGTGTGTGTGTTTGCATGCGGAGTGTGTGGTGTTTTTGTGCATGGGTTTTTTTGGGGGGGATATATATATGGTATAGAATGAGTATCTGTGCTGATACTAGAATCTGTGCACGCACTCAGTGTCTGGGTGAACGTGGAGGGTGTTGACAGGGCAGTGTTTGGTGCTGTTGGAGTTTGTGTGCAATCAGAGTGTATGGTGTTTCTGTTCAGTGTGTGTGTGTGTGTTTACGTGTGTGTAGGAGTAAGTGTTTTCGGGCCTCTGAGGATCTGTGTCTTGGGGTGGCATATGAGTCAGGGTGTGTGCAATTTGCAGGTCTGTGTGTGTCTGTGTGTCAGTATTTGGTACCTGTCTATACCAGCCTGTGGTGTGTGTTCCTGTGTGTGCTTGGGGTTCTCGGCAGGCCTTCAGTTCCCCGCAGGGGGCCTGTGTGTGTGTGATAGTATTTGGTGTGTGTCTGTGGCGGGTTGTGGACCTGGGTGTTGTGTGTGTGTGTGTGTGTGTGTGTGTGTGTGTGTGTGTCTAGATGAAGAGTGTGGATTATGTGTGGATATGTATTTTGTGTGTCTGCAGAACCAGACCCATGACATGGTGATTCTTGTCTTGGGGGAATTTTTGAACTAATTCTTCCCAAGAAGCCCCAGAGGGGAAGTACCCACTCTCAGGCTGAGACCTTGGCGGTGCCCCTCACTCTCAACAAACTCAGTCAGCTTTGTGTTTGCCTTTTGAAGGGGGACCTCTCCTGAGGGGCCCCAGAAACTGCTGACCACGGGGTCAAGGTCACATAGCTGCAGGGGCAGGGGTTCCTGGTCCCTCGGCACCAGGCACCCCTTCACTTAGAAAGGGCACTCCCCGCAGAGGCTGCACCGCCGCGCGCTCCGCCCAGGTCTCCCCTGAAATGAATTTTAATTTCCGCTGGGGGTCGGCAGCGGGGCGGGTGGCAATAACTAGTCGAGTCCCAGCCGGCGGTGCCGGGCCGCAGGGTCGCAGAGCGGGCAGAAGACAGCGCCGAATTGAATTTCAAAGGCAGCTGGGGCCCAAGTGCGTCTGCGTTGTGCGATTGTGTGTGCGGCGCTGGTGTGTCTGCTCACGCGCGCCTGCATGTGTGGCGTGCGTCTGGGTGGATGCGCTTTGGGACTGGGTCTCTGTAGGGCCGGGACGACCCCGGCTTGGCTGCGATCCAGCGACCGGGAGCCCGGGTGTCGGGGTCTCTGTCACTGCGTGAACGTCCACAGGGCTGTGTCGGGTTTTCGTGCGCACTGTGGGCACGCCTTTGCCTCTGTGAGCGTGGGTTTCTAGGACGAGTCCGCCTTAGCGTGTCTGTGTCTGTGTCCGTGGTCTCGGTCCTGCGTACGTCTGCGAGTGTGCCAGTGCGACTGGGGGCTCGCTATGTCACTGAGGGTGTGTCGGTGTGTCTGCTCGCCTGTGTGGACCCGCGTTTGCCCTGATGAGCCTAGGGGGCAGGCGTTTGCAGGAAGGAGTCTGTCTGAGTGTGTTGGTCCGCGTGTGTTCGCGTCCAGCCCCCGCATGAAGCTGCGATCAGGTCCTTGCGTGTGCGCACTCAGGTGTCTGTGTCACTGCGTCTCCGCCGGTGTTGGTGCCCAAGAGTGTCGGTGCGTCTGTGCAAGGGTGCAGGAGTGGGTGTCCGTGAGCGGGGCTGAGGGCGCAGGGCTCTGGGAGCAGGCCCGGCCGCCCGCCACTGCCGCCCCCAGTGCTGAGTGTCTCTGCGCCGCCGCTGGGCGTCTCTGGGCGCCTGCGGGAGGCTGAGGGAACAGCCAGCTCCTCACGGTGATCCCGGGCACGCCGCCGCCCGGGGCGCGGCACGCTTGAGCCCTGCTCCACCCCTCACCCCCCGCCTTCGAGTTCTCCGACCCGTGGGCGCTCAATGGGCTCTCGGGGGCAACGGCCGGAGAGGATGCGCCATTAGCCCGAAGGACGAAAGACGGAGCGGCGCCTGTTTCACGCTGGCGCTTTTCTGCGAGCGTAGGGGCAGCTCATCAGTCTTGAGCTGCCGCCGACCTGTGGCTGCCCTGAGGCTCAAGCTAGAGCGCAGGAAGGACCACGGCGGGTACCAAGGCGGGGCTGGCTCCCAACAGGCCAGGCGCACACAACCCTAATGCAAAGGCACTGGACACATTGCTAACACGCCTGACACAGACAGGAGTGTGAGACAGGCCCCTGAAACCCGGCTAAGAGGTCAGGTCCCAGATACAGGCAAGTTTGTGTGCACATTTCACTCCCTTGAACCGCAGCTCTCCCTGGGTTTCGCACCCTGTGGGGTGAAGAGCGCCCAGGTTCAGAAGTCCTAGGGAAGAGAAGTAGCCTGAATCACTCCTTGTTCCCTTTACTCACTTAGGCCCTAAGTTGGGCCCTGACAGGGAGGGTTCACCCTGCATCCTGCCTCCCGGAGGCCGGCGAGGGGACAAAGACCTCAAATCCAGTTATTCCTGATCATTCTAATAATGTGTGATTCCATAGCCAGAAGCAGACAAGAGCCAGGGGCTGCCTCCTTCTGAGGGCCCTCCAGGGGCCTGCCTGGGGACAGGGGGCTCCAAAGGACAATAAAAGAGGAACTAGGGATGAGAATATGATTTCAGGTCCTCTTTCTTAGGTGGCTCAAGTGCTAAAGAATCCGCCTGCCAGTGCAGGAGGTGCAGGAGACAACGGGTCTGATCCCTGGACCAGGAAGACCCCCTAGAGGAGGACATAGCAACCCACACCAGTATTCTTCCCTGAGAAACCCCATGGACAGAAGAGCCTGGTGGGCTTCAGTCTATGGGATTGCAAAGAGTTGGACAAGGCTGAGCATGTGTACACAAGCATTCCTGGAAAGATGGGAGAATTTTGAGGAGGGTAGGGGCTGACTCCTCCCAGTAAGGCTCAGCAAGGGACTGGCACCAAGGGGCTGCTCCAGAAAGACTAGGGACTGAAGGAAGAAAAGCAGTAAATGAGTCAGAGAAAGTAGAGGACCACCTAAGAGCTGAGGGAGCTCTATACACAGGCACAAATAGTGTATCTAGGCTCTGTGCGCGCATGTGCGTGTGCGTGTGTGTGTGTGTGTGTGTGTGTGTGTGTGTGTGTGTGCGTGCAGTTGTTTGGGGAAGGATGTGTGAAACTGGAGGTTAAGCTGGAAATATATCACTGAGGGTCTTATAAGGTAAACTAGAGGTAGATTTTAGAATCATCGTCAAGTTTGTTTAAGGAATGACAATGGCCAACTGGAAGGTGGATTTGAGGAGCCAGGATTGGAGAAGGTGACTGGTTAGAGGCTCATTCAATCATTCATTCATTCAACAAATACTTAGTGAGAGCTTACTAAAAGTGTATGGTACTAAGGGAGTGAAACGGATGCAATCTAGGATCTCAAGGAACTTCTAGAACCTGATCACATAACTGCTGTGCTTATGTGGAACTGACCTTCCAGTGGAGGAGGAAAGCCAGACACAAAAGGATAAGTACATGGAATGTGAGCGTTGATAAGTACAAAGAAGGAAGATAGCGTTGGGCGAGCAGGCAGGAGAGGTAGAGGTGCATGAGGTCAATTTGGGGTAAGGTGTCTCTGAGAAGGTGACATCCAAGCAGAGACCTGAAGGAGGTGAGGGATAGTGGGAGGAAGAGCTGTCCAAATAGGGGAAATTGCAAGTGCAAAAGCCCTAAGGGGAAGCGTGCCATTTACTCAGATGGGGAAAGACTCGTGGGAAGTCGATGATTTCTATTTTGGACACACTGCAATGAGGTGCCTTCAGGACATCCGGGGATGGTGACCAGGAAACAGGAGAGATTTGGGTACAGATAGGGATTAGAGAGAATGGAACTTTGGGAGTTGATGCAGTTGGAGAGATTAAGGACAGACTTCAGGGAGGAGGATGAAGAGCAACCTGGGGCGTGAGAGTCAATTCTGGGGGAGACTGGCTGCTAGGGATGGTGAGTGGGGGTGGGACCATGTGACTAAAATGGCATCCTCAGAACAGTCCCGGTGCTAGCCACCCCTCCTCCTGATCCTGCCTGGGCCCACAGCCTCTCCTCACTAGCCAAACTATGGAAACAGCCTGGGTTGTTGACAGAAGCCCCTTTAAACATGACTTGCTGTGGTCCCCTGGCTCACTCTGCCCCCTTCCTGGCCATCACACCCAGCCTGCATTTCCAGTGTCTCCTTCCTCTCTCTGCAGGCCAAATCCTCAAGCAACGTTGCGGCCCCCTCTGCTGTTATCAGTCCTGGGGTGTAGGGGAGCGTGGACTGAGAGTCTGGTGGCCCATGGACTTCCTTGGTGGCTTCTGAGCCTCAGTTTCCCCTTGTATTGGGATCTGGAGAGACCTTCGAGCCCTAACATGATTAGCGTCTCTGAGGCTCTTTCATCACATTTCAGATGGATTCAGTGGTCTGCTGGTAACTGTCCAACTGGCTCTGAGTAGGTGTAGGGAGGTGTGGTCTTGATTTGTAGTGTTTATCCATTTCCATGGTGTAAATCCTCCCATGATGGCCAATTTCAACCAGCAACACCAAGTCAACTGGTTGGCAAAATTCCTAAACACTTAACAGTGGGGCCTCATAAGCTGGTATGAGCGGGCTCCGGCACCTTTGCCGGACCCATTCCAGAGACAGAAGAAGCAAAAAGCCTCGGGTGGGATACGGGGGTATCTGCCGGCAAGTGAGGAGGGGACAAAAGCTGAGTTTTCTAGCCTCCCCATCTTTCCTCTCAATGCCAAAGTCATTCCCCAGGGAGAGACTCAGAGCCTCCTGTCTGCCCCCATCGCTCCTCCGATTTTAACCATTTGACATGCTTCCTAGGCCTTCTACCTACTGCATTTCCTACTCAAAAGGGATCTGGTACCCACAACCTCTACCCTTTCCCTTCATCCCTCTCAAACGGGTACCTTTACTTGGAAACAGAGGCCAGACAGCCATGGGTCATGCCATCAGGACCCACAGTCAGGCCATAGCCATGCTCCCTGTAGACAGCTGACCCAGATATATGGTCCAGCTCTCCCACCAGCTCCCAGGAGTTTCCTCCTGCCCCCTGTCCTCAGTTTCCCCATCTGTAAGATGGGCTGCAAGTCCCGGGCTCTCCAAAGGTTCTTTCCACTGTGAGATTCTGCAGTCTCTACCTTTGCTTGTCTCAACCCCAACGGCAGCTCAGGGCCTCCTCCCTCAGACACATTTCCCCAGACTTCTAGACCCTCCCTGCTCCAGCGGCCCACCCCCA
>NW_011494640.1:1814524-1826360 GCF_000754665.1 Bison bison bison
ACATTAGGATTTCATGCCAATTAGCCAACAATTACACGGGCAAATTGGTGCCTAATTTGGAGCAATAACAACAACTCCATTGGCCGAGTCAAGATAGCTGCAAAGGAGGCTGCTCTGCTGGCCTGGCCCCCTCAGAGCCCCTGCAGGGTGGGAGCCGGCTCTCCTCCCTGACCTAAGCCAAAGCCTACAGTTCTCCTTTAAAGATCTTTGAACAACTGTTTGTGCTGAGGACGAGGTTTGCTCAGACCTTTGCTAAGTGAAGGTTATAGAGGAAAGGAGAGAAAGTGGGCTGACAAGGCGGGATGTGTGGAGGGGGGTTGGGGTGGCAGGAGCAGAGGCAGGCAAGGCCTCCTTCACTGAGGAGGTGGGGAAGATTTGGGGAGGCAGGGAGGAGGGAAGACACGGGGAGGGGGACAGTAATTAACATGAACAAAGGCTTGGATGCTAGAATGGGTGATGTGAGCTCATGACTAGTGGAGAAACTATTTGGGCCAGAGCACAGGGCGGTGGGAGGAGCTGAGTTCTAAGACGTAGGTAGGGCCAGACTGGGAACACCATTCTGGGGAGCTGAAACATTTTCCTGGGGGCCTAGGGAGCCCCTGGGGGATGGGGGGGGAGGAGGAGGAGACTGTGCTGAGAGTCAATTTGGGTTCCTGACCTTGGACCACCAGCTACCGCCCATCTCACCTGTAGGTGCTGTGGGGTCCCATCTGATCTTCCCTCTTAATATCTCTGGAACCCACTGCCCTCATTCAGGACCACAGACACTGTAAGAGTAGCTGCTAGTCCTGTCCTGCATACTCTGTCCATATTTTCCCCAAATGATCAACCTAAGGAACAAATTCAACCATATCTCCTTTGGTTAAACCCTCAATGGCTCCCCAATGGCTCTTGGGATAAAGTTCAAACGCCCTATCTCAGCATTCACTGCCTTGTACCCTCTGACCCCTGGAAACCTCCCAGCTTTTCCTTTCTTCCAGCATCTACACCCACCCTGTGTCCCAGGATCTAGGACCCATTTCCTGATCGTCCCAGGTTCTTGGCTCACCTCCCAGCCTTTGACCACGCTATTCCTTCTACCTGGATTGCTCTTCCAACACCCTTCCTTTGTTATCAAATGCCTCCTTCCAGACCCCCTCCTCTACCTCCCAGATTCCTCCATTCTCTCTTCTGGGCTCCCTTTGTAACCTCCTTCTTCTGTGACACTGTAGATCTGTTTCAGAGCGTTAGTATCAGCGTCTCTTGTCCCACTGGACTCGGAGCTGTTCATGGGCAGGACCTCGAGCTGATTTACTCCGTGTGTCCTTCCTCAGCACCAAAAGTGAACAAAGAAGACAAAGGGATGGGATAAAAACATTTTCCCCTGAGGGTGGTAGGGAAACTGAGGCAGAGAAGTATTCATGAGAAGTATTCATGAATCTGGTGATGTTTCACTCAGAAGAGCTGGGTCAGCTTTCAACTCTCTTGACTAGAGCTAAGCCCTACCCCATCCCTCCAGGTTCTTTTCTGGAACATTGCTGCAAACCTTGGAGTACCTCATTTCAATCCACTCTTATCCAAGTGTTTTTACCTCTGCTTTCTACAAACAAGATAAAGAAAGCCTCTACTAAGCCAAGGATACTCCCCCCAAAATAAAGGTAGCTCTCAGGAGGATAATGGAGAATAAACTGAACTGCAGCATGAAGGACTGTGGGAAGACTCAACGAGGAACTTTCTGACCATTAGGGCTCAGCCCCTAAAGTGATCCCTAAAGAAATGGCAAAGGGGAAGGGGTAGGGGGGCCTTGGCCCATCCAGGGGAGACCAAACAGAGGCCAGGGGTGGATATGTGGAGCTTCCTGGAGGCATAGGGATGACCTGACTGACTTTCGTAAGAGCTTGGTTCTCACTTAAAGGGGGTTGCCACACCATCTCAAGGCCCATCACTCACGTTAATTACCGAGAAAAAGCCGATTTCTCCTCATTTCCAGACTTCGAATGACAGTATCATTAGGCTGGTAATGTTCAGAGAAATTGTGCGTGTCTGTCTTGGAACACGTCCTGAGCCAGAATGGGTGAGGGTGTCCCCAGCGAGAGGGCTAGTCTCTAAGACACTCCCTGCGGCAGGGGGCCAATCTCAGGAAGAGATGCTGTGCCACCAGGGCAGAGGTGCTGTCCCTCTCTGGTGACGGTGACTTAACCATATCACACGATGGTGTGGGTAACAGCTCACAACACAGAAACCCTGCCAGATGGGAACAGTGCCAACATTCCCCTCTGGGACTTAACAGAAGGACACAAATGCCCTATCAACTGAACTGGAGCTTAGGCCTGACTGCTGCCACAGCCCTTCCCAGCCCACCTGGACCCTTGGCTCTTAGCTCCCTGTCCGCCTCTGGACCAAGAGGCATCGGGACCCCATCTCGTGTCTGGGAGGGGAGAGTTGGCCACTTCCGCACATTCCTTCGTCCCTCAGCTGCCTGAACGTGAACACGAGCAGAACTCGAACAACAGCTCATATGCCTCTTCACATGCTTCTTCACATTGAAGCCTCACTCAAACCCACTTATCATACACAGAAGCTGAGGCCCAGAGAGGCGAAGTAATTTGCCCAAGTTCAATCCTCTGAGTTAAGCTTGACTCCAGGTCTGCCCAATGTCAAAGCGTAGGCTGAAGACAGTCTTCAATTAAATCCATCCAGCCCTCCGGGAATACCTCCTCGGTCCCTGCTCCTGATACAGAGAATTGGACCCAAACAGGCTCTGCCCTCAGAAGCCAAGGTTGGTGAGGGAGAGGCAGGATGTAAAAATATAATTATAGCTCAGCATGATCTGTGCATGACACAAAAGAGGAGATACAAAAGCTTTATCCTCACCAGTAATCAAAGACATGCAAATTAAAACAATACAATGCAATTTTACCTATTGAAATTAATAGTTTTTTTTTTTCAAAGATAGCATCAGTGTTGATGAGAACTGAAATCTGGATCATTCTCAGACTCCCAATGGAAGGGTGAAGGCCATTGCACTGTAGTGTCAGGAGCTTTTAAAACAGACAGACCCCTTGACCCTCTTAATCTACTCTTAGGAACTCAATCGAAGAAATTACCAAAGATGCTGAAAAAGAACCATGCAGAAGGATGCTTATTACCATTATTTGTAGCTATAAAAAATCACAACCACCATAAATGTCTAGCAATAGAGGGCTGGTTAAATAAAATACAATATATCCATATATAAAAGAATATTAGGCAAACAATAAAAGTCATGTTCTTAAAGAACTTTTAATAACCTGGGGAAAGGTTCATTATATAATGATAAGTGAAACAAAGCAGGAAAAGAATCTATACATATAGGATATTCTTAACTTTGTAACAAAAATATTTAATCAATTCACTTAAAGAAGTCTGGAAGAAATTAGTTAAGTCTGAGAGGATTATCAGTGACTTTTTGTTTCAATTAATACTTTTGTGTTTCTTCTAAATCTTTTACAAGATTTTTTGGGGAAAGTCATTAGAAACATATGTAGCATGTGTGGTGGTGGAGTTCGGGGGCTAGGCAGCTCAGGATGTCATGAGAACACAGCCTGGCCAGTCCGGGAGGGCTTCCTGCTGGAGGTGATGCCTATGCTGAGTCTCATGTGCATATGTTTATCCAAAGGATTGGTCCTAGGCTAGGAAACATTATGTACAAGGCACAGAGGCAAGACAGATCCTGACCTCTCCTGGAAACTCTTCGTAGTTTGCGGAGCTGAGTGAAGGGGCAACAGGTAAGCCCAGTCAGTGAGCGGAGACCTTGAGTAGCTTGAGGAGCTGGCACTTTGCCCTGAGAATAAAGTGGATGTTCCTCTGCGGGGAGGTGGTGGGGAGGGGACGCAGGTGTCGTGTAACATAACAGAATCCAAGTTGTGTTTTACAAAGATCACCATCATGGCCACAGCATGGGGCGTGGGAGATACGGGGAGGCAAGATATGGAAATCTAGGAGCCCGGGGAGAGCCGTTAGGAGTCTGTTGCATCATCTGGGTGAGAGAGGGGGTTGGCCTGGGCTGGGCGGTAGTGACAGAGAAGAAGAGAGGAAGGGCGGGCTGGAGCAGTGATTATGAGGAGATTTGACAGGACTCGGTGATTAATTGGAGAGGGGAGGCGGGGTGGGGGAGGGGAGGTGCTGCCTCTGACAGCGGCTCTAGCACACACGTGCATGCACTCAGATTTAGATTGCATGGCTTCAGGAGTGGCTTTCCCCCCCATTCTCCCAAAGGAGCAGATTCGGCGCTCATTCATATCTGGCTGCAAACCCTGGGAGAAGCTGACCTTGGTCCACTCACCACCTGACCTCTGGTTCACGCTGGGGCCCCCTGCATGTGTGGGCTCCCGGTCTGCTGCACCAGAAAGCGGGGCTGGGCAGGGGTACGGGGAAATCCACGTGGAGGGGAGCCGTGGGCAGGGGCAGGCACAGAAAGGCCAAGGCTAGGCCTTCCCTCCGACAGGTACACACGGCCGCACGTGGACCAGGATCCACAGACAGCGCACAGTCGTCCACAGGGACTCCGAGAGTCAAGGCACAGGCAGAAGAGACGCACAGAGGCACAGCCTGACGTAGGCTGTCAGACACGGGTCCTGTCGCACACAGCCGCACACCCACACTCAGCCAGCCTCCAACACAGTCAGCCCCAGACAGGTCGCACACTCAGGCTATTGTGCTCAGCCCAAGTCCCCAGGGGCTTCTGCCCCCAGCCCCACACCCCCTCCTTCCTCCCCAGAAGGACAGGACAGAGGGGCCAGCATAGGGGACTGGCAGAGAGACCAGCAGCCAAACGGGGCAGCTGGGAGGGAGGCCTCTAAGAAGGGGTTGCCAAGGCAACAGGCTCCTGCAGAACCAACCAGGGGCTTAGATTCTCGACTCTTATTTTTAGAAGTTGGGCCTGGACCGGTTGGGCCAGCCAGCGGGCCAGGCTTCCCCAGGCAGTGCCTGAGGGTATAGACACCAGCCTCAACCCTGTCCCCGGGGGTTCAGGTGGGCATTGCTCCTGCGGAGACTTTCACACACCCCCAGCCTCTTCCCCAGGGACAGGCCCTGGGCAGGATCTTCTACTCCCTTCTGTCTTCACACAGACCCCAGGTCCTTCCACCAGCCCAGCCTCTAACCTCAGGTCCCAGGATGGAGACACAGCCTGCCCTCCTATCTCAGCCTGTTGGCATCTATGGCTTAATTTATGGCGTGCTGGGGGAAGAAAGACAGACTTCCCTGGGGCAGTAAAGAATGCGAAGGTTTGATCCCTGGGTCAGGAAGATTCCCCTGGAGAAGGGCATGGCAACCCACTCCAGTATTCTTGTCAGGAAAATCCGATGGACAGAGGAGCCTGGTGGGCTACAGTCCATGGGGTCGAAAAGAGTCGGACATGACTGAAGTGACTGAGCACAGCACAGGAGGAAGAAAGGTGGGGAGCTTGGCCAGATTTGTGTGGTGCTGCATGTGGGGCTTGTGTGTGAATAGTGTACATGTGTGTACATCTTAGGGGTGATTCTCACCCTCAACTCCACGTGTCCATGGGTATGCATGTGTGCATGAGTTCTCTCTTCTGCAGGGGCAAAGCAGAGTTCTCCCTTTCTCCCAGCCCCACTCACCACCCCAACCCTAACCTCCATCCTTGTCTGGGTCTCTTAAAAATGGGGAGAAGGCAGAGACCTCAGCAGGAATGGTGGCGGAGGGCCCGGGCCTGGTTGTCCCCTCTTGTGCAGACCTTCCCCGGGTCTGGGCAGATAGTTTCCAGCGGGGAGGGGGCGCGAAAGTGGCAGCAAGGACTGGAGGGGCCAGACACACCCAGGTGGACAGGGACAGGCTGCAGGGAGCTTGGGGACGCTCCAGGAGCCGACGTGAGGGTGACCCCTCCAGCTGCTGGGGATTTCTCTGTTAATCTGGGACTGCTCCGTTTGCATCTCATTTGCCTATATTTGCATAACAAGGACCTGGCTGGCACCAGAAATTGAAATTCCTAGCCTGGGTAATTATGTGAAAAAGTCTCTGGAGACCAGCAGGAATCCTGGGGCCAGGGAAACAGAGGCAGGAAGCTGGATGTGTCGATGTACTGGTACCCATTCAATCCCAGAGCCTCCATTCCTTCCCTAATCCCTGCAGCAGGAGGGGCGGGGATGTCAATGAGAATGGGGTGGAAGGGATAACAAGGTTAAGAATCAAGTCACCCTTGAGAGCCCCAGCACCCAGACAGAGCTGGGCACAGCCTTCCCATGGTGGGAAGGGCCTGGATTTGATCAGGGCAGGGTTGGGAGTCAGGGTGGGGAAGTAGAACTCAGCAACCTCTGCCCCTCCTGTCAGCCCCCTGCCCTCCTCGGCCCCCATCAGTCTGTAAAGAGCTGACTCCAGCCAGAGAGCCTGGGATCATAGCCTGGGACTGTCGTTTACCAGCTCCCATATTTTCAGACCTTGGCAAGCGGGGCCCTTGCTCTGAACCCCCGTTTTAGATGACCCCACTTAGGCCCTCTTCTGCACAGGGTGAAGAATTTAAATGTCCACAGGCTCAGGACTTCCCTGGTGCTCCAGTGGCTAAGATTCTGGGCTCCCAATGCAGAGAGCCCAGGTTTGATCCCTGGTCAGGGAACCAGATCCCACATATCACAATTAAAGATTCCACATACTGCAACTAAAAAAAAAATCCCGTATGTGCAACTAATAAAAGTACCTCCATGCTTAATGAAGACTGAAGATCCTGCACCCCACACTAAGACCCGTGTGTGCCTGCCTGCTCGGTTGCTTCAGCTGTGTCCGACTCTTTGGGATGCTATGGATGGTAAACCTGCCAGGCTCCTCTGTCCACAGAATTCTCCTGGCAAGAATACTTGAATGGATTGCCATGCCCTCCTCCAGAGGATCCTCCTGAGCCAGGGAGATTGAACCTGAGTCTTCTGCCTTGAGCCACCAGGGAAGCCCACATTAAGACCCAGCACAGTCAAATAAATAAATTCAATAAAGAAATACTAAAAAAGAAAAAAGTAAAGGTCCACAGGCTCACACAGTTGTGCCCATCTGAAGCTCCAGCCCACTTTGAGACCATACCCCAACCTCAGTTCAGTTCAGTAGCTCAGTTGTATCCGACTCTTTGTGACCCCATGAATCGCAGCATGCCAGGCCTTCCTATCCATCACCAACTCTCAGAGTTCACTCAAACTCATGTCCATTGAGTTGGTGATGCCATCCAGCCATCTCATCCTCTGTCGTCCCCTTCTCCTCCTGCCCCCAATCCCTCCCAGCATCAGAGTCTTTTCCAATGAGTCAACTCTTCGCATGAGGTGGCGAAACTTCGTATTGGAGTTTCAGCTTTAGCATCAGTCCTTCCAAAGAACACCCAGGACTGATCTCCTTTAGAATGGACTGGTTGGATCTCCTTGCAGTCCAAGGGACTCTCAAGAGTCTTCTCCAACACCACAGTTCAAAAGCATCAATTCTTCAGTGCTCAGCTTTCTTCACAGTCCAACTCTTACATCCATACATGACTACTGGGAAAACCATAGCCTGGACTAGACGGACATTTTTTGGCAAAGTAATGTCTCTGCTTTTGAATATGCTATCCAGGTTGGTCATAACTTTCCTTCCAAGGAGTAAGCATCTTTTAATTTCATGGCTACAATCACCATCTGCAGTGATTTTGGAGCCCCCAAAAATAAAGTCTGACACTGTTTCCACTGTTTCCCCATCTATTTCCCGTGAAGTGATGGGACCAGATGCTATGATCTTAGTTTTCTGAATGTTGCGCTTTAAGCCAACTTTTTCACTTTCCTCTTTCCCCAACCTAGGGTCCTGGAACTCCTTCCCCAGACAGCCCTAAGCCAGCTGCCAGGGTGTAGTGGTCTCTTCCCACGTCCTTTCTCCTCAAGGCTGAAGGGTTTCAGAAGGGTGGCTCTTTGCCAAGACCATGGCAAACAGGAACTCAAGTGTTGGGGCATCAACAGGCATGCACATGAAGCCCCTCATGCTGCCGCAGGGAGCAGGGTGAGAGAGAAGCGGAACCATTGGATGGCTAGATGCCTCCTTTTATACTCTGCCCTGGGCTCTCTAAATGCTTGGGGGGGCTCTGACAAGCTGTTTGACCTTGAGGAATTTACTTAACCTCCCTGTGTGCCTAAGTGGGGTTAATAATAGTAACTGCCTCATAGAGTTGTTATGAGGATGAACTGAGTTAATTCATGGAAAGCACTCAGAACAGTGCCTGGCACAGAGTAAGAGCCTGAAAGTGTTAGCTATTATTATCTATTATCCTGGGACTTGGTTTTTTCCTTCCAGCTGCAGAAGCAGCACCTTTTCTTTCACTTTGAGGGTCTGAGGAAGAAGTAGGGGATGGGGTACCCTTTCCACTCCTCCCCTTTCTCCCTCAGAGCCCTGGGTCCCCGCTTTGCTCCCTTCCCAGCTACTGTGCCCCCAGGCCAGGAAGCCAGGATGCCAGAAGGGCTGCCAGGTCATTAGCCTGAAAGTAATGATTTGTTTAACATCCTTCTTGGTTGAAAATGAATGAGTGAACACACGAACAAATGAAAAACAGAGACTGAATGAATAAAAGCCCAACAGAAGGCTGGATTGACTGACAGAAGGAGAAACTGACATGTGGATGTTTTGGCTTCGGGGGCCCTCAGATCTGTTTCCTGTCTGCTTTCATTAGATGGTGGGTGGCTGCTGGGGAGTGAGGGGTCTAGCCAGACACTCTGCAAGGTTAACCCTGGCTTTGGCGCCTGGTGAGGGGGCGCCTCTGCCGGGGTGTGGGGGTGCCAGACACTGCCTGTGCCTGGGTCCTTTGGTGTCCTGTGGAGGTGTGAGTGTGTGTGGATGGTTCCCTGTGAATCCCTGTGTCTGTGTCTCCGCTCAGAAGCTCATCCCTGCCCAACAATGAGAGGCCCTGGGCAGGCTGTATCCAGGTCTCCGGTGGAGAGGTGGGGGATGTTGGTGAGCCTCATTACCTCCTTTTTTACACTGTGCCCCCTCTGGCAAAGCCAGGCCTCAGCATTCCCGCCTGTCAGCCGGTGGGTGAGTAGTGATGGAGAACTCTCCTGGGGCCATCTAACCAGGCTAACCTTAGGAGAAGCAGGGGGGAACCTGTCTCAGGACCACCCTCTGGGCCCATGGGCTTGGCACTGAACTCATCTCAGACGGTGACAGGAGTGGGGGCATGTGGGAGTGCAGGTGTGTGTACCGACGAGTGTGTGATTTTCTGTGTGTGCCAGGAGACGGTGAGTGGGCAGCTAGGTCTGGGTGTGAACATGAATAGGATTTATGTGTTTATATTCATGACCATCTAGGTTTGTGAATCTGCATGACCATATCCTTGTAGTCTGGGAGCTTTTGTGCATGATGGAGTATGTCCCAGACTGCAGGCTAAGTGTGTGAGTCTTAGGTCTGGGGGCTTTCCATGAGAAGCTCCAAGGTGGAGGCAGGAGTGGGAAGAGCCCCTTGGGGACTGGAGCTGTGGCCTTGAGAGAAACGTTTCAGGGAAACCCTGGCTCGACTTTCAACCAGGAGAAATTACCCTTCAAGTCTATTTCTTTAGGAACTGTTCTCATTCCTCTCCTCCTACCTGGGTGAGGCCCAACGGTGCTGAGTCCCACTCCAGGGGCTGGAAGTCCCTTGGAGGAAAACCAAGGAGTTCTAGAGGATGCTGGACTGTCCTTGAACCCAAACCCCTGGAGGTAGACCACGGGATCATCAGAATTCGCAGGCTCCAAGGGAAGCATCCTAGAGACAATTCCCTCATCCGCCCCAGCACAGAGACAGGACTTACATAAAGCCACTCAGAGGAACAGTCACACAGTTACCCAGACCTGGGCACTGGCACAGCATCACACAGGAACTGGAAGCCCACGTGTGTAGTCACAGATCCGCTGGACAAGCACATACACATGTACCTGTGCACACATCACGACAGGCCAACACCCATACAGGCACTTAGATGTACAGACATATGTACGTTTACACACAGAAACATACACTGGTAAAACACACTCTTGCAAGGATATACATGCTTAGAGGTACATGCACACAGACATGCTTACATATGTGTTCACGTATGTTCGGTCCCTTCCTACCCTCACTACGGTTCTCTCAGACCAATGCCTGGCCATAGCTCTCACTCACAATGCAAGACCCTTTGCAAGGTGGACATCAAAGGCAGGCAGATGCCATATGCATCTGGGATCCTGAGAGTACTGAGTTGCGTGTCTACATGCCCAAATTGTACATGTGAGTGTCACTGTGTGTTTGGTAGTCTGTGCCGCTCTGTGCTGCTCAAGTTGCTCAGTCGTGTCTGACTCTCTGCAACCCCATGGACTGTAGCCCGCCAGGCTCCTCTGTCCATGGGGATTCTCCAGGCAAGAATACTGGAGTGGGTTGCCATGCCCTCCTCCAGGGGATCTTCCCAACCCAGGGATTGAACCCAGGTCTCCTGCACTGCAGGCAGATTCTTTACTGTCTGAGCCACCAGGGAAGCCCCTGTGTGGCTCTAGCTCTGTCTAAAACAGGGAAGTGTCTGTTTGTAACACTGTGGGTATTTTCTTGTGTGTATATTTCTGGCAGGACCAACATGTAGTTCCGTGTACCCATTTATGTGAATGTGAGTGTGGGTGACAGTAAGGAATGTGTGTGTCTGTGCATTTTATGGACTGTCTCTGTGAGCATACTTGTATATGTATGTCTATGTGCACATCTGCATATATGCACACTTTCCATGATTACGTATGACTATGTGGTTCAGAATCCACAAGCTGGCTGGGCTGGCTCCCCTTCCAGCAAAGGCTGCAGCCTGGGGTGGGGCCAGGAGAGACTGGACTGAATCCCTCAGCCATTGACAGTCGTATTTACAGAGCTCCGAGTAAGACGTAATTGCTTCTATTAATCTTTCTCCGGTTGTTAATTGCTCACTTATCGGGTTGTGTATTATGCCGACTGTTGCTCTTAATTCGCCTCCATAGCTGCAGGTGTTTGCCGCCTTATTAACTGCTCATCGGCGCAGCTAGGGATGAAGACTTAATTGGCCCCCAGAGCGGGACACAAGCAGGCCAACTGGGCACTGCCAGGCTCTCAGCCTGTCCCTAGAACCCTTACCTGTGGAGCACAGGTGGCTTCTAGGGAAGGAGTTGGCCCACTGCCATCCGCCGGCAGACAGCAGTCCTGCATACAGCAGACTGACAACTGCAGGGTATGGCCCCAGCATAATCCCACCTCCTCCAGGAAGCCAACCAACCAAGCAGAATCCAGCTTCTACACTCCCTCTTTATCACCAACGACCACCCGCCACCTAGGATAGGAGCCAATCTCATTTGTTTTAATTATCTGAACTTAACTGAGAACTAAGAAATCAACACAGTAGAACTGACTCTTCTCCTTTAACACCTGCTTTGCCACCTCTCTGACCCTGGCTGTTAAGGTTACATAGAGAGAGAGGAGGACAAGAGGGAGCGTCTTCCAGAGCAGAAAGGTGACACTGGACTCAGGAGGACTTTCCAGTTTTTTAAGAGGCTCTCTGGAACAATTATAGATGGAACAAAAAATGGAAACAATGACAGACTTCCATTTTTTCTCCCATCTGCAATGATGCTTTTGAACTGTGGTGCTGGAGAAACCTCTTGAGAGTCCCTTGGACTGCAAGGAGATCAAACCAGTCAACCTAAAGGAAACCAACCCTGAATATTCATTGGAAGGACTGATGCTGAAGCTGAAGCTCCAATACTTTGGCCACCTGATGCAAAGAGCCGACTCATTAGAAAAGACGCTGATGCTGGGAAAGACTGAAGGCAGGAGGAGAAGGGGACGACAGAGGATGAGATGGTTGGATGGCATCATTGACTCAATGGACATGAGT
>NW_011494640.1:1826460-1832892 GCF_000754665.1 Bison bison bison
AAAGGCAGGGAAGCTTGGTGTGCTGCAGTCCATGGGGTCACAAAGAGTCGGACACAACTGGACAAATGAACAACTAGAACAGAGTCCAAGTTAGAACAAGAACTTCCAGATCTGTTGCTCTATCCCAGCCATGCTCCAAGGATCCCTCTCAGCTTCTGCTTTCACAGCCCCAACAGGGAACTCACTTCCTGCCTGGCACTGCTACACAGCTGCAGCAGTGAGAGGGTTCTCCATACTGAGCTGACTTCTGCCTCCCTTTGCCCCAAGTCACAGCAGAGGAGTCCCAGTTGTTCATAATTGTCCCCAAATGGGGACACTAAGGACATAAAAGGCAAAGAAGTGGCCCCAGGGTCCCCCAGTCCTCTCCAGAAAAAGCTCAGCTACGTGGCTCTTCAAGCAAAGTTTCTGGCCGCAGCCTCCTGCTAGATCCTGCTCCATCCCAGACGTCACAGTCCTGGAGAATACTCGCTTGGTCCCCTTAAAAGCTCATCTGGTTCTCAAAACTCTCAACTTCGCTGCTGCTGCTTTGAGACAGAAGTGTAAGGTTTCTTGAAACAGTTGGCCACTGAGATAGAGAAGGGTGTAAGGGTGTGTGTGGTAATGGTGGTGATGGGCAGGGTGTCCATGTTCTATCAATCTGGCCTCCAGCCTCCAAGAAGGACAAAAAGGCAAACGATACTCCTCACCCTGTGCCTCAAATCCAGGCTGCTTTGACGCCTGGAAGTTCTTCCTGGTGTTTTGTTTTCATGACATGAGCTGCAAAGAAGTCAGTTTGCTTTGGTTGGGGCCTGAGAGGAGCTGGGCTCCATGCAAGGTAGGAGAGAGCTATCACGGAGGGCCTACTGTATGCCAGAAGCAGCAAGGGGTGTACCTAAAAGTGATATCTCATTGAACCCTCACATAACTGTTGAGTTAGGGATTAGTATTCCCATGCACAGAGAAGGACTCTGAGCCATACAGAGGGCAACTAAACTTGCCCAAAGCCACACAGACAGGAAATGGCAGGATTGGGATTCCAACCAGGCCTGGCATTGCCTGGTGGGACTGGGTCTTTGGTCAAGGGTACTTGGACAGATTCACTCAAATAGCTCCATGAGGTGACTGAGGGACCCAGGAAGCGGTGGTCACTGTTACAGTTCACCCACCTACCCCAAACCTGGGAACGTTAATAAGCAAAACACTCACGCATGCGCAGCCCACGTGCCCGTGCGGCGAGATGAGGGAAGAGCAAATGTAACTGTCCAGGGATTGTTGCCCAAACAAGTTCCGACTCCGCCTCTATGTTAATGACATGCAGATACATATAAATTTGCACAAGCAACCGCTCAAATCTTCGGGAGCAATGGGGTGACACTGGAGCGGTTGCTATAGAAACCCAAAAGCGACCCCTCCACCCCCACCCCCGTTCCCTCTACTGCACAAGCAAACGCATAGACACGTTCACAAAGACTCAGGGTTCCTCGCTCCAGGGACCAGAGGTTCGCGGAGTCTCAGAGGGTGTGACCGGAAGGACCCTCAGAAAAGGCGTTCTGCCTGGGGGAAACAAGCCCAGAGAAAATCTCGGGAGAGCACGGCCTTCGGCCGTCCTCTGCTAAAACCGAGGAGAGCTGGGGGGCTCTTCAGGTCCGCGGCGGAGACTCCTACTCCGGCCTAGCAACGTGAGCCCCGCCCAGCGTTGCTTGGCAACCCCGAGCCCAGCAACCTCCGGCCACGCCCCCTAGTAACTGCTCGCCTAATCCGCGCTTCTGGCCATCTCTGCCAAATAAAAAGCCAGGGGCTGTGGACTTCGGCCAAAAGGTGGGTGAAGGTTATGCTGTCCAGACCTCCAGGCAGCCTGAGGATTTACGGGATCACCTATAGTCCTCTCCGCGGCGCAAGGTGCCAGAGGGCCGCATTATCACTCCCATTTACGAAGGGAAAACTGACGCTCCGAAAGGAAGTTTCAGTCCAGAGTACGGAGCTGCTTCTTCCTTGAGTGCTTGGAAAAGCAGCAAACGCTCTCCTACCTTCCTGGGAGGAAGCCCTGGGCCTTGAGAGGGGGCGCACAGCCGTCCCCTTACTGCCTTGTGTTAAAATAATAGCCCAAGTTGCTGCCGAGTCAGCATCCAGCCGCAGGTTGCATGGTAATTTGCGTAATTTGCATACAAGACGGAGGCCCAGACAAGGCCCTCGGAACCCTGCCCCCTCCCCCGTTCATCAATCCAGTTCCCACTCTGTCCCACCCCACCCCCGCACGTGCTTCCAATCCCTACCGCGAAATTCCCACACTTCGTCCCGCCCCCAGCTGGGCCTCCAGTCCTGCCAGGCCCGACCTCCATCCCAAGGTCTAGGGCCCCCTCTGCTGTCGATCGCGAGTAGGGCAGCAGCAGAGTTCGTGGGGCAGAGAAGTGGTACACCCCCAACTACTGTCCCAGTGTTCCCAGCCCAGGGCGACGTAGGTAGACTTCGAGAACCGGTGGGAAGTGGTACAACCCTTCAAGCCGAAGCAGCGGGTGGTGGGTAAGGCTGGGGTCCTGCCGCAAGTTCTCTCCTCCAATGCTAGCCCTGCTTCTGGGCCCTGAGTTAGGCAGCCAGGAGGCAGTTAGAGCCCATGCAACTCTCTGGAGGTGCACACACACTCAGATACCTTACAATTGCAGCTGCTGTTAAGAGCTCACCCCAGCCCCCAAACAAAGCAGCACCATCCCACCCTAACAGCAGCCTCCAAACCCACCCTGAGAGTCCACCTCCCAAGCCAAGACCCTTGGCTTGTCTCCAGAATCAGTCCCTGGGGGCTGGCAAGAGGAACAAAGAGACATCAGAGACCCACAGATAGACATAGAATCAGACGCACACACATGCCCACGGCACTAGACACACAGAGACCCTCAGATATGCACAGAAACAGAGACATGGGGATTATGGTGGAAACCTCCAACTATCAAAGGGAAAAACCTTGGTAACTGAAAAATTTAAAAACCCCTGCAACTTGCTCTCCTTCTCTCCCTAACAATCTTTAAGTGTCTATGCCCTTTCAAAAAACCTCATTTCTTTCTCTCCCCACAACCTAGAGCTGCCCTCTCTCTCATCACTACTTCTTCCATCCAGTTCAAAATACTCATTAAAATGTTTCCAGAGCCCACCATGGCAACAGGTGAACCCTGGGGCACAGTGATGGCCCAGGACCTCAGATACTCAAAGCTGCCCCGCCCCTCCATCCCTAGCACTTTAGCTCTGCCATACTTGGGCACAGAATCTTCCAGATACACCCACCCCAACCCACACAGGGCCAGTCCCAGGGTCCCTCCTGTCCAGCCAGCAGATGCAGTCTCAACTTTGCCAAATTCTTTATTAAACCAAAAATCAACACCAAGCAAATAGCAGAACAGCAAATGTAAACAGCTAACTCTCCCCTTCCTATGTCCCTGTTGCTCTCCCTGGAACACTTAAGAGTTCAACACTGGTGGGGGAATTCAAACCCCTCTTCTATGAGTAATGAGGGTCAGGTCTCTCCAGGAAGGGGACTATCAGTGCCAGCTCCATCTGTAGGGCCCAAAGAGGAGTCCAGGGCTGAGCCAGGGGGCTCTGGAGCTGCAGGGGGCTGGCAGAGAAGGCCCTGAGTCCCAGGGACTGTGGGAGGCTGAACAGGTGGTTGGGAAAGTTCCTCCTGTCCTGGGGACATCAGTGAGGCTTGGAGCTGCTGGGTCATGGCCACCAGGGATTTGAGATGCTGGAGCAGGGCTTGGTTGGGACAGGAAGCCCTGTGGCAGTGTTGGTCATGGCCAACTGGTGATGCTGAATAGGGATGCCAGGACTGGCACCAGCCTGGTTTTGGAGGCCACAGCCCTCGCCCAGGACCCTGCCGGGTCTTAGGCTCTCCCCACAGACTCCCCCTGCCTCTGGGTGGTCTCTGCCAAGCACAAATTCCCCTTGGAGCCAGGCTGTCTTTGCCCTGGCTCTGCTGCATGGCACCCCCTGGGGGAGGGGAGCCCCTCTGGGCCACATGTGGTCCCTTGTCCTCTGGCTGGTAGCATCTCATCTCCACTTTTCGGTTGAAGGACACCATTTTGCGAACCTTCCCCCTCAAGGCACCAGATCCTGCCATGGCCGGAAGCCCTGATTGCGGGAGCAGCAGAGCCAGCAACAGGCTTGAGTGAGTGGCTTCCAGGCCTGGAGAAAGATGGGGGAAAGAGACCAAAGGCTTGGACAGAGAGAACTCACAGCCCCCAGAAACTGCATTCTGTCTGTGGCCAAGAGGTCTACAGCTTAGATCCCAAGAGAGCTTTCCAGCAGTAAGATGGGGCCCATGAGGGGCTGAGAAAAGTAAGTAGGCAGCTTTAAGATGCTCTCATGGTGTGAGAACGGATTCACTGGCTGAGAATGATGCATGGATAGTTTGATCTCCAGACTGTGATTCTACCATAGAGTCCCCAGATCAGGCAGCCCAGAAACATCAAACCCTCTGCTCAGGAATAGGCACACCCCACTCCTTGATACCACCCCACCCCCGCCCCCAACCATGCTTTCCTGGAGCCACGCCCTGGAAGCTACCCATGCACAAAAGCCAAGCCTGGCCTAGGACAGCAGTGGTAAGAACATCCCTCCTTTCTCTTTTATTTAGGCCTGGCTTTCAGCCGATTATTTCTGGTTCCTGCCTCTGCTCTGCCATGTTTGAGTCAAACGTGACTGGCCAGTGAGTTTCTCACTGGCTAACTGGTGGCTAGGAGCCCAGTTTCTGCTACTGACTGACTCTGTGACTCTAGACAAGTCACTTGCTTTCTCCCTACCTCAGTTTCCTCATCTGTGAAATGAAGAAACTAACTACCATTCTGATAGAGTAATGTTGAGGACTGACTTAATATTTAAGTACGGCTTTCAGAACGCTGTCTGGCACACACTAGGCGGTATACCAGTCTGTTCTCACACGTGCCTGTCTCGGGAATTCCCTGCTGAGGCGTGCCTGCCTCCACAGAAATGGGGTGACTATGTCAGCAATGCCCGTCTGGTCACCCAGTGAGGGGAGGCGGGGTGTGGGACAGGCCTCGGGCACTCACCTGGACCTCCAAGAGGGCGCAGCCTGGAGGGCAGGGGCTGGAAGGCAGGCAGGGGCAGCAGGACCACCCTCGCCTGTTCCATGGCTGCTAAGCCGTGGCACTGCTTGTTGTTGAGGTAGGAGTAAAGCAGGTGGCAGTTCTGGGTGTCCCGAGAGCTCTGTGGGCACAGTCTGACCACGCAGATGTCCTGTGGTTGCAGGAAGGAGAGCAGGTTTAGCAACAGTCATGCTTTGCTCCTGTGAACACCCCTGGTCTCATCTGAACCTCTGAGAGCCGTGTGAGCAAGAGTGTCCCCATTTTTCAGAGGTGGGAACAGAGGGACTTGCCCAGGGTCATACAGGAGGTCTTCAGTCACTGGGGGGGAACTGGACCCGGATATCTTAAACCAGGTCTCTGCTCCAGAGTTGGAGCAAAAGAAAGCTCAGGGCTGGGGGGACAGTGCTAGGAGGAGAGGTGGTTCTTACAGATGGGTGGTTACCTTGGCCTCAGCTGGACAGATGCTGGCCAGAAAGTCCCAGACAGCGTCAGGGGTGATGCAGCTTGCCGAGCGGATCACCTGGGGCAGGGCCTGCAGGCAGGTAGGACGGCCAGTCAGCCTCCCAGCTTCCCACCCATTTAGGGCAGACTCAGGACCAGCTATCTGGAAGTCATGGCCTGTGGCCAAGAGGACGGGCAGGCAGTTGATCAGGGCCCCCCATGGTTGTTGGGGCCCTAATTACTCCTGGAGGCCTACAGCCTGTCCTGGCCAATCTGCAACTTCTCAGAAACCCCTCACTCCCTCCTCGAACCCCTCATCCAATGTTTTAGCTGATCACTCGCTCACTCCTGGTTTCCTCTGAACCAGGCAACACCAGACCTTGTCCTGGGTCCTTCCTGCTTTATGCTTTGGGTTACAAGGAGTCCTTTGCCCATGTGTGAAGTGAGGCTGGCATCTCATTTGCCCCTATGCCTAGCACGGGGCCAAGCACAGAGAGGGTGCCAATGATTTAAGAATGATGAGTGTGTCAATCAATGAACGGCGGTGTGTGTAGCTGAGGGGGCTGGTTAATGTGCGAAGGAGTCCCTGAAGAGCAGGGCAGGAGCACCTGGATGAGGCGACAGCTGTGTCCCGAGACCAGCTGGGCCCTGACCCGGAACCGCTTGATGCAGAACATGTCCAAAGACCCCTCCCAGGGCAGCTGGGTGGGCAGGGCCTTTGTGGGCCCAGCAGGCATCTGGAGCCTAGGAGGGAGAGAGAGACAGGGCCAGGCAGAACAGTTCATCAGGGCTTCCCCAGCAGCTCCTTAGTTTTCAGAGAAGGTCTTGTGACTCCAGTGGGTGCTGGAACACTGGTCCAAGTAAGGCCTTACAAGGCGGAGACCAGTAGGCGGGGGTGATTAGTTCCATTGCACAGATGGGC
>NW_011494640.1:1833255-1834185 GCF_000754665.1 Bison bison bison
TCGAGGTGACCTGGGACACCCTGCCACCATCGCCCCAAGTCATGAATCCGTGTCGCTGCTGAAGCCCACGCCCAGTCCAGGCCTGCCCGCCGCCCCTGCGCCCCTCCCGTGTCTCCCCCGACCCGTGCAGATGCGGCAGCTGGGGTCTAGGAAGTGGTGCTGGTGCTGCTCCATGCTGTCCCTCGATGTGGCGGGCAGGGCCCGGGGGCCGCCGTCTATGGACACCATGGGTCCCTGGGAGGCACAAGAGGAGAGAGGAGGTGGGCTGGGGAGGCGGCTGGGGAGTCAGGAGGCCTCCTGTTATATGGAGGCCTCAGCGATGTGGTTTTGTGTTTCTAAATAAACACCCCTGGTCTCATCTGAATCTCTGAGAGCCAAGTAAGGAAGAGTGTCCCCATTTTCCAGAGGTAGAAACAGAGGGACTTGCCTAGGGTCACACAGTAGTTCTGCAGTCACAGGGGGAACTGGACCCAGATACTGTAAACCAGGCCTCTGCTCCAGAGCTGGAGCAAGACAGAGCTCAGGGCTGGGGGGGCGGTGCTAGGAGGAGGGGTGGTTCTCACGGCTAGGTGGTTACCTTGGCCTCAGCTGGGCGGATGCTAGCCAGCAAGTCCCAGACAGCGTCAGCATAATACATTCTTCAATTACAAAAGTACCATGAACTTATTACAAAAAATTTAGAAAACACAGAGAATTTGAAAATAAAAAAAAAAACAAAAAATCATTCTTTGTCTCACCACTCAGAAGCAACTGCTGATATTTTGGGTATTCCTTTATAATAGCTTATCTATACCCAGAGTTTCAGGAATCCTTTTGCTAAAAGAGCTGGGGGATTTCCCTGGTGGTCCAGTGGGTAACAATCTGCCTTCCACTGCAGGGGATGTAGGTCTGATCCCTAGGCGGGGAACTAAGATCCTACATGACACAGGG
>NW_011494640.1:1834285-1834705 GCF_000754665.1 Bison bison bison
GCCTGGCCCTGTCTCTCTCTCCCTCCTAGGCTCCAGATGCCTGCTGGGCCCACACAAGAGGCAAGATTTGCCTAAGGCCATATGGAAAAGCCCAGGTTTTGTCTGCAGCCCCAGTGGGTGCCTCGCCTACCCACCCTGCTGGGTTGCCCACCTCCTTGCCCACTTCCCCACACCTGTCCTTGCACGTTGCTAGAGGCTTCTCCTTGTTTTGGGGCATATCTGGAAAGGACACAGGAACTTGGCTTGTGGCTCTCTGGAAAACATGGTCCCGCATCCTCCTTGCAGCTTTGAGTGAGCTTGGCCGCTCACACGAGGGCTTCCAGTCTGCAAAGAGCAGAGGCAAGAGCTGAAATGGAGGCCAGGAGCTAGGCTGAAGCCAGCCCAGGGCATTACAAACTGGGTTTGAACAAGGTCCTTTTC
>NW_011494640.1:1835389-1838987 GCF_000754665.1 Bison bison bison
CTTAAAAAAAAAAAAAGGAGCTGGGATCATACATGCAAGCTTGTCTTTTCTGTCCATGAACCACAGCAGAGGCATCTACCATGTTATACGGTCCCTACAGACACAGCACTCATGGGGTGGACTGGAGTGTGCGCATCACCACTGTTGCACTGCTGAGTGACAACTGGGTCATGCCCAGGCTTTCACTAGTACAAATAACACTGAGGACATCCTTGAGCAGAAAGTATTTTCCTAAACTTTCAATTTACCTCCTTAGGATGAGTTCATAAGCAGATGACAGAATCGGGGAGAATGAACATTTTTCAAGTCCTGATGCCTGTTGCTAAATCAGCCTTCTACCTTACAATAGAACCAGCTTTAAACACAGAGCAAACATTTCTTTAGGAAGATTTGAAAAGATCTTGAAACTTACTTTTGCCTTAAAACCACCTCTAGAGCAGTGGACAAGGCTCAAGCTTAGGAGTCAGACAGCCTAGGTGCCAGTCTCCCCCACTGCCAACTAAGCGACCTTGGGTGTGAGGTGCCTCACCCATCTCACTCATTGTGAGGTCTGAATGAGGCACTACTTGTAAAAGGGGCACATAGTAGGTGTTCAACCAGAGGGACTGCTATTCTGTGTCATCTTCCCCTCCTCTACTCTCCAACCACTCTCTCGACCCATCTGTCTCTGGCTCCTCCCCCTACATTTGCATTCAACTTTCTCAGGGAATGCAGATTGGTTTGGGTTAGGGAGCAGCCACACCCGCTTAGGGCTCTTCTTTGCAACACCAGCAATTCTGGTTGTTGGCTTGGATACTGGTGCAGAAGAGTAAGGATTTCTGTTGGTCATGGCCACTGCCGTTTCCCCAGGAAACATGGCTCAAGGGACCTGCCAGACACTCCCCTATCCTGGACACACAACTGATTAGACCAGGGTGAACATCCAATCCATGGAACACCCAACCAAAGCCAAAGCAGCCTTCTCCTGGGAGTGACTGAAGTGAGCCAAGGAGGCGCTCCGATTAGCTGCAGGAGGCTGACAATGGATTGGATGGATTCACTGATTGGAGGGCTGCTCCAGCCTGCTGGGCCAAGTGCAAGATGGAGGAGCCAAGGGGGTGAAGGAGCAGGATGTGCACGAGGATCGGGCAGACCCCAGGGGAAGCAAGGACACGCTGCACAGACGGCCGGGACTCCACGCCGCTCCCTGCTGGAGCATCCTCAGTCCTTCTGCAGAACAGAGTAAGCCTCTGCTCCTTAACATTCCCTAAAGTCACTGCCTCAAACAGCGTGGCCCGCCTGCTTCCCAACCTGGGATGCGGTCGGAGTGCCTGAGGTTGGGGGAACTACAGAGATGGGACTCACTACTCCACACGTGGGGTTCAGCCAAAAGGCGGGGGAGCAGCACTGAGAAGGTGTTGGCAGGCCCCGTGCCGGCAGCTGTCTTGCCCCATGCTCTCCCAGACCGTGTGCAGCAACCGACGTTCCCTGGTTTACAGTGACAACCCTGGGCCTCAGCGTAGTCAGGTGCCTTGCCCACAGCCACACGGCTGGGGAGGTGAGGGCTGGGGCCCGTGGGCACAGGCCCTGCCTGGCGACCACCAGGTCAGGCTCCCACTTACCACCAGGTCCTCCAGGGTCAGCGTCTGGTCCTCGTCCCGCAGGATCTCGACTTCCCCTTTGTGGGTCAGCTTGGAGGCCGGGAGGCTACGCGGCTCCCTCTGCAGCTGCTCAATGATCTCCAGGCCCTGGTAGAGGGGGCAGCCCCTGCTCAGCTGGGGTTGTGGGGGACTGGCCACCAGGAGCCCACGTGCTCCCTTTCCTCCCCTGCCATGCCAGCCGGTTGCCTTCCTCCACACCTCTACTTCTGCAGCTCCCTGCTCCCTAACCCAGAAAGACCCACCAGCTGCCCTACCTTTCCATAGTCCACTCATTCACCCTCCAACTCAAACCCTGCCTCCCCCAGGAAGCCTTCTTGAGCTTTGCTCCTCCCACAAGTCAAATCTGCCCTAGACGGTATCCCACCCACTCTCTGTCCTGCAAAGAGTGTGTCGTCGAGAAAGCACAGCCACTGGCCACCAGCTGCCACTAATAAAAACCCACAACGTGGTGTGGCCTTGGGCAAGCCCTTTGTGGCTCTAAGCTTCAGCTGACCTGTTCTTTAGAAATGAAATTAAGATTGTCATATTAAACAGCTTATATAGAGTGCTTAGCCTGGAGTCTAGTTCATAGTATTTGCTCCTTGTGATCCTTATTGTTGATCAATGTCATCGTATCTGAAATGTTTCTGGAAAGCTTATCTGTCCCTTTCTAACAACCCCTGGAGAACAGAAGCCCAGTCTTCCCTGCAGGGCTGGCTTTGTGGGCATGGGCTCCATGCAGTAGCCCAGGGCCCTGTTCTAGAAGGGCCCCATGCTTCATGCTGCTGTCGTCTTGAAATTCTTCATCATTCAACAAAGTGCTCGCGTTTTCATTCTTCATGGGCCCCACAGTTTACACAGATGACCCTACTCCCTGACCCACAATGCCCCGACAGAAGCTCAGACTGCAGTGGGCAGATGCACCTAATGGATTACACTATTAATTCTAACCAGCCTCGTGTCTGTCAGAACAAGGTCTTACTGCCCCCAGTCCATCCATGGGCCCCACTCCCTCGGTCAGTCCCCCTCTCTCTCACTGGGCCACCAACAACCATTACACAAACATCTCCCAAAGCTGGCTCAGTGCCCACACTTCCCCCATCTCAGAGCCATTCCCAGGGAGGGAGAGACCCACAGACACAGAGTATGTGGGGGTGCAACTGTGAAGTGTGGGGGGCTGTGGGCTTCCTCACCAGGCCCGGGGCACCAGGAAAACATTCAGCCTTTTCTGGAATTTCTGGGGCTGGAACTGGAGCAGAGGCGTCACACTGGGTCTACCCACCATGGATGGCAGATGATATTCCTGGACTCCAGAGTCCGGGCCAGCATCCCCAGTCCCCCCGCCCCCGACCCTGACACACACACACCCCGAGTCCAGCTCCACAGAAAAGCCAGGGGACGACCACACCTCAGGGACGTCACCTCTACCAGGCTCTCCATCCTCAACCCCCTTCACTTCTGCCTCTTTTCCTGTTTTATCCGCCCCAGTGACAACAGTCTCTCTGACCCTCTCCCCGTCTGCCTGCTCTGTTTCCTCATTTCTGTTTCTATCCTATATTCCCGTCTCACCACCTTCTTCCTCACTCTGTCTCTCCAGCTCCATCCTCGAGCCTCCCCCAAGTCCCTCTGCCAGGTCCTGACCTGATCTGACAACTCACCCTCTTCTCCTCCTGGTCCCGCCAGCGGGCCAGTTCTTGGGGGGCCAGTTGGACTGAACTCATCCGCACCAGGCCGTGGGGGGTGATGTCTCCATGAACCACTTTGAGAAACAGCTCCTGCAGGGGTAGGGGCTACATCACGCCGCTTGGAGAACCCCCACCCCAACCCTGCGGGCACTCCCAGGTCAGGCTCCCAGATACTCCAGGGCTTCCCACCTTAGAACAGGCCCCAGCCCAGCCCGGAGGCCCGCTCACCGGGTTCCTGGGGTCCCGCAGGTTGAACAGCAGGCTGCGGTACTTGGTCTTGTAGCGGCCATTGGT
>NW_011494640.1:1839087-1840788 GCF_000754665.1 Bison bison bison
TGAAGAGAGCTGCCTCGATGCCAGCAGCGATGCCCTCCACGACCTTCTCACTAAGCACCAGGTCTGGGTGCTTCCGACGGCTGTGGGGTGGGGAGGGGAACAAGGGTAGGGCCAGGGCACTGAGCCTGAGAGCGAGCAGGGGTGCGGAGCAGGGTTTGGGCCAACTCTGGTTTCTACTCTGAACATTTTCCTAAGTGAACCCATCTCACTCTGTGAGAAACAGGTACTATCATTCTCCACTTACAGACGGGTGACTGCTGCTCAGAGAAGATAAGGAGCTTGCCAAGGCCACATAATGAGTGGAAAAGCAAGGTCCGATTGCTCGGCCCCTGCTCTCCCTGACCAGTGAACCAGGGTATGGATGGACGGGCAGAAGCCGGGGGGTGGGAGGATAAGGCACTGGTCAGGGCAGAGGATGGAGACCTGGTCCTGGGTATAACCCTGAATCAGCCACTGACTTGCTGTGTGGCCTTTGCAAAATCCTGCCCTCTCTGGGCCTTAGTCTCACCATTAGTAAAATGAGCGCTCTGAGCTCAGATCTCTGAGATGGTCCCAGCACAGAGTCGCCCTGTGTCTGAAAGCATTTTCTGTGGGTGATATCCACAAGGACAGAGCAGACACTGAGAGCTGCAGTGGCTTAAAGGAAAAGCGCTACCTTGAAGCCAGAGAGACCCAGGCTCAAATCCGGCTCTCCACTGGCTTGCCGTGTGGGCAAATGACCTCACAGGACAAAATGCGGTTAGTGATAGACACACAAGCCCTCAGAACACAGCACAGCCCCGGGAGGTGGGACATGCGAGGGCAGCCCTTCAGGGTGTGCCAGGTGTCAGAGGAGGGGGAGTAAGGCCTTACCGATTCCACAACGCCTCCTGCATGGTGCGGACCACGGTGCCCCGTATCCCAATATCCAGGGGTGGCTTCTGCTGTTGGGGCTGAAGCTGAGCTGTGGGGAGAGAGTGTCATGGGCTCCCAGGGGATGCTCAGGGGCAAGGGTGTGGGGCAACTCAAGGCTGAGGGGCTTCAGGAGGTAAGGAAGGGGTCCCACCTCAGGGACCCAAGGTGTCTAGGATGTCTGTCTGCTGAGCCCAGGCAGCCAGCAGCCCCACCCCTTTGGGGAAGGACTGCAGGCAGATGGTGGGGGGAGGAGAGGAGTCCCAGCAGGGGTCAGGCCAGGAGCTGGGCATGAGCCCGTGTGTCCCCAGAAATTCCTGGAAGACAGGCGGCGGCTGAGGGGCACCCTCCACAGCCCCTCACCTAAGTCCTCGCCCCCTGCTTGTTCACCAGGTTCCTCCTCTTCAGCCTCCACTGGGCTGCGCTGTGGGGGAGGGGTGAGGAACTGAGGCCTTGTCCCTGGTACAGCCTCCCAGCCCCAGGGTCGGGGGCGGGGGCACCGTCTCCCCAGCCACCTGTGCACCCCCACATTTGCCCTGACCTGTGTGAGCTCCAGGGAGGGAGACTGCGTGGCCAGAGCAGAAGCACTCACCCCTAGACCCTCAGCACTGGGCTCCTGAATGCGAACCCTCACCTGCAACAGAACGAGGGGGCAGAGAAGAAGGGGGAGTCCCTGGGGTGCAGGGAGTGACTCCTGGGGATGGTGAAAGGGGTCAGAGAGGCCACCAGGACCCCCCTCCCCAAGGGAGGTGGCTAGAGGATCTTGGAATGGTGGGACATGCCAGCTGGCCAGGAAGGAAGGTCCATGAC
>NW_011494640.1:1840888-1844388 GCF_000754665.1 Bison bison bison
ACGGGCCCTCCCTCCCTCCCTTGCTGCATGCAGTCAAGCTCCTGAACTCAACAGTGCAGGGGAAGGAGCACACAGACACCAGGTTAGATGACGGTCTAACGCACCCCTGGCTGTCACATTCTGTGTGACTGTGGGCAAGTCAGAGCATCGCTCTGGGCTGCAGCAACGTCTCTGTGAACCACATGCCCATGTGTCTCTCCCAGCAGGATTAAATGATGTCAGTGTAAAGACCCTGTTCTGTACCTGGCGCCTCACGCGGCCCCGGGCCCTGCGCCTTTTCTTCTTTCTGGGCCTCTGGGCAGATGAGGCTGAGCTGGCCTCCATCATGTCCTCCAGAACCTCCAGCTTTGGAGGTAGCTGCCCCCCTGCCTGGCTGTAGCTCACGGCCCCCAGGAGGCAGATCACTGGTTCGGAACCAACCTGCCAGGGGAGAAGTGCCTTTCAGACTGCTAACCTCACCTGCAATTTACAGTCCTTTCTCTTCCCCGCTGAATGGTAAGCTCCATGAGGACAGAGAACATGTGTGTCTTGGCCCCCACTGTACTCCCAATGCCTGGAAAAGGCCCAGCACACAGTAGGGTTCAGTAAATGTTTGCTGACTGCCTGGCCTCCATCCCAGGAAAGAAGCCTGGCATCATTCTCATTCTCTCGGCTTCGCCCTTCCTCCCAGCCACGTTCACAGTTACTTGGACCCTATACCAAGACCCTTCTCACCCTTATGACCAGAGATGCATCTTACCAGGGGCTCATATCCTGTTCTGAGTCCACCCTCTCTTTCTCAAAATCTCTGTCAGGCCCGTTTTTGGGGATCAGTGACTTGCCTTTTCCCCCTGAAGCAGCCACATGGTGAACATATCCATACCCCTCTGAAAGCCTACTGATCATCCCTCTATTACCCAGAGAGGAAGCCCTTCATGACCCATTCAAGGTGCAGAGTAGTTCTGGGTCTTCTGATGACCTATAGAACCTATTCTGCTCCCCTTTCTGCTTTGGCCGCCAGGAAGCTCAGTTTTAACTTTAAACCTAGCAGTTGTACCTTTCCAGGATTGGTAGAGTGAGGGGTTGTTAGTAATAAGATTTCCCCTTCTCCTTGCCCTTTTCTTGCTTTCTTTAGACTTTTATCCCATTTAAGTGTATTTTGATTCTTCCAATTTATTACAAGTCACCAGAAGTTGTTTTAAAAGTAGGTGGATCTGAAAACTAATCCTTGAGTGAATGATCATGAATGGTCAGGTTCCAAGGTTTGGGGGAAGATGGAAGTCTGAGAGTCACATCATAGGGAGTGGGGATGCTCTGGAAGAGGGCAGGCAGGGGCAAGGGCCTGGGATTGTCTCTGGGGAGGACCCCTCCCACCCCACCAGACCTCAGAAGAGGAAGAAAGAAGAGCAGTAATAAAAAGCAAAAACCTACATAACACACAAGCTTCACTCCATGGGCCATTCTCATCGTCTCCTTGGAGAGAAAGAGGATAGAAAGATTAGAATTCAGAGGACCCAGTGACCCCCCCTCCCTGTAGTGAATTCATAAGAAGACACCCATACAAAGGTGAAAGATGTATATTCAGTGTTCACCGGGTTGGCATTTGTAACTAAAAAACGGGGTACAATCCAATGTCCATCAAAAGGAGAATGGTTAGTAAACAGTGACACAGTATACTATGGATTCTAAAAGTGAAAGCTGCTCAGTTGTGTCTGACTCTTTGCGACTCCATGGACTATAAAGACCATGAAATTCTCCAGGCCATAATACTAAGTGGCCATTAAAAAGAGTGAGTCACTAAAAGCCACCATTTGTTGAGGGCTTATAAAGCAGCTGGCTGTGGAGGGAGCATGTCATACATGATCCTACTAAGATCTCTGAACACCACCATGGACTATGTACTATTTCTATCCCCATTTTATAGATGATGAAACTGAGGCTCAGAGAGGCTCTGAAAAGTCCTGTAGCTACTAAGCGACAGAGCTAGAATTAGAATCTAGTCCTGTCTGACTCCAAAGTCCAGGCATTTAACTACTGGGCTATGTGGAGAGCACTGACAGATGTGGTAAGATTCATGGAAAGACGTCAAGCTGCATAGTTGGGAGAAAAAGAAAAAAATAGGTTATGGAGCAGTACATGTTGCATAAGCCGATTTATGTAAATATATATTTATAGATGCACAATACAGGTTATCTCTAGGGAATGAAATTCCAGGGGGACTTTCACTTTCTACTCGCAGACACCTGGGTATTTATGTTATTCAAAATGAGCATGTGTTTCTTTTACAATTACATACTATTTTTAAAATTAGAAAGTTCAGAACAATGTGTGTAGTGTGCTACCATTTGCTTTAAAAAGAGACAGAATTTTTAATTTGTATTTGCTTGCATCTGCATAAAATACCTCTGGAAGTATCCACAAGAACCTGGTAACAGAGGCTTCCAGTAGGAAAGGAACTGAGAGCTGGGAAGAAGGTTTTTCACTTTTTTTTTAAACCATGGGAGTGAATCAGCCTTTCAAAAAAGTAAATTGAGAAAAAAAAAGGGGGGGGGGCGGAGACAAGAAAACAGGATATCTGGGAAGGAAAGCAGGTAAGAGATTAAGAATGATCTTTACAAGTTTAAAACCTTTAGGCTGGCCCCTGTTCTCAGGGGTCCACATACCAGTGTTATGAGGCTCCAAACAACAGGCAGCAGAATCAGACCGGCAAAGACTTCAGATACTGGACTTATCAGACAAGAATACAATGTATGTACGTATAATATGCCTAAATAAATAAAAGGTGAGGGGACTTTCCTGGTTGTCCAGTGGTTAAGAATCTGCCTTCCAATGCAGGGGCATGGGTTTGATCCCTGGTCAGGGAAGTAAGATCCCACATGCCTCAGGGCAACCTATACCTGCACACTGCAACTAGAGAAAGCTTGCATGCCACAATGAAGACCCAGTGCAGCCAAAAAAGAAAGAAAAAAAAAAAGAAAAGGCGAGGTCAAACACATCAGTCAGTTCAGTGGCTCAGTCGTGTCCGACTCTTTGCAACCCGACGGGCTGCAGCACGCCAGGCTTCCCTGTCCGTCACCAACTCCCAGAGCTTGCTCAAACTCCTGTCCATTGAGTCGGTGATGCCATCCAACCATCTGATCCTCTGTCATCCCCTTCTCCTTCTGCCTTTAATCTTTCCCAGCATCTGGGTCTTTTCAAATGAGTCAGTTTTTGGCATCAGGTGGCCAAAGTATTGGAGCTTCAGCTTCAGCATCAGTCCTTCCAATGAATATTCAGGACTGATTTCCTTTAGGATGGACTGGTTTAATCTCCTTGCAGTCCAACGGACTCTCAAGAGTCTTCTCCAAAACCACAGTTCAAAAGCATGAATTCTTTGGTGCTCAGCTTTCTTTCTAGTCCAAACATGTGATGAAGGGCAAAAATACACATAAAAGACCAAGCGTATTTGGTTGGGAACCAAACACAACTTCTGGAAATGAAAAATATGATAATAAGTATGAAAACTTAAAAAGTCAATATAT
>NW_011494640.1:1844488-1850956 GCF_000754665.1 Bison bison bison
CAATATATAGGCCTAACAGTATTAGACAGCTGAAATAAGCTAGTGAACTAGAAGATAGGTTTAAAGAAATTATCCAAATTATTCACAGCACAGAGACCGTGAAACACAATCAAAGAAACACAAAAGACAGAGTGAAAAGCACTGATTTCACTCAAACCAAAGTCCCAGAAACAGAGAACTGAGCAGAGGGAGTATTTGAAGACAGACGACTAAGAATTTTCCAGAATTGATAAAAGACAACAATTTACAGATTCCAAAAGCTTAGTGAATTTCAAAAAGTTTAAGTAAAAGTAGATTCACACCTAGATACATCATAGTGAAACTGCTCCACAACAATGATAAGGACATCCTAAAAGCACCAAGAGAAAAAATAACCATCTAACACTTTGCTAACCATCTAGCACTGACAATGTGCTATCACTGTTATGAATACTCTCCATGTTAGTTCACTGAATCCTCACCATAACCCTGTGAGTTAGATATCGGTACTGTTATTGCCCTTATTTTACAGAAGAGGAAACTGAGGCACATAGAGGTGCAGAAAGGCTAGTCAGTTTCCTCAGCGTCATACAATTAGTAAACCAGAGACCTAAGATTTAAATCCTGGCAGTCTGATCCCAGGGGTTTCCCTGGTAGCTCAGCTGGTAAAGAATCTGCCTGCAATGCAGAAGACCCCGGTTTGATTCCTTGGTCAGGAAGATCCGGGGGAGAAGGGTTAGGCTACCCACTCCAATATTCTTGGGCTTCTGTGGTGATTCAGATGGTAGAGAATTTGCCTGCAATGCAGGAGAGCTGGGTTAGATCCCTGGGTTGGGAAGATCCCCTGGAGGTGGGCATGGCAACCCACTCCAGCATTCTTGCCTGGAGAATCCCATGGACAGAGAAGCCTGGTGGGCTACAGGCCATGGGGTCGCAAAGAGTCAACTGAGGTATAGAGCAAAGTGATTTGACTCACTGAATCTGTTCTTTTTCAGATTCTTTTCATTATAGCACAGGGAACTATATTTAATACCTTGGAATATATTGAATATAGTTCCCTGTGCTATAATGAAAAGAATCTGAAAAAGAACAGATTCAGTGAGTCAAATCACTTTGCTCTATACTTGAACCTAACACAACACTGTGAATTAATTATACTTCAATTAAAAAAAAGTTTAAAAAATTTTGATATTTGGCAAAACTAATACAATATTGTAAAGTTTAAAAATAAAATTAAAAAATTAAAAAAAATTATCTTAAAAAATTTTTAAATAAAGATATCATAGAGAAAAACCGAGAGTTTTTTTTAATGATTTTATCTTTCTTAATAAACGTTAAAGGATGAACTTAAGGCAAAAGGAAAAAAACATGATCCAGACAGAAAAGCTGAGATGCAAAGAGGAATTCTGACCAAAGAAAATGATAAATATGTGGTTAAACCTAAACAAACACAGATTCTATGAAACTATAATATTTGGGTCATTTGTGGGATTGGGAAAATAACTGAGGACTAACTTCCTAGATAACAACATCACATAAATTGGGAAGGTGCATGCCTAGAATTAAAGTATTCCAAGATCCTGTTATTTCAGAGGAAGATAGTAACTACCTTTATACTTTGATAGCCTAGGTATTTCTGTTGACATTTCTAACAGACATTAAAAAAATGTAAATAGGACACCAAAGACTTCCAAACTACTAGAGAGATAAAAAGGAATAAGAAAAGGCTGTCAATCTAAAAGGAGGCGATAAACCCCACTTGGCTGCCAAAGATGGCGGAAGGGCAGGTCATCGTGCTCAACGCCCAGAGCCATCATGGCCAAGCAGGTGCTTCTGGGCCTGAAGGTTGTGGTCGTGTGCTGTGAGGGCATCAGCATCTCCGGCAAGTTCTACAGAAATAAACTGAATTACCCGGCCTTCCTCCACAAACGGATAAACACCAACCCCCTTCTGTGGCCCCTACCACTGCTGAACCCCCGAAGGACTGAGGCACACTGCTCCATCAGAGCAAGCGAGGCCGGGCCGGGCCGCTCTGGGCCACCAAAGGTGTCTGAAGGGACCCCCCACCCTACAGCCAGAAAAAGCAGATGGTGGTTCCTGCCACCCTCAAGCTTGTGCGTCTGAAGCCCAGGCAGAAGTCTGCCTACCTAGGGCCCCTGGCTCATGAGGTTGGCTGGACGAACCAGGCAGTAAAAGCCACCCGGAAGAAGAGAAAAGAGAAGGCCAGGTACCATTCTCGGAGACGTAGTAGCTAATGAGGTGATGGAAGCAGGCCGAAAAGAACACAGAAGAAAACTGACAAACTCACAGACGTCCTCAGGACCCATGGGTTTCTAGTCTGAGCCCAATAAAATGGTTTACTCGTCATGCTTGGCCTGGCCTGGCCTTCCTCCATCACCACACCAGGCTGCAGGGGGCCCCCAGGGGCTGCCATCCAGGTGCCACAGGCAGCCTGGGGCTTAGAAGACCGGGTACAGCGGAGGGGCCTTTGTCGTGGCTGTTTAAGAAGGGCCTTTTTAAAAGTGTAGACAGGGCTGTGTTGTCTACGTGGTCTAAGGGCTGTGCAGGCACAACTTGCCTGAGACCTATTCCTTCATGAGAGTTTTAGGACATAGGCGGTTGGAACAATCAGTGCTATTGCAATACTGGCAAAAGTGAGCTGGAAGACTTAGTTGGAAGGGACACCACATTGAATACAGGAGTCTGCTTAAGCTTCCCACATGGTTGGATATACACGCAGCTGCTAGGCTGTGAGACAATGGCTAGGCAGCACAAATCTGGGGTTCTAAAAGGTATTTATGGAAGGGAAGTGCAGCCAAGGGGTCACAGGCATTCCCCCTGTGTCTTCCCTATATTTTGTGATCCAAAATTAATCAATTAATAAATAAATAAAAGGAGGCAATAAAAGGGAGAAAGTGTATAGGAAATGCATGGTATATTCAAAGTAAGGCAGTAGGAATAGGTTCAAATGAATCGATAAATACAACAAATGTAAATGGATTAACACTTCAAATGAATACAAAAATTACCAGATCTTTAAAAAAGAAAATCCAATTATAAGATATTTATAAAGGAATTTGAAAGACAGTAGATACGTGTATAACAGAATCACTTTGCTGTACACGTGAAACATATGTGTTAATCAACTGTATTCCAATATAAAATTAAATTAAAAAAATAAGATTTTTAAAAGGGAAAAAAAGTATTTGTAAAACCTATTTCTAAAACACAGTGATGCAAAAAGGTTAAGAGAAAAAAATGGAGTAATATGTGAATGGGTAAATACTAACCAAAATAAAGTTTTATAGCTACACTAATATCAGATAAAACAGATTTTAAGGCAAAAAATAATGAGGTAAAGACCTTATTACATAATGACTAGCAGTTTCATCAAGAAGCTGCAACAATTCTAAATGCATAGGCATCTAATAACATAACCTCCAAAACAGAAAGCAAAAATTGGCAAAGCATGAAGAAAATGTCAAATCCACATTGTAGCAAGAAATTTTTATGTATTTCTCTTAATTATTGTTAAATTTAGCTGAAACAAATCAGTCAGGAGAAAAAAGATTCAATGAAAACAATGAAGAAGTTTAATCTGTGTACATATATAGAACACTGTTCTTAACAACTAGAGTACACATCTTTTCAAGTATACGTGCGACATATACGAAAATTAAACACAGCCTAAACCATAAAGCAAATCTCAGCAAGTTTCAAAAAATGAGTATTTTTTAGACCAACACTGCCCAATTAAATAAGAATGTGAGCCATAGGTGCATTTTTAAGTTTTCCAGTAGCCACATTAAAGAAGAGTAAAAAGAAACAAGTGAAATTCATTTTATATTTTAATTAACACATCCAAAACATTATCATTTCAATACGTATTGAGTTGGCCAAAAAGTTCCCTCGGTTTTAAAGTTAAAAACAAAAGACGCATTTTTCATTTTCACCGAGAACTTCATTGGGCAATCTATTCACTGGTTGTTCCACTACCTTCTGCCATTTTCCAAGCAACTTCATAATTCCATCTCCCAAAAACATTTTATCTTTTTGAGCAAAGAATTGTTCCAGGTGCCTTTTATAGTCTTCCAGGAAATTGAATTTTTTTCCACTAAGAGAATTTTATAAGGACGAACTAAATAGACATCTGAAGGTGCAGTGTCTGGTGAACATGCAGATGAATCAGAATCTTCCAGCCAAGCTGTAACAGTTTTTGCCTGGTCATCAAAGAAACATGTGATCTTGTGTTATCCTGATATACGTAGTCTGTTGACTAATTCTGGATGCTTTTCATCAAGTGCTGCCTTCAGTTGGTCTAATTGCGAGCAATACTTGTTAGAATTAATTGTCTGGTTTTCCAGAAGGAGCTCTTAATAGAGGACTCCCTTCCAATCCTACCATATATACAACATCACCTTTTCTGGCTGAAGACTGGCCTTTGGTATGGTTGGTGCTGGTTCATTTCACTTGCCCCAAGATCTCTTCCATTCTACATTACTGTACAGTGTTCACTTTTCATCGTCTGTCACAGTTTGTTTTAAAAACGGAACATTTTCATTATATTTAGGTAGAGAATCGCATGCAGAGATACAGTCAAGAAGGGTTTTTTCGCTTAACTTATGTGGAATCCAAACATCGAAGCAATTAATATGACCAAGCTGGTGCAAATGATTTTCAGTGCTTGACTTGGATATTCTGAGTGTGTCGGCCACCTCTCATGTGGTGTAACACTGCATGTGTGCTCAGTCATTCAGTGGTGTCCAACTCTTTGAGCCCCCATGGACTGCAGCATGCCAGGCTCCTGTGTCCACAGGATTCTCCAGGCAAGAATACTGCAGTGGGTTGCCATTTCCTCCTCCACGGGATCTTCTCGATCCAGGGATCAAACCCACATGTCATGTATCTCTTGCACTGGCAGGCGGATTCTTTACAACTGAGCCACCTGGGAAGCTGGGTATAACATTAATTTTAATTGTTCTCAATTAATTCCACGATTTGATCCCTATCAACTTCAATGGAAAGATCTCCCAGAGGATATGGCAACCCACTCCAGTATTCTTGCCTGGGAAATCCCATGGACAGGGGCTACATTCATGGGGTTGCAAGAGTCGGACACAACCTAGTGACTAAACCACCATCAGCACCACTTTCAACTGGTCTACCCAGCCGTAGAGCATCATCCAGCAAGCAATCTCCAGCATGAAACTTCGAAAACCACTTCTGACATGTTTAATCACTCACAGCACCTTCTCCACACACTGCACAAATCTTTTTTTGCATTTCAGTTGTGTTTTTACCTTTCTTGAAATAATAAAGCATGGTATTCTGAAAATGTTTCTTTTTATCTTTCATCTTCAATATTAAAATATCTACCCAAAAATTCAAGATTGCGGGGAGAAATACCAATAATCTCAGATACACAGATGACACCACCCTTATGACAGAAAGTGAAGACAAACTAAAGAGCCTTTGATGAAAGTGAATGAGGAAAGTGAAAAAGCTGACTTAAAATTCAATATTCAGAAAACTAAGATCATGGCATCCAGTCCCATCACTTCACGCCAAACAGATGGAGAAACAATGGAAACAGTGACAGAATTTATTTTCTTGGGCTCCAAAATCACTGCAGATGGTGATGGTAGCCATGAAATTAAAAACCGCTCCCTCCTTGGAAGGAAAGCTATGACCAACCTAGGCAGAATATTAAAAAGCAGAGACATTACTTTGCCGACAAAAGTCCGTCTAGTTAAAGCTATGGTTTTTCCAGTAGTTGTGTATGGATGTGAGAGTTGGACTATTAAAAAAACTGAGTACCAAAGAATTGATGCTTTTGAACTGTAGTGTTGGAGAAGACTCTTGAGAGTCCCTTGGACTGCAAGGAGATCCAACCAGTCCATCCTAAAGGAGATCAGTCCTGAATATTCATTGAAAGGACTGATGCTGAAGCTGAAACTCCAATACTTTGGCCACCTGATGTGAAGAACTGACTCATTGGAAAAGACTCTGATGCTGAGAAAGACTTAAGGTGGGAGGCGAAGGGGACGACAGAGGATGAAATGGTTGGATGGCATCACTGACTCCATGGACATGAATTTGAGCAAGGTCCAGGAGTTGGTGATGGACATGGAAGCCTGGCTGCTGCAGTCTATGGGGTCGCAGAGTCGGACACGACTGAGCAGCTGAACTGAACTTAACTGAACACAAGAATTCACCAATTTTGATGTTTTTTAAAATGCATGCTCATATGACAAGCCTAATAATCCATATAAAACATTATTAATGAAATTTTAATTTCTTTTTTTCAGTGACTAAGTCACTGAAATCCAGTACTGTATTTACAGTTATAGTACATCCCAACAAAGGTCCGTCTAGTCAAGGCTATGGTTTTTCCAGTGGTCATGTATGGATGTGAGAGTTGGACTATAAAGAAAGGTGAGCACCAAAGAATTGATGCTTTTGAAGTGTGGTGTTGGAGAAGACTCTTGA
>NW_011494640.1:1851056-1858463 GCF_000754665.1 Bison bison bison
CTTGGACTGCAAGGAGATCCAACCAGTCCATCCTAAAGGAGATCAGTCCTGGGTGTTCATTGGAAGGACTGATGTTGAAGCTGAAACTCCAATGCTTTGGACACCTGATGCAAAGAGCTGACTCATTTGCAAAGACCCTGATGCTGGGAAAGATTGAGGGCAGGAGAAGAAGGGGACAACAGAGGATGAGATGGTTGGATGGCATCACCAACTCAATGGACATGGGGTTGGGTGGACTCTGGGAGTTGGTGATGGACAGGGAGGCCTGGCATGCTGCGGTGCATGGTGCTGCAAAGAGTCGGACACGACTGAGCGACTGAACTGAACTGAACATCTCAATTTGGACTGGCCAACTTTCAAGTGCTCAGCAGAGACAAGTGGCTAGTAGCTACCACATCAGACGACTCAGATAAAGATCACTTTCTCAGGCTACAATATGTATTAGTTGAAAAGCAATAATAAAGGCTTCTCTGGTGGCTCAGCGGTAAGGAATCCACCTCCCAACGTAGGAGACACAGGTTCGATCCCTGGTCCAAGAAGATCCTACATTCACAGACCAACTAAGCCCGTGCCCCACAGCTGTTGAGCCTGTGCGCTCGAGCCTGGGAACTTCAACTGCTGAGCCCACGCGCCACAACTACTGAAGCTCTTGCATCCTAGAGCCTGTGCTCTGAAACAAGGGAAACCACTGCAATGAGGAGCCCGAGCACGGCCACTACACAGTAGTCCCCGCTTGCTCCAACTAGAGAGAAGTCCACACAGCAATGAAGACCCAGCACAGTCAAAATTAAAGTAATTAACTAATTTTAAAAAGGATAACAAAAAAAATAGAGAAGGAAAGTAAAGAAAGAATGGAAATTAAGAAATATGCTTATAAATAGTACACAGGCCAAATAAAATGAGTAGTAAAAATTATGAAATTCTGAGAACTGAATTATAATAAGAAAGGTTATATAAGAGAGTATGTGGATGCAGCTAATATGATCATCAGAGGTTCCTTTGTAACTTTAAATGACTTTATTAGAAACAAAATATAGAAAATTAATGAACCAAGCATTATTCTCAAAGTATTATAAAAATAAGAGAATAAACGGAAAGAAGTGTGACACTGAAAACAAATATACAACAGACAGGGTCAACAAAACCAAAAATTGGGTCTTTGAAAAGACTCAAAAAGCAGACAACTCTTTGGCAACAATAAGGAAAACAGGGAAGGCACAACAAGACAAAATTTGCAATGAGTAATCATGATATTAAAAAAAATTAGAGGATTTGTAAAATACTTTATGCCAACATGCAAGTAAATTTGAAAACTCAGATTAAGTGGATGCATTTCTAGATAGATATAACTTACCAAAATTGACTCAATGAAAAATTTTTAAAAAACTGAATAAACACATAAGCGTAGAATTAATTGACTCAGTAGGGGAGGATTATCTTCCCTAAGAAAACACCCGTCCAGATCTTTCTTTAACCAGTGATTCTACTGAAATGTTCAAAGAACAAATAACTCCAATTTTATACAAACTGCTGCAGCAAATGGAAAAAGAGAACACAGTCTACAATTCATTCTTTGAAGCTGCAAAACTGAATACCAAAACCTCACAAGGACAGTATGGGAACAAATCATTTCAGGCCAGTTAACTAACTCATCAATAGAAACACAAAATTTCCAAACCAAATACTATCAACATGAAGACATAAACAAGAAACATAAAACACATCATTATGTTCTGGAAAGAAACACAAAACATGTTTATGTTTTCAGAAAACATAAGATATAACATGATCAATTGGGGTTTATTCTGGAAATGAAAGACTGACTTAACACTTAAAAAATCCAATTCTTTAAATTTACTAATATTAGTAAGAGAATAAAAAATCATATTATTTCAAAACCTGTAGAAAATTATTTCTTAAAATGTACTTTCCATTCATAACAAGCAAATGAGGAATAGAAGGGAGTTCCCTTACAAATATATACTATATATAATATAGTATATAATATAATTATATAATACTATATTATATAGTATATATTATTATATATTATATAACATATTATAATGATATATATAAATACAAATATAGCAAATATACTGGTGAAATGGTGACCACATTCCCCTTAAAATCCAGAACAAGACAAGGCTCCATGCTATCACCACTTAAATTCAGTGTTATGCAGGTCTACACAATACTATAAAGGTCTCAGCTAGCACAATAAGGGAAGGGAGTAGGGGAGATGTAAGAATTGGAAAGGAAATAACAAGATTGTCATTATTTGCATGTTTCATGACTGTCTACATAGAAAACAAACAAAATCCTAATAGATAAATTATATAAATAAAAGATTTCTGCAAAATCTATTGCATTTTATATACCATCAATAGCTAAAAACTGCAGTTTTAAAAACTACCATTTTATAGTACATCAAAAATACAAAGAAATAAAATGAGACATTATATGCTTTCAAATTAGTCTGCTTCCCAAAAAATAAAAATAAAAAACTAATAAAAAAGAAAGATAATTTTAAAAAGACCAAAAAAAAAACAAACCCACTAAAAACAAATTAGTCAGCCCAGAACTCTGAATCTATACCTAATCAAAGCTCCAGATTCAACCACCACTTCACAGAAAATATAGAAAACAGAGGATCAGGTCTCACTATTCCACAGAGATGCAATAAGGTACAACTTAGCAAATAAACAAACAACTTAGTTTCTTCAAAAACAGACTTCAAGAGACTTAGAGAACAAACTTGCAGTTGCCAAGGGGGGAAGAACGAGGGGAAGGGATAGTTAGGGAGTTTGGGATTCACATGTACACACTGCCATATTTAAAATGGATAACCAACAAGGTCCTACTATATACCACGGGGAATTCTGCTCAATGTTACGTGGCAGCCTGCATGGGAGGGGAGTTTGAGGGATATATATATGTATATACATATATGTGTGCTATACATGTATGTATACCATATATAAACATGTATGTATACTATACATATATGTATATGCATACATGTGTGTATACTATACATATGTGTATGCTATAAATGTATGTATACTATACATATGTGTATAGTGGAGTTGCTCTGCTATACACCTGAAACTATCACAACATTGTTACTCAGCTACACTTCAATATAAAATAAAAAGATGTTTTTTAATTTAAAAAACTTTTAAAAGTTCAGAAAAAACAAGATTGGAAAGAGACCTGTGGGTTACATGTGCATGTTCAATTGTCTCTGACTCTGTGACTCCATGGACAGTAACCCCCCAGGATCCTCTGTCCGTGGGATTTCCCAGCCAAGAAAACCCGAGTGAGTTGCCATTTCCTCCTCCAGTGGATCTTCCTGACCCAGGGATTGAACCTGCATCTTCTGCGTGTCCTGAACTGGCAGGCAGATTCTTTACTACTGAGCCACCTGGGACTCCCATCTATAGGTTAAGAGAGGCTTAAAAAGCGTATCAACCAATTCTAACATACAGATCCTATTTAGACCCTAACTTAAAAAAACAAAGTATAAAAATAAATGATCATCTTTATGAGACTACTGGAAATTTGGATATGGCTACAGTCCATGGGGTCGCAAAGAGTTGGACACGACTGAAGCAACTTAGCCTGCGTGCACATTCACAGCAGCATACTTACAATGGCTATTAGGTGAAAATAACCTAAATTTCCATAAACAGGTGAGTGGATAAACAAACTGTGGTAAATACATACCATGAAAGGTTAATTCACCCTTAAAATGGGAATGAAATTCTGACACACGCTACAAGATGAACCTTGAAGACATCATGGTAAGTGAAATAAGCCAGACACGTAAGGACCACTATTGTACAACTTCAGTTATGTGAGGTACCAAAATAGTCAAATTCAAAAAGACAGAAAGTAGAATAGAGGTTATGAAGGGCTGGGGGAAGAGGAGACTGGGGGGTTATTTAATGGGTACAGAATTTCAGCCTGCAAAGATGAGAAAGTTCTGGAGGTGGATAGTGGTGATGGCTGTACGACAATGTGAATGCACTCCATGCTGAACTGTGCACTGAAACGTGGTTTTAAAAGGGAGATTTTATGTTATGTATATTTCATCACAATAAACAATTTTTAATAATTAAAAATTTCTGGGACTTCTCTAGCAGTCCAGTGGTTAAGGCTTCGAGTTTCCACTGCAGGAGGTACAGTTTTGATCACTGGTTGGGGAATTAAGATCCCACATGCTGTGTGGTGTGGCCAAACAACAACAAAAAAAGAATTTCTACCTATCAACAGACACCATAAAGAAATCAAAATATGAACTTTGGGAAAATATATTTGCAAAACATATAACAGGCAATGGAATAGTATCTAAAATACATATTTAAAAAATACATTAAATACATGTATTAAAAATACATTATTTATTTATTTAAAAAACTCCTACAGATCAATAAGAAAAAGTTAAAACAACCAAAATTTTTTGGCAAAAGACTTAACAGAAAATACCAGAATTTATGCCAAGAGTCTCCTCAGTAATAGGGAAATGAAAATTAAAACAACAGTGAGGCACCATAGCATATCCTCACTCCGGCAAAAATTGAAGTTTGATAATATCAGGTATTGGTAAAGATATGGGGCTACTAGAATTTGGCACTGCTGATGGGAGTACAGACTATTTTCAACCATTTTAGACACATCTGGCACTAAGTTGAAGACATGTACACTCTATAACCTAGCAATTCCACTCCCAGGAATATTCCATGGAGGCATTCTTGCCCATATGTACCAAGAAACATACAAAACTGTTCATCACAGCAGCACCAGATGTAATAGCAAAAAACTGCCAACAACCCAAATGCCCACATGGAGTCAAGGAATAAATAAATCATGCCATATTCATGCAATAGGATACTTGCTGCCAATACCTAGGATCTGTGTGATCTTGGGAAAGTTACTTAACCTCCCTGTGCCTCAGTTTTCTTGTTAGTAAAATGAGGATCATACCAGTTATCAACTTCCTAGTGTCAATGCAAGGATTATTACCATTATTCAAGGCTCTTAGAACAGTGCCTGGAAGACAGAAAGCTCTCTCTGTAAACTCTGATGTTGTTAAAGATTCCTTGGTTCCTGTCGTTGAGAGAGTCCCTCCTGGCACCTGACCACACTTCAGTCTCTCCAATTCCCTTTAAACAATGTTCAGTTCAGTTCAGTTGCTCAGTGGGGTCCGACTCTTTGCGACCCCATGGAATGCAGCAGCCAGGCTTCCCTGTCTATCGCCAACTCCCGGAGTTTACTCAAACTCATGTCCATTGAGTCGGTGATGCCATCCAACCATCTCATCCTCTGTCGTCCTCTTCGCCTCCCGCCTTCAATCTTTCCCAGCCTCAGGGTCTTTTCCAATGAGTCAGCTCTTTGCATCAGGTGGCCAAAGTATTGGAGTTTCAGCTTCAGCATCAGCCTGTCCAATGAATATTCAGGACTGATCTCCTTTAGGATGGACTGGTTGGATCTCCTTGCAGTCCAAGGGACTCTCAAGAGTCTTCTCCAACACCACACTTCAAAAGCATCAATTCTTTGGTGCTCAGCTTTCTTTATAGTCCAACTCTCACATCCATACATGACTACTGGAAAAACCATAGCTTTGACTAGACAGACCTTTGTTGGTCAAGTAATGTCTCTGCTTTTTAATATGCTGTCTACGTTGGTCATAACTTTCCTGCCAAGGAGCAAGCGTCTTTTAATTTCATGGCTACAGTCACCATCTGCAATGATTTTGGAGCCCCCCCAAAATAGAGCAATGTTATGATCACTGATCTTTCCCACCTCCTTCCTCCCCTCGGACCCTATCCCACCTACTGCTCCTCTCCTGCAATGCTCCAGGCTGCCTCCTGCCTCTGAGCTTCTGCATGTGCTCTGTCCTCTTCCTGAGATGTTCTTCCTATGTCTCAGCCTGCTGCACACCCACTTTCTTTGCCCAAACCCAGCTCCGACAGCACCCCTTTCTGCTCCACCCTACCTCCAAGCCTTCCCTCTCACCCCTCCCCAGGGAAGACTCAACTGCCCTCTGGGGATCTGGAACATGCCAGGCATGGCATGTTCTATCTGCATTTCAATTCTGGTTACTTTGTCTCCTCTCCCCTGAACTTTGAGATCCTGGAGGAGCACCCCTGTGTGCTGCACATAAAGTCCCATAAAAACCTAAATCCTGGACAGACCTAGAGATTGTCACACAGAGTGAAGTAAGTCAGAAACAGAAAAACACGTATCATATAATATATGGAATCCAGAAAAATGATACAGATGAACTTATTTGTAAAGCAGAAATAGAGACACAAAAGTAGAGATTAAAGTTATGGATACCAAGAGGGAAAGCACTGATGGGATGAACTGGGAGACTGGGTCTGACATACATACACTACTGTGAAAAAAAGAAATAACTGAGAACCTACTGCATGGCACAGGAAGCTCTGCTCAGTGCTCGGTGGTGACCTAAGTGGGAAGGAAATCTAAGAGAGGATGTACATGTACGTATACCTGATTCACTCTGTACAGTAGAAACACAACACGGAAAAGAATTACACTCCAATAAAAATTAATTTAAAAGAATAAACAAACTGCATTCTCCCCCGGGAGGGAAAAACGTCTAAATCCTGTAGCTAGGCCTTTGGCAGCTGGGCTCAGGGCACAGAGTGGAACTGAACAGGCCGGGATTCAAACCCTGACTCCACCACTTACTTGCTGTGTGACCATGAGTAAGTCACTTAACTTTTCTGAATCCCAGTTTTCTTAATCAGCAAAATAAGCATATTAACACTGAATTTTCATGCTACTATGAGGATAAAACGTGAGGTGATGACCTATGTGAAGCTCCTAGTATATAGTAAGCACTTATAAGAGCTATTCTTCGGCTGTCCATCTGCTGGAGACATGTGCCTCCCTCACACACCTCCTGATACTTTGTAGCTGCAGACAGAGTACCTGAGTGTGAGAGCCTAAGGTGGGGCCAGAGGAGCTGTGTACCTCCTGAACTGTGACGGGTAGAGCAGGGGGCCCTGGCAGAGCTGCCTGTCCCACGCCTCCTGGTATGCCAGCCACAGAGTGGCTCCAGATCTCACTAACCACCCTGGGGGTCAAGCCAACTTCTCCACCCTCCTCCAAGAATCTCAATCTCAAACCAAAAGAACACAACACAGCCAGCCTCTCACACCAGATTCCCAGTAGTTCTGGGGCCCAGCTGATCCCTGCCATTTCATAGAGGAGGCAACTAAGATTCAGAGAAGAGATGTCTCTAAAGTCACTCAGTTGTAAGAAGCAGAGCCTGACCTTGAACCTGTCTATCTGCTCCTGATATGAGCCGAGCTGTCTCCAGGAGAAGGTGCCAGAGCCCTGAGAGGGGATCCAGACCAGCTGGGCACTACGCCC
>NW_011494640.1:1858563-1862332 GCF_000754665.1 Bison bison bison
ACGCCCACACCTGCCCACACTCTACTCAGCCTTGGCCTCAACCACCTGCCCACCCCTGTCGCAGCACAGCCTCCATTCTTCTCCTGCAGCTGGCACCAGTTGCCATGGCAACCGGTTGGTTGGGATGCTGTGGGATGAGGGACCATGTCGCAGAGTCAAGGATGGGACTGAAGCAGAGAGCAGCCGTGGGTTGCTTCCTGTCAAGACGGGCAGGCACCTGCCTCCACCACCAAACTCAAACACCCCCTCAAAACACTGCAGACCCAGGAATCCCAATTGTGGGCATCTGGCCCACATAGATAATCTGAAATGGGGAGAAGCCAGATGCACAGGGGTTCACCCTGGCAGTCCTTGGAGAAGGACAATGTATAGTCAACAACAGATAACATTTCTGAGTATTTTTCTTGTACCAGGCACTGTGCTAAATGCCGAACACAGGACATGTCATCTCACCTGCCCCTTACCACTGCCCAATGAGTAAGTAATTTATTACCTCTATTTTACAGATGAGGAAATTATGCTTGGAAAGGTGAGGCCGCTTGCCTAGGTCACATTCAGACAGCAGCAAAGCCAGGCCTGAATGCCAATCTGTCAGCTTCTGAGCTTCATGCTCTTAACTACACGACAGTGACCAGAAATGAGAAAAGCAAGTCCCAGCCCACCCTCTGGTCCCAGCAGTGCCTGTAGACAGACATGATGCAGAGTTCAGGGAAAGCACAGATTTGCCAACTTGGAAACGTCTTCAAACTCTAAAGCATCTGAAAATCAAAGTAGAAGTCCCAGAACAATGAGGCACGGCATGAGCCTACTTATATATAAAAAGGTTCGATCAATATAAGATGTTCATATACGTATGCTGCTGCTGCTGCGTCGCTTTAGTCGTGTCCGACTCTGTGCGACCCCATAGACAGCAGCCAACCAGGCTCCTCCGTCCATGGGATTTTCCAGGCAAAAGTACTGGAGTGGGGTGCCATTGCCTTCTCCATCATATATGTACAGAAGTTCATAAAAAAGAAGACTGGAAGAATGCTAACCATTAATATCAAACAAAGGGCAACTGGGTCAGGAGACATTAAAAGGGATTTCCTCATTCTATGTCAACAAATTCACTGTAGAAACAATTTTTAATACCTAAAAAATCAAGTTATAAATTTTGATCTGCATGATCCCATTTCTAGGCAAAGAAAAGATATATATGTACATGAAAAAGATGGAAGAAAGGATATATACACCAAAATGTCAACAGGAGATAGCTCTGAATGTTGTTGGCATTATGGGGATTTTTATTTCTTCTTTAACTTCTATGATAAACGTGTATTCATTTTTTAATTAAAAATGAACGTTTTGAGTGATATTTACACAGATAATGTAATAGCATCTCTAATGTAATTATAGTATCAAATAGTGATAAATCACCACAGGCATTTATCACCACAGCTCATTGGTTCCTATCCTAGTTCAACTAATTTGCTTGTTTGACCTTGACATACTCACTTTACCTGTCCGAGCCTCAGTGTCTGCACCATTAAAATGGGTATATAGCAACAGCATCTTCTCTGTAAGGGTGTTAGGAGACTGAAGGTAAGTGCTTGGGAACAGTGCCCAGCATGTAGTAAGCATGCCAGGGGCCTTTACTACTGCAATGGTGGTGGGAATGCGCATAGCAGGAGTGCAGTAAGCGTTCTGGACAGACTGCCTGGGTCTGCATACTGGCTCTGTCCTTTACCAGCTGTGAGGCCCTGGGCCTGTAACCTCACCTCTCTGGGCTTCATGTGAAGACTAAATCAAAAGCACTCAGCACACAACACATATTCTATAGAGGTGATAAAAATTCAACTATGTGACTATGACATATAAAATAGATAACCAACAAGGAGCTACTATATAAAACAGGAAACTATACTCAATATTTTGTAATAACCTATAAGGGAAAAGAATCTGAAAAGAACATATATATACATATATATTCAGTTCAGTTCAGTCGTTCAGTCGTGTCCGACTCATATAATTGAATCACTATGCTGTACATCTGAAACTAACATGATGCTTCAATTTAAAAAAAATTCAACTATGTCAGAAATATACATCAAACACAGCAATGCCATCTTCTGCCCTTGGTATATAAACATATTGACCATGATTATTTATATTAATAAAATGACAATTATTAGCATCAATAAAAGAACAATGGAAAAAGGGAAGCAGTGAATACAGGGAACATGGCTAGGGACTGACTCCCTTGCTGTGTGAGCTTAGAAAACTTTGTTAACTTCTCTTAGCCTCAGCTTCCCCTGGGAATATAGGGCTAATGCCTATCTCACAGGACTATTGTTACACTCAAGGAAAAGCACATTTAACATAAATAGATTTACCTTGTGCCTTATGCTGTGCTAAGTACATTATTTCACATCATCATCTCATTTCTCCTCAAAACAATCCCATTAAAGTGGAACTAGAATTCCCTTTTCACACATGAGGTAACAGTTTAAAAAATATTCCAGGGCCACTCAACTAGGAAGTGGGCAGAGATAGGATTTGAACACAAGACTCACTGACACCAAAAGATAATGATGCCCTTCCCATCCCAACCTCTCAGAGTCAACTTACCAGTCTGGGGCCGCTTCCTGGGCTGGATTCTTCTGTTTGGTCCTGGTTGGAGCTGTCTGGCCATCTGTTAGTGCCCTGATCCTGGGCACCAGGCACTGGGTCCATTTTCAACTGTTTAGCACACTTGGAATTTCTCTGCCTCATAGATGGGCCTGAGCTAGCCTTGCTGGCTACAGGCTCCAGGAAGCTGGAGGGGGTGTCACCAAGTCCCTGCCCTGGCCTCCCCCCAGACACTGGTCGAGCCACGACCTCCAGCTCCTCCTGGTTGTGTGAAGCACCATGGCCATCACCATCACCAGGCCTCATGATGTGCTCAGCTTCTTGCTGTGCTGTGGAAGCCTTTCCAGACCCTCCCAGGCACAGCTCAGGGCTCTGGAGAGGATCCTGGGCAGCTAGCTGAAGTAACGGTCCTCCAGTGGGCACAGGGAAGCTCACAGGGTCACAGGGGCTGCCTGGCGGGGTCCCACCCCTTACAGTGGGCAAATATTCAAACTTCTCAATCCCTGAGTCACAGTCCACCCAACCTCCACCTGGGTGTCCAGGCCCAGACCCAGTGTCCTTGCAAGAGAGAGGACTGCACAGGCCTCCCAAGGACGCCACGTCAGCACCTTGCAGGGAGTCTCCCACAGCCTTGGGCTTGTCCCCACTCTGACCAAGCCATAAGAAGCTACCTTCCTGACCCTCTGAGGGGGTCTCAGACTTCCTGCTTTTCTTTCTTGCCCCCACACACCCACTACAAAGATTCCTGGGACAACTTCCAGCTAAGACATCGTGCAGAATAATCTGGACCCTCTTGAGGCCCTGAGCCCTCCCCTGGGCAGGCTCTGTGGGCAGCTGACGGCGGAGCCTGGAGCTGGGCACTGAATTCCGGTTCTGTCCCACAGTTTGCAGCCCCAGGACCACTGGATGGGCCGTGGCCTCTGGGCTAGCCTCAGGAGCACCCACTGCCTGGGAGCTGGCACCTTGACAAGACTCTTCCCTGAGGACCCTCTTCCCACTGCCAGCACAAACGGGGTCCCCCGAGCTCTCTCCTGACAGGTCTGGTGCCAGGCCTGACATGGAGCTGGTTTCTTCCATGTCCTCCTGGAAAAGCCCAAGGTTGTTGAGGGGACTGAGAACGGGGTCCTCTGTTCTGGGACCCGCTGGAGCTGCCTCCTGAGAC
>NW_011494640.1:1862432-1900970 GCF_000754665.1 Bison bison bison
CTCCAGGGGCCCAATACAGAAGGCAGGCCCTGTGAGGAGATAAGAGGGGGGTCTGACCTGCTGGCCCACTCAGGACACCAGGCCAATGGGAACCTCAGAGGCAGTCTCCCTTATAGGTGGCACCTCCAGGGCACCCAGGAACCACTGACATAAGCACCCCAGCGGGACACACTGCCCCAGGTGAGGGAGGGGAGGCCTGTCTTCAAACAGGGTTGAGCTACAGCCACCTTTTATAAAGTCTTCCCCTCTTCTGAGAGTTCACACATTTGCTTGTATGAGCTTTAAAGGCAACAGTTATCATTTATGAATTATGTACTTCTGTGCATTATTTCATTTCATGCTGGCAGCCACAGGCGAGGAAACTGATATCCAGTGGCTCGCCCAAGGCCACGCGCCGATAAAAAGTGGAAGACCCGGGATTCGGTCCCCGAAAAAAAGCCCAGCTCTAAATCACTCATGTTAATTGTCCATCACCCTCACATCGGGCCGCGCCTGACAGACATTCCCAATTACGTTCCCAGCCTGACCAGGCAGTCTCCCACCGCTCAGGGAACCCAGAACCCACCGACCCACTCGCTCTCACCTGGGGTCTGGGGTCTCTGGGCTCCCCTTCTCGGGGTTCGACACCCAGGTGTAAATGGGCTGAGATCACATGATGCCAAGAGCCCCCGAGGGCTGGGGGCGGAGTCTGTTGATACGCAAAGGGCGGGACCTCGGGCGTGCTGGCGTCGCTGCTCCGGCAGAGGGCGCCCTCTTCCACCCAAGGGCTTCCGGGAGGAAGTGCCTGACGAGAAAGGGCCTTGAATGCCTGCGTGAGAGTTTCATGTTGATCCTATTTCTGAAAGTACCTGAACCTCTAGAGGAATATCAGAATCAAATCTAGATTTTTTCCTCAATTACTTATTTTAATTATTGTTGTCTCAAATATAATTCACGTAGATGAACATGCAACACCCAACCCCAACAGAAAGTTTAGAAATTAAAACCTAAAAATGTCTTCTCACTTGCCCAGCTCTTGGGAACAACTTTCTTTCTTTTTTTATTCATGTGACTATGAATAATATACTCATACTTCTATTCCTTGGTTTATTAATGTCTTTGTTGTTCAGTCGCTCAGTTGTGTTCCTCTCTTTGCCACCCCATGGACTGCAGCTCGCCAGGCTAACAGTATCTATTGACTAACTGCTGTGTGATTTCATTACCAATCCTTCCTCTTTGCTCCTCCCAGTTTTTGTCTTTTATATTTATATGTTTTTTTGTTTTCCGACTAGTTGCTATTACAGTCGTCCCTTTGCCTGGGGAATTTGGTTCTCCAACTCTCAGGCACACCAGAATTCTGGAATCCTCAAGTCCCTTATACCAAATGGCATAGCCATTGTATGTAACCTATGTACATCCTCCCAAATACTTTGTCATCTCTAGACTGCTTATGATTCCCTGTACAGTGTAAATGCTGTATGAATATCTTGCATGTGCTTAAGAAATCCAAATTTTGCTTTTGGAGTCTTTCTTGAAATTTTTAAAAAAATATTTTCCATCTGGGACTTCCCTAGTGGTCCAGTGGCTAAGACTCCACACTCCCAATGCAGGGGGCCTGGGTTTGATCCCTAGTCAGGGAACTAGATCCCACATGCGATAATTAAGAGTTCCCAGGCTGCAACTAAAGATGGTGGATGCCACAACTAAGACTCAGTGCAGCCAAATACATTTATGTATCTTTTTTAAAAGAAATGTTGCTGACTTTTTAAAATAATTAATTTATTCCTGGCTGCTCTGGGTCTTGATTGCACAGGTTCTCTCTAGTTGTCGTGTGTTAGTTGCTCACTCATGTCCAACTCTGCAAAACCATTGACTGTAACCTGCCAATCAATCAATCATAATCCTCTGTCCATGGGATTCTCCAGGCAAGAACACTGAAGTGGGTTACCATTCCCTCCTCCAGGGGATCTTCCCCACCTAGGGATAGAACCCATGTCTCCTGCATTGGCAGGTGGATTCTTTACCACTGAGCCACCAGGGAAGCCCCATTTATAACATTATGACTATGTAAATACTTTCACTGCAGAACTAGAGATTTGACTGAGAGGTAGATGAAATTCCCCAGCATGAAACTTGTGCCATGTGAGACCATAAGAAGCTTCCACTCAATGGGATTACTACATTGTTAGAATTAATACATTTAAATATTGGGTTGACCAAAAAGTTCATATGATGTTATGAAAAAACCCAAACAAACTTTTTAGCCAATCCAATAAAGATGTTGGATGTTAAAAACATTATGTTGAATTTAGAAAGCAAGAAAATGTTAATGAAGGAAATTGAGTGCTGGGTATATGGAAACTCTCTGTACCAATCTTCATTTTTTCCCCCTCCAAATCTAAAACTCTTCTAGAAAATAAAATCTACTTTAAGGAAAAAAAAAAGGAAGCTGTAGTGTGATCCATATTGAAAACTCTCATTATATGGCTGTCAAGGTCACAAATGAGGTTAAGAGGTGAGATTGGATGTTACCAATGACCACAATTACTGCTCTAAAGAAAAATTTTTGAAGATGACTTCCCACCGTGGAATGTCCTGGTCCTGATGGCAGAGACATGGACCAGGGCCATTAAGACCAAGTAGACTATTTTTCTGGCCCATTTAGATAATGAAAGTCTCCCACAATTGGACAAGGAAAGGAGAAGCAGAGGTATCACATGGCATAGAGGATAAAAGGGCAATGGTGACTGATACAAACAGTGCTATTTCAAGCCAAGGTTTCCATACTCTGTTACGGAAAAACCCGAACAAACTTTTTAGCCTATCCAATATCTCAAAGACATGATGTTGAATTTAAAAAGCAAAAATATGTTAATGAAGGAAACCGAGTGCTGGGTATATGGTCTAAATCCTTAACCTATATTAATCCTATGTTTACCTCTTTTAATTTACCTTTAGTAAATTGGTTTAAAAACCCAGCAGGTCTCACTGTCTCCTGATATTCTAAATGTCTTGTCATACAAAATGATCAAGGTACAGTTTTGCCAGGTTTTGGCCCAATGCCCAATGAACTGTTTGCTGATTCCTCCACTGATTCATGACATCTCTGATGTATACCTTGTTCCCAATAATGCCTGGGTTTATTTCTGGATTCTTTCTTCTGTTCTAGTGATCAGGTTGTCTATTCCTAACTAATATGCCATTATTTTAATACTATGGTCTTATGATAACATCTTAATACCTCGGGGGCAAGTCCTATCCCCAGCTTGGTTCCTATTTTTCATAATTGTCTTAGCTGTCTGCATACCTTTATTCTTCCATATGAATGGTAGAACCATTTTTTCAAGTTCCCTGAAGAATTCTGTTTGGATTTATACTAAAATTTCATTGAATGTACAGATTGGGGGTATAACTGAATATGTATAATACTGAGTCTTCTAACCTATAAATTTGATTTATTTCTCTCCATACTTTCAATTCAATTTTGTGATTTTTCTCCACCAAAATATTGTGCATTTTTATTAAGTTATTTTGTGCTCTGTAATCTTTGTTGCTCTTTTTTCTTCTTACTTTTCCACTTGTTTATTACCAATGAAAAGGAAGACAGTTATATTTTGTGGACTGTGTATCCAGAAATTTTGCTGAACTCTCTCATTAATTGTAATATTTTTTCTATTGGTTTCTTATAATTATATGTAACTGTGTGATCATTAAGTCTGAAAATAATGACAATTTCATCTTGTATTGCATTAGAGTTATAGTTCCCTTTTTTATTTCATATCTTTTATTTAGACTGCATTTTCATTATATGTCATATTTCTTTTTCTAATCTTCCTGCATTGTGTAGCATTTGTAGTGCCATTTTGAATAGATGCATGGGAATTTTTTTTCTTTACTTAAATGGTAAATTTCTAAAGTTTCACAATTTTTGCTGTAGACTTTTGGTAGGTAATATATATTACATTAAGGAAATTCCCTTCTGTTATTATTACTAAATACTGTTTTCACTAATGAGGCAAATTTTATTGTATGTTTGCTCCACATCTTTTGATACCTTTCTACCTAAAACAATGCAATAAAATGCATTGATAACATTTTCTAATGTTGAACCATCTTTGCATTACTAATACAGTCCTTAGCTAAGTATGATTTAAAAAAAAAAAAAACACCACCACATTTGATTTAATACAGTTCAGCAGGGTCTTTGCATCTATGTTTATAAGAAAGATAGGTTAAAGATTTATTTTCTTATTCTGCCTTCTCTAGTTTTAGGGTCAAGTTTGTACTAGTCTTATAATATGAATCAGGTAGATTTCCTTTTTTTTATAGTATCTGTAACATTGTATGAAGATTTTCTACTCCTTATAACATTTGGTGAAATTCACTGGAAAATTATATGGTGCCACTGGCCAATGAGACATTTTACTACTAGCTTGATTTATTAAATGACTATTGATCTATTCAGTTCTTTTTCTTTTTGAACCAATTTTAGTAGTTTATGTTTTATGTCTATCTTATCTAGATTTTCAAATTTATTTATTTTTACATGTGCTCCCCATCCAGAACCCCCCTCCCACCTCCCTCCCCATCCCATCCCTCTGGGTCATCCCAGTGCACCATCCCTGAGCACCCTGTCTCATGCATCAAACCTGGACCAGCAATTTGCTTCACATATGATAATATACACATTTCAACACTACCCTCTGAAATCATCCCACCCTCGCCTTCTCCCACAGAGTCCAAAAGACTGTTCTTTACATCTGTGTCTCTTCTGCTGTCTCACATATAGGGTCATCATTCCCATATTTCTAAATTCCATATATATGCATTAATATACTGTATTGGTGTTTTTCTTTCTGGCTTACTTCACTCTGTATAATAGGCTCCAGTTTCATCCACCTCATTAGAACTGATTCAAATGTATTCTTTTTAATGGCTGAGTAATACTCCATTGTGTTTATGTACCACAGCTTTCTTATCCATTCGTCTGCCAATGGACATCTAGGTTGCTTCCATGTCCTGGCTGTTGTAAACAGTGCTGTGATGAATATTGGGGTACATGTGTCTCTTTCAATTCTGGTTTCCTCGGTGTGTATGCCCAGTAGTGGGATTGCTGAGTCGTATGGCAGTTCTATTTCCAGTTTTTAAAGGAATCTCCACACTGTTCTGCATAGTGGCTGTACTAGTTTGCATTCCCACCAACAGTGTAAGAGGGTTCCTTTTTCTTTGCACCCTCTCCAGCATTTATTGTTTGTAGACTTTTTGATAGCAGCCTAGGTCTTCAAAGTTGTTCATAGTACGGCACAAAGTTGTTCATAGTATTCCCATGAGTCAAAAAAAAAATCTCTGTTGTATCAGAGTTATCATCCACTTTTCATTCCTAATACTGTTTATTTGTGCTTTTTCTCTTTCTCTCTCTCCCGATCAGTCTTTCTATGTTTTGTTTTGTTTAATAATTAGATTTTTGTTTATTTTCTCTGGGTTTTTGTTTTGTTTTTGCCATTGTATTTTCTATTTCATTACCTTCTGCTCTTTCTCTCATTATGTAATTTCTTCTGCTTCCTTTGGCTTACTATTGTTCTTTTAATTCCTTCTCTTTTTATGACTTTAAAAAAAATATTTGTGTATTTGGCTGCACCAGGTCGTAGTTTCGGCACGTAGGATCTTTTGTTTGCAGTGTGTGAGATCCTGTTCCCTGACCAAGGATTAAACCCAGGCCCTCTACACTGGGAGCATGGAGTCTTAGTCACTGGACCAACAGGGAAGTCTCCTTTTAATTCCTTCTTAACCTGAAACTTCAGTCATTTTTTTTTCTTGTTTTTTAACAAATTATTTATTTTTAATTGGAAGATAATTGCTTTAAAACGTTTGTGAGTTTCTGTCATTACATCAACATGAATCAGCCATAGGTATACACGTGTCCCCTCCCTCCTGAACCTCTCCCTAAACCCCATTCCATCCCGACCCTCTAGGTTGCCACACAGCACCAGGTTGAGCTCCCTGCGTCACAGGACAAATTCCCACCGGCTATCTATTTTACATAAGGTAATATGTTTCAATGCTACTCTCTCAATCCATTCCACTCTCTCCTTCCCTCACTGAGTCCACAAGTTTGTTCTCTATGTCTGTGTCTCTATTGCTGCTCTGCAAATAGTTTCATCAGCACCATTTTTCTAGATTCCATATATATTCGTTAGTATATGATGTTTGTTTTTCTCTTTCTGTATAACTTCACTCTGTGTATCAGACTCTAGGTTCATCCACCTTAGTAGAACTGACTCAAATTCGTACCTTTTATGGCAGGGTGATATTCCATTGTATATGTGTACCACAACTTCTTTATCCATTCATCTGTCGATGGACGTCTAAGTTGCTTCTATGTCCTGGATCTTATCCATGTTAGGGATCTAGGTTGCCCGTTCCTGTATCAAAACCTAATGCCCAATGATCAGAAGTAAAGTTGAGGTGGTCATGCTGACTGTGTATTTTAATTGTACGTCTGCATCTGGCAGCAGGCTTTAAGTCAGAATCTTCAGAACAGGTAAATGTTGATGTTTATCACTAAAGCCCATCTTTGCTCCCAAGTGTTTGTGCCAACTTACACTCCCACCAGTCATTAGGAGAAACCCCCTAATGACTCTGCATCCTAATAGGTGCTATTTTTTCACTTCTTAATGACCACTTTCTTTTTAATTTAATTTTATTTTATTGAAGTGTAGTTGATTTGCATTGTTGTGTTTATTTCTGCTGTATAGCAAAGTGACTCAGTTATACATATATATAATACATTGTTTTTTAATATTCTTTTCCATTATAGCTTATCAAAGGACATTGAGTATAGTTCCCTGTGCTATACAGTAGCACCTTGCTTTTTATTCATTCTGTATGTAATAGTTTGCTTCTGCTAAGCCAAGCTCACAGTGCATCCGCCCTCCACTCTCCTCTCGGCAACCACAAGTCTGCTCTCTATGTCTATGAGGCTATTTCTGTCTCATAGATAGGTTCATTTCCATTTTTGACCACTTTCTAATTCTTAGTACCCTGCCTCTCACTCACTTTCTCTCTCTCCTTCTTCTTCTTTCTTTCCTGCAATACATATGTGTTTGGGGCATATATTTCTTTTCCATTTTAAAAGAAAAACAAATCTTTTGTTTTTTCAAGGAGTAGTTTGTTGAGAGTGTCATTTGCTACAGAAGGGCCTGGAAATATATATATATATATTTTTTTTCTTTTTTTGACCAACCTACATGTAGGATCTTAGTCCCAACTAGTAATTAAACCCATGCCCCCTCCATTGGGATCACAGAGTCTTAACCACTGGACCACCAGGGAAGTCCAAACCTGGAAATATAAAGACTAAATAAGAAAGGGCCCATCATATTACACATGTGGAATCTGAAGTATGATACAAATGAACTTATTTATGAAACAGACTCACACACAGAGAAAACAAACATGGTTATCAAAGGGAAAGAGGGTGGCGGGGGGTAAATCAGGAGTTTGGGATTAGCAGATACAAACTACTATACATAAAATAAAGAGACAACAAGGCAGTACTGTATAGCACAGGGGAATACATTCAATTTCCTGTAAAAAGCCGTAATGAAAAAGAACAAGAAAGAGCCTAACATGGAGCCCAGGGGCATTGGTGGCTCTAGCATGGGAATGACTCTGTCATAGAAGGGAATGAAGCAGGAGGTTTGCTAGCAAAAGGAAGGGGAGGACTGCAAGGTCAAGGGGAGAGGACTTCCAGGAAAATGAGCATTGAGTTTATGGCCAAAGGAGAAGGAGCCAGGGAAGAGGGGATGATGGAGACACAGGAGCAAGGAGCTAGCTCAGTGTTGAGAGCATATGGGCATTACAGCTCTCTCCTTTTGTGCAAAGAGCACTCACTTTAGAGCTGGACAGACATAGGTTCAAATCCCAGGGCTGCCATTTGAAAGGGTGGCAACACGCTTAGCAGAGTGGTGTGAGAATCACGGAGCACCTAAACCAGTAGCCACTCAGTGCTCGGTGCTTCTTTCCCTCCCTTCCTTCTCCCCAAATGTCTGAGGCCCAGACTAGATTTGGAAGCTGGGGGGTGACCCTCGGCTGAGTGGGCTGCAGGGCCAGAAATTTCCTGCATCCGAGGAAGGAAGAGGGATGGGGAGAGCTAGGGCCTAGAGCCTAGCGGGGGAGAAGCAAAGGGGTTCCTGAGAACCAGGGAGAGGCAGAGTGCTGATGGGGGAGACCTTGGTGCTGTATGTATGGCAGGGAAACTGCCACTGATTGAGGGCTTGGGGGCTGGGCCTTCCTGGCTGGGCACCAGCCAAGTGAGTGGATGTGGAACCCCAGCACAAAGGGCTTTGTCTTCCTGGCCCAAGAGGTGCCATCTCCGCTCCCAGCCTGCAGCCAGCCGGCGTGGCCCAAGCTGGCTTCCTGCCCCACCTGCCCCTCCTCCTGCATCTCCAACTCCGTGTCCTGAGGTCCATCCACCAAGTCCTCCCAGCCAGAAACCTAGAAGTCAACCCTACCTCTCATCAGCCATAAGGTCTGCCAGCCCCACCTCTCCCTCTGCTTCTCCTAGCAGTTCCAGGGCTGGGGACCTTCCCCAGGCACCAGGCAGCTCTCCCCTGGCAGGATTCCCTTCAGTCAATTACTTGACAGGCTGGGCTTTGACTGTCCCATACACCTCTGGCCACCACACCAGAGGCCACTACAGATTCAACTAGGGGGAAGGTCTCAGTCTTGACTCCCTGAGATGGACTGATTTTTGTCAATTGGCTTCTCCAGCTGCTGGGGAGGGGCAGAGAGGACAAAGTTTCTTTTCCATGGATACCTTTGTGCATTTTCTTCAATTCTGGCTTCTCAATCTGAAGGACCCAGGGAAAGAGGGGAGGCAAACCCGTGATGGGAGAACAGACGTCCCTGGGAACTAAGCTTCCCCAGAGGCACACCCTGCACGGCTTCCACCAGCCGGCAGCAGCAGAAGTCAGTGGGGCGGCTCACTCAGAGGTCACCGTGCCGTCCCCTCCAATGAACCTGGCCTGCACGGGCCTCTGGGTCACCATCACTCCACCTCCTCCCAGCTTCCTCGATTTGCTGAAGGACGAGTTGTGGACTCAAGGACTGGAAAACCAGAAGCAAACCCTTTGGGCCCCAGGCAAGAGACTCTGGAACACAAGGCATCAGTTCTGTGTCCTGAGGCGCGGAGTCATCTGAGGACAGGCACCACGGGACTTTGCTGAGGCTGCCAGCTGCTGGGACCCCGGCCCCTGGGACCTCCTCTCTGACTCATGGTCATGCCCTGGACACTGTGAACTCTGCAATCCTGGTCAAGGTTGCTGGGCACTGCCGGATCTCTGACTGAGCCCTCCTAAGATGCTCCTGAACCTGGCTGCCCCTGTAAGTTCCAGGCCGAGGCCGAAGGTTCTGGATTTCCCGTGCCTCTGAGCTCCTAGCAGCGGAGGCAATCGCTGGTCAGACGCTCCAAGGCTCCTGATCCCCAGCCTGCAGGGTCGTGGACGGACGCAGCCAATGATAAACCAGAGCCATGGCCGCTCAGGTGGACATGCTTGTGTTTATGCAAAGCTACTGGCACCTTGCCCAAGGCTGCTGATGCACACACATCGTATCAACGTGACTGCTTATCATTGTCGACCTTCGTCACCTGGCTGAGGTCGCATTTGTCAAGTTTCTCCACTGGCAAGGTTTCTCTGCGCCTCCCCCGCCGCCCCGCCCCACCCCCTGTACTCTTAGGAAGGCAGCCACCGTGTGCAACCCACATGTAAATACTGGGGAATTATGCTCCATTCCTTGAGGGCAGAATGTCTACGTAAATTGTTTGGAATTCTGCATGGGAGGTTTTTCTCTCCTTAATCATTTATTTATATCATTTATTCAATCATGTATTTGTAATCAGTAAGAACTCATGGGTATTTATTGTGTGCTCTGGGTTGTAATCCAATGCTACTTTATTTTCTTTTGTTGCTCAAACTGTTCCCGTTTTGGTCACTGGGAGCTCTTTCAATTGGCTCCCGTGTCCCTTTGACATTTGACACACCCCCATTATTGTGTGTGTGTCAGGGGGCAGGTATATTTTCTACCTCCTTGGAGATTTTTGATGTCAGTTATCAGATGCGGCTGAAACTCAGACTGATCCCTCCCCCCTTTTTCACTGGCCCCAGCCACTTGCTACTGCGCCTCTGACTGTAGGAGACCTCAGAGTTGCTGGACAAACTGAACTTGGGACCCTGCCCTTTCCTGCCTCCCCAGTCACTGCCCTGCAGAAACAATGCCCTTTCCCCTGGCTGAGTCTGTCTGCCAGTTTCGGCCCCAGAAAAGCTTGGTGACCATAGTGACATAATTGCTTTCCTCAGTGTGTGTTAATAAACATATTTAAAGAACAAAACAAAATAAAAATTCTGCTTCCCTATGATCTTTGCAACCTACCTTATCATCTTCATTCCTGAATGTCAGATAAATGTTCTTTTGCTGGAAACTGTTTTTATGACCTGCCCTCCCATCTGGTCACAGTAGCCATCAAGGTCTTTGGAATCAACCAGACTCAGATTTCAATCCAAGTGGCCCTGAGCAGTCACTTGACCTCTCAATGCATCAGTTTTCTCATTTGTAAAAGAGAGATAGTAATAGCCTCCAAATAGCTACCACCGAATGAGCCCCTGATCCATGAATTAGGTGGTAACTCACGAAATGCATTTAATACTCCTAACATACATAGAAAGTGCTCAGTAAACGGAAGCTATTCCCACTGTTACTAGTGGGAATCTTCCTTTGTCTCCCTCTCCCCGTCTCTCCCTCAAATCCGTCGTCTACTCTACAGCTCAGACATGGCCGTATCAGTCTTCCACTCACAATCTTTCCAGAAACCAGAATTCCAGAACCACTCACCATCCCGGGATTGACAATCTTCCGGAATCTTGTGCTGCTCAAGGACCTGGCCTCATCTTCCTTGTCAACCTAAATCCCACAAGACTCTTAACTGTTCCCCAAACAGGCCTTGCACTTCAAACGTCCTTGCCTTTGCCTGTGTTGTTCCCTCTGCCCATAATGCTCTTCCAGGCTGTCTTATCTGGAGGCTGCCAGGTTGGAAAGAGTGTGGACTTAGAGTCCCACAAAACTACGTGTGATCTTCATTTGGACCCTGGCTCTGTAGCTTATCAGCCAGGTAGCCTCGAGCAAATTCTCTAACCTCCCTGAGTCTCATTTCCCTTACTCATAAAATGATGATAAAAATATAGTCATTTCATAGGAATGTTATAAAGATTTCCGTAGATAATCTACATGAAGCATTTTGCATAATGGCCAGCACACACAAAATGCTTAATAAATGGTCCCTGTCTCTCTTCTAACTAAAATCAGGCAGCCAGGAGTTGCCTGCTCTGCTGTTCTCTGTTTATTGATGGATTCAAAACTAAAAATAGAACTGCAGCCTTGGGGAGTAGGTCCTTCCAGAGCTGGGAATTGATGCTCTTGGTACCACGGATGGAGAAGGAGCCTGCCTTTCCCTCTGGGGGCTACTCAGAGAAACACAAATCTTAGTGCCTCCGGCCTTTCTCCATTATTTCCAGGGCAGGCCTGTGGAGGCTGGACGAGCCCAGGCTGACAAGCTCTCCTAGCAGAGGGCTCTGCGGTCCCACAAGCTGGCTTCTAATTCCAGCCTTGCCATTCACGGGCTCTGTAACCTTGGGATGACAACTTGCTGTCTCTAAGAATCATTGTTACTGTTAGCCCGGGAAACTGACAATGGTAATAACCTAGTTTGTAAAAACAAATGGGCTTCCCTGGGGGCTCACATGGTAAAGAATCTGCCTGCAGTGTGGGAGACCTGGGTTCGATCCCTGGTTTGGGAAGATCCGCGGAGAAGGGCATGGCAACCCACTCTAGTATTCTTGCCTGGAGAATCCCCATAGACAGAGGAGCCTGGCGGGCTACAGTCCATGGGGTCTGTAAAAACAAACAGCTTACCACACACAGAGGCCTTGAAGCCAATGACTGCCAGCTCTAGGACTTTGGGTAGTGACTCCCCTGTCTGAGACTCAGTTTCCGTATCTCTGAGATAGGCACAGTAGTTTTGACCCTCCAAGGCTTGTCATGTGGGTCTAGAGAAGCCAGGGACAGCAGCTGCTGACAGCAGTGGCACCTGATGGGAACCTGAGTTATCCAGTGGTGCGTTTTCCCACCTGAGAGTTGTAAGGAGCTGAGACAGAAATTTATTTGAGCTGTTTGTAGCTATTGATCCACCAGCCTTGGAAAATGCAAAGAAATGGATCCAACAGAAAAACACCTGTCTTTTGCTGCTAACAGGCAAGCCCTGCCAGTGAAGGGACCACTTGTGTGTGATCGACTTCCCCTGCTGTCAGTTCATGCTCCAGGCGAGTTGTCTTGTCTCCCAGAACAACATGCTGACTTAACGAAAGCAGATCCTGAATTGCAGACAGGAGCCCCCATTTTCCCTTCTGTAGTAGTAGTCTTGTTTTGGTATTGTTTTGTTTATTCATTTATTTTTTATTTTGGCTGCGCCAAGTCTTCGTTGAGGCACACAGGATCTTCAGTCTTCATTTTGGCATACAGGATCTTTAGTTGTGACATGTGGGATCTAGTGCCCTGACCAAGGTTCGAACCTGGGGCCCCTGCATTGGGAGAGCAGAATCTTAGCCGCTGGACCACCAGGGAAGTCCCTGCAGTGGTCCTCTTAATAGTGAGGTCAAGGACATGCCTCCAGGTTCCAGGGGCACTGAGCCTGCGTTCTTTGATTGATTGATTGATTATTTTTGGCTGTGCTAGGTCTTCGTTTTTGCTCACAGGCTTTCTCTAGTTGCGGTGCACGTGAGCCCTCCTTCTTCACAAAGACACAGACGTACGGGACTTGGATGGCCCACAACCTCCAGGCCATTCATACATACTGGGTTGTTTCTGCCCTTCTTCCCTTTCTGGGACGGTCCAGTCAGGCTGTAGCCCCTCCCTTATTTCTGACCATGGGATAGATACAGAATCTCACGACGATAACATTAACGAAAATACACAATCCCATCACCTAGCAGTCCTCGGGGCAGGAGGATAGTGCAGAGATTGCTGCAAGAGGTCAAGAGCCCAGGGCCAGGGCACCACATGCAAAGGTTTTCCTCCCAGCCACCTGCAATCTTTGCACCTGAAAGGAAAGGAAATTGTGTTCTTCTTCACAAATGAGGAGACCAGATGGTCTTCTCAGGCCAGCAACCCAGGAGGACTGGTCCCACAAGGCAGGGGCACTGACCCCGCAGCTTCTAGGATGAGATGCTGCCTCTGGATCCTCACTCTCCTGCGTTCAGATCTCAGCTCCACCACTGGGGAACTCTGGGCAAACCCCTTGGTTTTCCTGGTGTGTGTATTTATTTGTTTGTCTGCATATTCACAGTACTCTTGCCTGAAGACAATGGGGTCCACTCTGGCCAATTAAAGTAGAAAGAGAATTTAATTAGGGATGTTAGGCTCACTGGACGATGGAGAACTCAGCTCTAGATCCAGCTCAGGAGCATCTCCAAGAAGCACACAGCAGAACTGAACTGATGGGGGAACTGCTGTTGCCATCACAAACCCAGACACCAGTCCTGCCTTGGCCACCATCCAGGCCAGCCAAAGGTGTGCTCCACACATAGCTGCTCCCACACAGCCTATCTTCTGGTTGATATCTCAGGAGGATGAGTGTGATTGGAGGAAAGTAGATCACGTGCCTATACCCTACAAGGGGAGATGACTTCTGCTTTGGGAAGGAGAAACTTAAGATATAAAGGCTAGTCAATATGTAGAAAAGAATTGTTTTTAACTGTTAGCCAGTAATGAATGATAAACATTCAGTACACCCTTCTTGTCTGTTTCCCCCTACCTTGAACAAAAGCTCTGTGAAGCAGGTATTATCTTGAACGTCTTGCTTTTTTTCTTAAATTTAATGTATTTATTTTTAATTGAAGGATAATTGCTTTGCAGTATTGCATTGATTTCTAGCAAACATCAACATGAATCAGCCATACGTTTACCCACGTCCCCTCTCACTCGAACATCCCTCCCACCTCCCCCCGATCCCACCCCTCTAGGTGGTTACCGAGGCCCAGTTTGAGTTCCCTGAATGTCTTGTTCACCTCTGTATCTCTAACACCTAACATGGAGCCTGTGAGGAATACACAGACTAAAGAAAGTGTGGGCAATGAAAGAACACCTGTGCTTTGAGGCTACTGGCCAGATTACAGTCTCTGGTTGGGGGAGGGGTACAGCTTCATGCTTTTGGGAAAGCTACTCCTTTTCTTTTTAAAAAATAATGTCATTTATTTATTTTTGCCTGTGCCATGTCTTCGTCGCTGCACAGGTTTTTCTCTAGTTACAGTGCAAATGTTTCTTGTTGCTATGGCTTCTCTTGTTGTAAAGCATGGGCTCTAGGTGCTCAGGCTTCAGTAGTTTCGGCCTCCAGACAGATTCTTCACCGCTGAGCCACCAGGGAAGCCCCAAAGCTGCTCCCTCTTTGTGGAATACCCATTCCTCCCATCCATGGGATTTCCCAGGCAAGAGTACTGGAGTGGGTTGCCATTGCCTTCTCCGTAGCAGCTTAGCAGCATTCCTCCCCAGCCCCTTACCTGATGGTGAAGGTGTCTTCATCTCTCATTTCCCAGTTTTGTCTCACCTCCTTCTGGAGGCCTTCCTTGATTTACAGCCCCATCCCTTACCACTGCCATTATCACCACTGCCACCACCCTGGGGATGCCCTGGGGTAGTGGTCAAGAAGGCAAGCTTTACAGCCTGGCTGGCTGATTTCAAATACTGGCTTCAGCTCTTACTAGCTGCTGGAACTCGTTCTGAGGATCATTTTCCTCATCTATAAAAAGGGGTAATAATAGTTTTTAAGTCTCAGAGTTGTTGTGCTGCTTCAATGAGACAGTGAAAGCAAATTCTCAGAACAGGGCCTGTTGCAGAGAAACGACTCAGACCACTGCTGATGCTGGAGCTGGCGCAACCCTTTCTGTTCATGATGAGGTAGCATCTTGATTGTGTTCATGCCTGTAACATCAACTTAACTGAGACCTTATGGAAATCAAGAACTGGGAGGACTTTTCCTCCCTTGCCCCATACCTTTCCATGTGGTTCATCTACCATGTGGTGTTTGTTAGGTAACTGATGAACTCAACCAAAGAAACGACAAACGCAAAGGAGGCTTTCCTGGTGATCCAGTGGTTAAGAATCCACCTTGCAGTGCAGGGGATGCCAGTTTGATCCCTGGTCCCAGAAGATCCCACATGCCACAGGGCAGCTAAGTCTGTGCGCCACAACTACTGAGCCCATGTGCCACCGTTTCTGCAGCCAGTGCGCCCAGAGCCCGTGCTCTGCAAGAGAAGCCGCCGAATGAGAACCAAAGCGCCGCAATCAGAGAGTAGCCTCCCATTCTCCACAACTAGAGAAAGCCTGTGAGCGGCAGTAAGTCCCAGTGCAGCCGAAAATAACATAAAGATCTTTTAAAAAACACAAAAACTGATAGATGAAACACTAAGTTTTTCTATTAGAAAACAACTGAAATGAAACTGAACACAGGGAGCGGGGAAAATGGCAAATGGTTAGTACCTTCATTATGTAAAGATTTCGCACATGGCGATAAAAAATATCAGAGTAGCTAAGAGAGATCTGGACAAAGGTCATGAGCAGGCAATTCAGGTGAGGAAATAGAGGAGTAAGTAAACATGGAAGAATATTCAACCTTCTGCAGGAGAAATAAAAATGAGATGCCAATGAAAGCAACAATAATACAGAATACAGAATTCTACGTGGAATTATTTAAACACTGAAAAATGTCCAAATAGTGGGAAAATGGTTACATAAATAATGACACATTGATTCAATGGCACATCCACCATGAAATAATCATGAAAACGTTGAAACAAGTGCTTAGGATACAGTAAGTTTACAAGCAGAGTGCAAAATTAAATTTCAAGCATGATCACAAGTGCAAAATGTTCATATGGACTTGATGAAAGCTTGGCAGAAGCTTTCTGAAAATTTAAAGAAAATGAAAACCGTTGCCTTCATAGAAAAAAAAAAAAAGAAACTTTACTGAGTATCCACCAGGCCCCAGACACTATGCCTAAGGAATCCCACAAACCTGATCTCACTTACTTCCCCATCTGTCCTCAAATAATCCCCATAAGGAAGGTGTTGTTCCCCTTTAGTTTAGGCAGCTAAGGCAGAGAGAGGGCCAATAGCCTGCCCAAGGTGGCACAGCCAGGAATCTGCAGGCTGCCAAGCCTGGTGTGCTGGACTCCAAGCCCAGGCCTCTTTCCAGCACATCAGATGTGTAAGATGGATGGGGTCCAGTGGCTTCTCTTTCTTTTTAAACATTGCCTTTAGTGCTGTTTAAATGTCATGTGTGCAATCAAAACACAATTAAAAGAACAACCGAAGCTGTCTCAGGCAGCTTAGCCCTGGTCCCTCCGAGAGTTCTGTGGACCAGTGCCCCACCCTGCTACTGGCTGATGCCCATGGTTTTGCCCAAACAATATCAGGAAAAAAACCTTGCTGAATCTTCTGTCCCTCTTCATTGGATTAAAAACCCCTGGGAGGCACCTGGCCTTTCCTCACTAAGACCTTCCTTCCCACCCAGGGTATCCCAGGAACTCTGGCTACCCCTGCAATGGGGATCCCATTATTAATGTCAGAATTTCAAAAGGCCAAATGGGAATTGTGCTTTCACCATGAACAAAGCCTCATGGGCTACTGAAATGTCCGTGTCACTGCTTGAACGGTATTAGGGCAACATGGGGGAAGATAGCGGAGTGTCCTGACTCCGAGCACCAGGAGGACAGGTGCAGAGCACTGGAGACTTGACAGGGTTGTGGAACACCAGCTGGGGAAGTCAGGGAGAGCTCCTTGGGGAGGTGACTTTTTCAGTTGAGAATTGGAAGATACGTAGGAGTCATCCAGGTAAAGAGCAGAGGAAAGGCAAAGAAGGATGATTCAAAGTCTTGAAGAAGGAAAGATGCTGGGCTTTCAAGGAAATGAAACCAAAGAGTTCACTGTGGACAGAGTGAAGAACAATGAAAATGAAGCCAGAGAGGTTAACAAAGGCTGATCCTGTGAATCCTGTAGGCTCAGCAGCCAATTACTGTAGAGGAGAGAAGTGAGGTTATCCATCATGCAGTTGGAATGTCCTATTTGAAAAAGTTGGTCCTTCCCCACTTCTCCTGCCAAAAAACAACAAGAAGGGGAAAAATGAGGCAAAGGCCATCGTTGAGGAAACCAGGAGAAATCTGAAATGGAAGCAGGTAAAAGCAAAGAAGCTCAGAACGGAGCTTCAGGGGGAAGTAGCGAATTCAGTTTTCAGAGTGAGATGGTAACAGAAGGAAATAAGCTGTCAGGGTTCAGGGAAACTATTGGATTGCCCCCAAAGTTCATCTGAGTTTTTTCATATCTTGTGAATGAACTTTTTGGCCAACCCCATACAGTGTCACAGAAATGAAAGTCAAGGGGAAAGTAGCACAAAAGAGAACAGGCTTTGCTGAAACATGGTAAGGGACAGAGGGAAAAGAAATTAGCGAAGTGAGGAAACGGAAATGAAAAGGCTTTTTTTTTTAAGTTTAACTGATGAAATAAAATGACAAAGAAAAGCCATGTGTACATAACAGAAGTAAACCAAAATAATGGCATCAAACAATATTATTACAAGATACAGTTCAAGAACATATTTTAGGGGGAAAACAGACATTGAAAAATTAATGAGACCCATGAAAACTGACTCAAAATGATCCATACCAAATATATTCTGAGAAAGTGGTGGGATTTCCAAAGTTCAGAAAGAACCCTTTGGGCAACTCTGTGAAAGGGAACAAATCACTTACAAGGTGGGGAAATAAGGCTGGCCTCTGACTCGGTGGCAGAATCCAGTGTTGGAATTCAATAGAGCACCACCTACAACGTCAGCAAGGAGAGAAAGTGTGACTCAGGAATTTTATTTTCAGCTGAAGTGTTGAGCCAGTATAAAGGCAGAAGACAACATTTTTGAACACATGTGGGAGTTTGGAGGCTGAAGCAAAGCCGTCTAGATTTGTTGGAAGAATGGGACTTTTTTTTCCTTTTGGTGATCCAGAATCTTGGGGTTCCTTTATGTGTTTGTACAGGCTTCCCGGGTGGCGCTAGTGGTAAAGAACCTGCCTGCCAATGTAGGAGACCTAAGAGACGCTGGTTCGATCCCTGGGTTGGGAAGATCCTCTGGAGGCAGCCCACTCCAGTACTCTTGCTTGGAGAATCTTCCATGGACAGAGGAGCCTGGCGGGCTACAGTCCATAGGGTCAGGTCACAAAGAGTTGGACGCAACTGAGGTGACTCAGCACACATGTGTTTGTGCAACAGATACTTAAAGATTCTTGTATGTGTTGGGGCCTGTGCCTCAGAGTCTTATGCATGTAAGACTTATGCATAAAAGAGTCTGATGTTAAGTGCTAGAGAGGGTGGGAGGAGAGCCTCCTTGGAGAAGTGAGCTGGCCTTGGAAAGATGAGTGGGAGTACATAAAAGGGAAGGTGTCCCAGACAGAGGGAAGATCATTATGCAAAGGCAGGCAGGCATAAAGGCACAGAAAAAACATTCTAAATTATAATTCAAGATGCCATCAAGGGTGTGTTCTAGGATGTTCAGGCATTTGGAATGAGTGTGTGAACTCTGAAGATTTAAGATTGGGAAAGGGTAAGAGGCCTTTAACACTGGGCTTTAAAAAAAAAAAAAAACTTTACTGCCGTAGGCAATGTGGAGTCCTGGGGTGGTTGAAACATGAAAACCATTGTTTAGTTGCAAGAAGAAAGATCAGAAGTTCTGTGAGGACTCAGATTTCACCATTCCCACAGTTTCTTAAGCTAGTGTTCATACTGGATGGAGCACGTTCTATCTCTTCTAAAGTCAGGAACAAGGCAACATTGCCCACTATTACTGCTTTTGTTCCGTGTTTCATTGGAAGTTCTGCCCAGCACAGAAAGAAGAAAAATAAAAACTTAAGGATTACTGTAAACATCTGAATACTGTTCAAGCACAAGGAATGTGCTTGCATATTTCCTTATTTTGCATCTTTATCTTTTTCCTGGAGTTTTAAAATATCTCTCCTTTGTTCTTGCCCTTATTATTAAGAATTTCCCAACAACTAGGTAAGATTGGTCTTCTTATCCCCATTTTTGAGATGGAGAAGGAGGGGTTGGCAAAGTCCACAGTCGATATGCAGTGGAGCTAGGGTTCTTCTCTATCTTAGTGGGATGACTCTATCAACTCCCAGGCTGGCTGTACTCAGAGATAAAAGACGTGCTGGGGAGACAGTGATGTAGTCAGGGTATGACTCAGTTATTTGAACTTCACAGAGTTCACAAAGAGGAGGATGGTTGCAGGACATTCCAAAAGGCACCTGATTAGTGAAGATTCTATGAAAAGACGGATGGAAAGCTTCCCTGGTGGCTCAGTGGTAAAGAATGCTCCTGCCGATGCAGGGGACACAGGTTCAATCCCTGATCCGGGAAGATCCCACATATAAGCCTGTGTGCCACAACTACCGAGCCAGCGCTCTGCAACTACGGAAGCCCACACACCTAGAGCCCTTACTCCGCAACAAGAGAGACCACTGCAACGAGAAGCCTGCTCACCGCAACTAGAGAAAGCCTGCTCACAGCAAGGAAGACCCAGCACAGCCATAAATAAATTAAAATTTTTAAAACAGAAAAGACAGATGGAGGGCCAGCCACCTTGGCCAACATTCAATTCCCCAAAGGGGCCAAGCAACCTCTCCCCAGCCTCAAAACTTTTGCACACACTGTCCTTGTGTCTAGAATGCTTTCCCCTGCTCTTCATGTGTCTGGCTCCTCCTCAGCCTTCAGGGCACCACTTTGTTCCCCTCCGCAGAGAGCTTCCCCACTTACTTTTCATCTCTATTTCCCTGGGTTGCTCAAGGTTTTGTTACCAAGTCAGGCTCCCTCCTCCCTGGGGACGCTGCCTCTTGAAGGCTCCCTAGGCCTCACGCAAAGAAGCCCTGGGTGGTCTCTCTCACCTGGTCATCGGATTGGCCCATTCCTGTAGGGGTCCCAGGCTGGGTGCTGGAAGATGCCATCCTGAGCCCCTGCAACAGGAAATAAAGCACTTTGCCAATTCCATGCTATTGGGCACCTGCAAGTAGAGAACTTCTTTTGAACACAAACAAGAACCCCTGAGGGGCTTCCTCATCTCCTTCTCTAAACCCCACATCTAATCATCAACTTATTCAATCAATTTCTTGAGAGCCTCCTACGTTCCAGACCTGTGACACACAGGGAGGGTCACTCACTGCACAAGAGCACCCAGGACAGGGACAAGTCAGGACCAAGATGCAACACGCACCCAGCCACGAAGATAGGGGCTCACGGAGGTGTGAGCTCACAGGCATCAAAAGGATGCCTTTTTCAAATTCCCTGGAGAGGACTGGACGGGCTAGCAGCAACCCTGCACATTTATGAATGTGCAGTTCAAGATGGAGCCTACCCATGTGGAATTACAGTCCAGTGGGAGACAGACAAATAATTAAACAGCTGAATATATAATCTGTGAAGTGAAAGTGCTAGTCGCTCAGTCGTGTCCGACTTTCTGTGACCCCGTGGACTGTAGCCTGCCAGGCTTCTCTGTCCATGGGATTCTCCAGTTAAGAATACTGGAGTGGATAGCCATTCCTTTCTCCAGGGGATCTTCCCGACCCGGGGATCAAACCTGGGTGTCCTGCGTTGCAAGTGGACTTTTTACCACCTGAGCCATCAGGGAAGCATTCACACTTATTTTGCTCGTGAGGACACTAGACTTCTGAGAAGCTAAGCGACTGGCCCAAGGCCACTCAGTTAGTGAGTGACAGTCAGGGTTCAAACTCGGGTCTCCTGGTTTCAAAGTCACAGTCTGCTCTGCAAAGTGAAAGAGGCATTTTAGCTATCTCAGCATTAATGATGAGCATCAGTGCCGACCTCCAGCATCTGCGTTTCTCCCTCTTCCTGGCCTTTTGATGACAAACTTGGGCTTCTCGGATCCTGAAGGTCAACCATCCTCTTGCCCTTGCCGTCTCTTCAGCTCAGCTCGCTTGAATTCGCCTGTTGCCTATTGCAGAGGCTTTTGGTGAAATGAATCGTGTAGTTTTTACTTCCTGCCTCATGTGTCTTTTGGACCCCGTCATTCATCTGAGGGGCTAGGCTGGGGATAGACCTGAGTGACAGCCCTGTGCTGCACTCATGATTCCATTCACAATGGGAGCTAAAGCCACTATATATCTAGGACTAAGCTGATGTGAATAAAATTATAAAACTTTACTGAAGGACATAAAAGGAGATCTGAATAAGTGGAGAGACACATCATGTCCCTGGATGGAAAGACTCGGTATTATAAAGATGTCACTTCTCCCCTAAGTCACCTATAAATTTCATGTAATTTCAATCAAAATATCGAAGTTTTTTTTTTAATGGAATTTGACAAGCTGATTCTCAGGTTAAACTGGAAGAAAAGATATATAGAAAATATACACAAATAAAAAACAATTTTAGAATTTTTACTGTGGTAAATACACATAACATAAAACATCATTTTAATCGTTTTAAAGTGTATAGTTTAGTGGCATTAAGTACAGTCACACTGCTACACAGCCATCACCACCATCCATCTCTGGAATTATTTTATCATCCCAAATTGAGACTCTGTGCCTATTAAACAATAATCCCCATTTCTTCCCTTCTCCCACAAGAAAAAAATTTAATGAATAAAACTAAGGGACAACTGCCAATCCAGAAATAAAAATACTTATAAAACAAGAGAAATTCTATCTATCACAAGTGTAACATTTCAAATCTATGGGGGAAATTCAGACTATTTAGTCAATGGCAGGAGGACAAATGACTGTCCAATTTGAAAAACAAAATTTGGACTCCACCTCACGCCAGACACATGTACAAAGTACCTTTGATTTGAAGAACTAAATGTAAAACACAAACCTCATAAACCACTGGAAGAAAAGTGGAAAAGGTGGATAGATTTGACTACACAGAGACATTTCACTTCTGAATGACAGAGGACTATGGGAGCAAAGTTAAAAGACATGTAACAGCCTGGAAAACAAACCTGTCATTGACATGCAGGAAGGCAACACAAGCACATCTCGAAATAACTATTCTTGTATTTTCCCCACTTCCTCACGTCAATCAGAGGTCCCACTTTACCTCCAGGAGAATGAGTGCTTTCATAGCAGGAATATAAAGAGAAGGAAACAGCCAACATTCAGATGTCATTGTTTTTTAACTTCCCAGATAGTCTGCTGAAGCTCACATCAGAAACCACACGTTTGAAAGGCAGAGCCTTTGATTTGCAAGAGACTGCTTTTGCCGAGAGAAGAAAATGTTCTTGAAAATCGAAAGGGAAGGTCCTGAAGGAAGCTGGAGGCAGAGTTTAATGCGTTAACTATAGATGGAAAAGAGAACAGAGACAACCCAGATCACGTGCCACCTGGGGAAGTAAATGGGGTCACTGAGCTGGGAGAGGGGTAAGGAGTGGGAGGAGGCATGACCTTGGAAAAGGTCGGTGGGTAGGGGCCTGGGATGAGGGAACTTGACCTGTGGGACCACAAGGAGTGGAAGGGAGTCAGTGCCCAGAGACTGCTAAGCCCTCTCCATCACCACTACCAGGGGTTTTCTGGGTACGGGACCATCACCAGCAGATCTTCTGCCTTAAGTGGGCACCAGAGGCCACCTTGGCTGAAGAGCCACATTAGCCATTGGCTCTTCACTGACCAACCTGGGCCTTCATTGGCCGCTCTGTGGAGTGCTCAGTGGGAGTGATGGCTACCCTTGTCCTGAGTAGCACCCTTGTCCTGCTCAACTTTGCTGAGCAGCCCCGTCTACACTTACCCTTATTAATGCATTCCTTTTTCAAACAGTTCAAGACATTCACCAGGCTCCCAAACCAGGGGATGGGATCTTCAGCTCCATAGCAAAGGTCAGTCAGTTCAGTTCAGTTGCTCAGTCGTGTCTGACTCTTTGTGATCCCATGGACTGCAGCCTGCCAGGCCTCCCTGTCCATCACCAACTCCTGAAGTTTACTCAAACTCATGTCCATCGAGTCGGTGATGCCATCCAACCATCTCCTCTGCTGTCATCCCCTTCTCCTCCCGCCTTCAATCTTTCCCAGCATCAGGGTCTTTTCAGATGAGTCAGTTCTTCACATCAGGTGGCCAAAGTATTGCATTTCAGCTTCAACATCAGTCCTTTCAATGAACATTCAGGATTGATTTCCTTTAGGATGGACTAGTTGGATCCCCTTGCAGTCCATGGGACTCTCAAGAGTCTTCTCCAACACCGCAGTTCAAAAGCATCAATTCTTCAGCACTCAGCCTTCTTTATGGTCCAACTCTCACATCCATACATGACCACTGGAAAAACCGTAACTTTGACTAGACGGACTTTTGTTGGCAAAATAATGTCTCTCTTTTTTTAATATGCTATCTAGGTTGGTCATAGCTTTTCTTCCAAGGAGCAAGCATCTTTTGATTTCATGGCTGCAGTCACCATCTGCAGTGAGTTTGGAGCTCAAAGATAAAGTCTGTCATTGTTTCCACCGTTTCCCCATCTATTTCCCATGAAGTGATGGGACCAGATGCCATGATCTTAGCTTTCTGAATGTTGAGTTTTAAGCCAACTTTTTCATGCTCCTCTTTCACTTTCATCAAGAGGCTCTTTAGTTCTTCTTCACTTTCTGCCATAAGGGTGGTGTCATCTGCATATCTGAGGTTATTATTAAGATAAAAAAGCAACATATTAAATTAAAAGTATAGGATGATATGGGGCTTCCATGGTGGTTCAGTGGTTAAAGAATCCACCTGCCAATGCAGGAGATGCGTGTTGATTCCTGGACCAGGAAGATCCCCTGGAGAAGGAAATGGCAAACCACTCTGATATTCTTGCCTGGAAAATCGCATGGGCAGAGGAACCTGGTGGGCTATCGTCTATGGGGTAGCAAGGGAGTCAGACACAACTAAGAGACTAAACGACAACAACAAAATAGGGTAATATGCTTTTTTAAAGACTAAAAGGAAATCAACAAAATTGACCACAGCTGTTGAGTCAGAATGAAGGGATTGTTCATTTTTTCCTCTCTCTAACTTTTAATGTCTTTATGGTATGTTTACAATTTAAAATTTTTATAAGAGGTTTTTTCTTTTTTTTTAAACTGGCTCCTGTTTGAAAAGCAGAAAACTATCCTGAAGGAGGAGGAAGAACACAGAGCCATGGAGAGTTCCAGGTGGAGGCCCAAGGCCTGACAGAGGCAGAAATGCGGCCTGGGGTCGGGAACCAGGTGTCGGGGTGGGAAAGCAAGGAAGAGAGAGCGACAGATGGAGAGCTGGGGAAGAGTGAGGCTGAGAGCGCCTGAGAGATGAGAGGTGGCGACCAGAACAGGGGCAGGGTCTTAACAGGGTCCAGGCCAGGGACCAGAGACGAAGCAGCTGCCTGGACCTACGGAGGGGCCCAGCCCCACTATAACCCACCAAGCCCTCAATACCCTGTCAACCCCACAGTTCCATGTGCCCGACCCAGGCAGCTGAGCAGCAGCCCATCCCCCAGCCTCTTTCCACCATCTCAGGAGGCGCCGCAGGGCTGCTGGGCTGATCTTAAACAGGGAAGTGACATGTTTGAACTTGAACGTTCACAGAACCCATGTCTGTGAGCAGGAAATGAGCTGCACCCAGTACAGAAACTCTGAGCACCACCTGGTATTACAAGTGCCTTCACACTCCCCCCTCCACACACACACACGCGCACACACATCACACATCACAGCCTGCTTTCACAGGGGAAATTCTGGTACCTGGTGAGGACCAGAGGTATCTGCAGGAGGTACCCAGTAGCAGGGGTAGCAAAAGGCCTTTGTTTTTGAGAACCATGAGAATTTGCCAAGATGCTTCCAGACAATGATGGTGTCCCTCCCCACAACCCTTTGGCCCACTGACTCCTGGCAGCTAGGGAGCCAGTTTTGTGCACCTTGCCCTGCCACCCCTGGGCTCTGTGGCTTCCCTGGGCTTTCTCCTTTGCTGGGGAAAGCCACTCAGCCTTCCAGCAGGCATAGTTTGGAAATGCAGAAAGCTGATGCCCTGAGAGTAATCTTCCGCCGTGGAGGGCAGGATAAATGCCTCAGCTCTCTGGTCTTAAGAGGCACAACTCCAAGGCCTGCTCCTTGTGGGTCCTCAGAGGGGCCCCAGTGGGATTGGGCCCATTGCTCACCAGGGTAACTAGCTCAGAGAACAGCATGTTGAGGAAGTCATTTGTCCTGCAGAGTATCCTCCATTCTGGATTTGTCTGCCTTCATCTATGTGTATCATTCATCTCATTCCTCCTAGCGGAGTTCCTGTCACTAGAAGTCAACTCTTCCAGCAAGACACAAAGCAGCTGGGGCTGATGCCTGGCTAGATCCTCTTGGTCAATCCTAGACTCCACTTGCAGATGTGCGGTACCAATGCCCTGCTGAGTCTTGCACACTGAGGGCATTCTCTGGGGTATTAATACAACAGAGGAGACCTTTAAAAATTTTTTTTATGTATGTATGTATTATTTATTTATGGCTGCACTGGGTCTTCATCGCTGCACACAGGCTTTGTCTAGCTGTGGCAAGCGAGAGCTACCCTAGTTGCAGTGCTCGGGCTTCTCATTGGAGGCGGGGGGTCTCTTGGAGCGCAGCACAAGCTCTAGGATGCTCAGGCTTCAGTAGTTTAGCCCACGGGCTTAGTTGCCCCATGATATGTGGAAACTTCCCGGACTAGGGATTGAACCTGTGTCCCCAGCATTGGCAGGCAGATTCTTTTTTTTTTTTTTTTTTTTGGCAGGCAGATTCTTAACCAGGGAGGTTCCCAGGAGTAATCTTTGACCAAGCAGGATGGGAGCGGGTGGCTCAATACTCCAGCTTGCTTGCCTCTCAGAGGAGGTTTCTAACACTGCCTGCATAGCATTTCAGAGGGTCCCCAGAGAAACTGGGGCCCAGTTGTCTAAGTGATAGGCCACTCATTAATTCACTTTGTATTGGATTTCTACCTGCCTGGCCTCACCTCCCCAAACTCCCATAAAGGTACTTCCTGTGATCATCTCCCAAATAAGCTACTTGTGCCCAGATCCTTTTCCTATGGTCTGCTTTTCTGAGGGAATCCAAGCAAAGGCAGACACTTGATAGGCAGGGCTATGCGTGCCACGTGACATTGCAGCAGGAAACACACACAGTAATACTAAGATTAAGCAGTGGGCTCAGGGGGTGACAATCTGATCCCTGCATCATAAAACTCCCTGTCAACTTTTAGTATAATAATTTCATCCGTTGGTGATTATTGCCTGAACCCATTATTTTATTAAGGGCTGTAAAAAAGATGATTTTCTTAATCCTATCAATCCTTCCACATTTATTAGCTGGAATTTTTTATAGGGAACTTTCTCTCATAAACTAGGGCTTTTAAGTTGAGATGAAATAGTAGAAAAATGACAGGATAAAGGCCTAATTCTTTCCTTTTCATGGCTAATCCTCAGGATGAGGAATTATGCCCTGGTTACCTCCAATGGTATTTAATGATACTTGGTTGATTTGAAGCCTTCTTTCTCTGAGCATCAATAGGGCCATATAAATGTTTATATAGTCAATGTGTTTCAATCGATATCTTGCTTTTCTTTTTGGCTCCTGTACATCCTTTGGACATGATCCCCTTATTCCTTGACAATGTCCTTGCTTTCTGGCCCAACAAGATTTCCCAGACTCATCTTGTCTATTTCCTGCCACAGATCTGGGATTAGCCAGTCTCCAAGGAGCTGAGATTTTTGGTACTTGGAGAACACAATCTGGGCTCTAGATATGCTCATTGATAAAGGGTTATCATTGCTGCCAACATTTTCAGTGGACAGAACTGGAAAATATACACTTTAGAACAGAAAAATAAAAGGATTGCAAGTTTCTGCTATTATTTCCAATTCAAATGTAACATTTTAAGGTTCTTACTTAACTTCTTTGGTCTTATCCTCATATCTCTTTTCTCGAATCCACTGAAGATCTTAGATTCCAGTCCATCATCATTGCTATGCTATGCTAAGTCGCTTCAGTCGTGTCCGACTCTGTGCGACCCCAGAGACGGCAGCCCACCAGGCTCCGCCGTCCCTGGGATTCTCCAGGCAAGAACACTGGAGTGGGTTGCCATTTCCTTCTCCAATGCATGAAAGAGAAAAGTGAAAGTGAAGTCGCTCAGTCGTGTCTGACTCTCAGCGACCCCATGGACTGCAGCCTACCAGGCTCCTCCGTCCACGGGATTTTCCAGGCAAGAGTACTGGAGTGGGGTGCCATTTGCATTATCCTGTGATTTATATAAACTAGGTTCAAAAATAATGCCAGTATTTTTACTAACAGAAAGACTTCCAAATGAAATGTTAAGATTTCTTTGCAGTTCTTTTTGACCTTCAAAAATGTTTCTTTATGGACTTCCCTGGTGGTCTAGAGGCTAAGACTCTGAGCCCCAGCGAAGAGGGCCTGGGTTCAGTTCCCTGGTCAGGGAACTAGATCCAGAATGCTGCAACAGAGACCCAGAACAGCTAAGTAAATAATTAAAATAGCAACTAAAAAAGATTAATTTTTTTTAAAGATATAGTAGCTATGTTGTGTCATAAAGCCCATTGGAACATTGGAACAATCATTTTTACTGACTTGGTTATATCACTAACTTGATATACATTCAGGGTCCTTCGTTTCATGTTGCTTTCAAATTCTAGAGATGCTTTTTTTCTCCCTTCCTTTTGATTTAATGTTATTTTTGAATGTGTAAAATATTTATCTGATTCTGAAGTCAAAACCATACAACAGTCTATGTGTAAGAAAATATCCCTTCCATCACTGTCCCTCTGCTCTATTCTTTCCCACAAAAGTCATCATTTTCAGGGGTTTTTATATGTTTGTTTATTCTTTTACTATTTTTTTTGCAAATATAAACAATTTGTATACATATTTATAACTCTTTCTGCCCCATTGTTACACAGAAAATAGCATCCTAGATATTCAGTTCTACGAAGTTGTGCTTTTTCACTTAGCAATACATCTGGAGATCATGCCATTGCAGTGACCTTCCACATTTCTTTTTACAGCCAGAGAATATTCCACTGTGTGAATGGACCACAGCTGATTCAGCCTGTCTCCTAATGATGGGCATTTGGATTGCTTCCAACCTTTTGTATCTCAAATAATGCCACAATGAATAACCTTGTGCAATAAATCATGTTAGCATTTTTTTCCAGTGTGTCTTTAGGTTAAAATACTGGAAGTGGGATTGCTGGATTAAAGGGTGAATGCACAAGCAATCAGGTATTTTTAAAAAGTATTTTCAAGTTCCCCTCCCAAAGAGTTGTACTGTTTGACATTCTCCCTAATAACGAGTTTTCAGTCATTCATTCAATAAATACATATTGAAGCCCTGAACAAGATAAACATGGTCCCTGCACTGAGGAGCTCAGTCTGGTAAGGAAGAGAAAGTAACAGATGGTGGCACAAATAATCATTCATGATGTATTAAGAAGTATCAGTTCTGGAAGAGTTTACGACAAGAAGTCCTAACCTGATTTGCGGGGTCAGGAAGACTTCCCTGAGGAATAATGTCTGAGCTGAATCTGATGAACAAGTAAGAATTAGCCAGGAAAAGTTGATGGAAGACAATACCCGGTAAAGAGGAAATAAAAACAGAAATTATAATAATCAAATTAAGGGAAAGAGAAACCCATTATAGCAAAACCTATGGGGTACAGTGATCTTTATTCAGAAGACAATTTATAACTTCAAATTATTTTACTGTTAAAAAAACTGTTGAATGCAAATAAGCTGAATATGCAACCTAAGGCCTAGAGAAATTACAAAATGAAGAAAAGTTGAAAAAATGAATAAAAATAAAATAAAAAATGAATGAAGTAGCAAAGAAAGAAATAAAAAGGAGTTGAAAGGATAAACTAAAGTTGGGTTTTCAAAAACATTTTTTTAAAGTACAAAATCACTAGCAAGCCTAATTAAGTATAACACACACATGTATACATATATGAATATAGAAGCTGCTAAGGGAATTTAAAAACAACATAATAACATCATGGTAACTAATGTGCAAGTTCACAGGAAAGTGACAATCTATCAAAACAAATTACCAGAATTGTCTCTAGTAGAAGTAGAAAAGCTGAACTGACCAATGATCAAAGGTTTTAAAGACTGCCATTAAAACATGCCATAGGTCTCTCTCTCCCTCCCTCCCTCACATACTCTCTCCCTCTCCCTCTCTCTACCTTTATTCTTATGTTGGTTCCATGCCATCAGGTCACATACTCTCTTTGTGACCAGAAAGAAATCCACTGACATCCTCAGGGGCAACCTCACTGACAGCCTGCACCTCATTCCCTTGTGAAACATAAGAAAGAATAACATCCATCTTGCTAATTATAATAATAATAGTAATAATAATAGCAACAATAATAAAAGCTCCCAGCTGATTGGCCAACTTCAGTCACGAGTCCATCAGTCACAGGATTGACCTGGGCCAGGCCATACTTCACCTCTCCATGGCTTAATGCCTGGGGCACCACGTTTGGTAACTCTACCCAGATCACGAGGAGTTAGGAGGAGTTATGCAAGGAAATAAAAGCCAGTGGAGGACTACGGTCCACTGTAGTGAAAACAGGAAGGAACAAGTGGCATGTGCAATAAATTGGAAAATGGCATGATGAATGGTGACCTTGTATCAGACAAAGCCATATAATACAGCTAAAATTTAACTGGCTATCATCTCAAATATCATCTATTTAACATTTGACAAACATCTGTGGAACACTTACCTTGCTCCAGGCACTGTTTTATTAGATATTGGGGAATCAATAAGAAACAAAAGACACAGAGTATCCAAAAATGTGTCTTCATGAAGCTTATGTTTGGTCTGTAGAGTTACGTGACCACAAGAACATGACAGAATGAACAATCCCATCCAGTTGAAAGGTCTTTCCTGTAAAAAGGAAAATCATGTTTACATATGTTAAGAGGAAAAAAGAAAGCAAAATTCAGCCTCAACCTGAATGGTCATGCACTTTTTTTTTTTTTTTGGCTGCACCAGTGAAAGCGAGGAGGTTTCACTGAACCACCAAGGAATTCCTGGGAGTACATTCTTTGGGGAGTAAAAAGAATTAGATAATATAAGGAACTTGAATCCCAGAAATAGCCTACATAGACATTCCCAGGTTTTAAGTCTCAAAGAGGCAATTCAGTGTTGTTTTTAGGATCAAGGATTGTCGGTTCAAATCCCAGCCTCACCACTCACTGGCTGGGTGACCTGGGACAGATTCCTTATCTTCTCTGTGCCCCAGGTTCCTCATCTATAAGAAGTAAATAAAACATGTACTTCTCAAATGGAATTGGTCATTTAAAAAGTATTTCCTGAGTGCCCACCAAATGCCAGGCATCATTCTAGGCATTTAGGAGACATTGGGGAACAAAACAAAGATCTTGGCCTCTAGCTGGGCAAAGAGTAAGCACAATCAGCAAGTAAGTTATGTGTCGTTTTGGAGCTGATAAATGCTGTGGGAACAAAAAGCAGAGCAGGGTAAGACACAAAGACGGCTGGGAGGACAGATTACTTACTGGCAACTAAGCCCACTCACTGCAACTACTGAGCTCAGGCATCTTTGAGCCTGTGCTCTGAAACAAGAGAAGCCACCGCAGTGAGAAGCCTGAGCACGGCACCTAGAGACTAGCCCTGCTTGCCGCAACTAGACAAAGCCCTCACGCAGCAACAAGGACCCAGCCCAGCCAAAAAGGAAAGGATCCCTCTAGTACTGTTACTGAAAATGTGGGGTCTGGCTGATCGCTGTTGAAGAGCCAATAAAGAGGCCAGGTTGGTGGAAAGGAAAGTTTGCTTTATTTTGTAGGCCAGCAACCTGGAGCAGGGGTGTTAGATGGAGGGGGCAGACGTCTGTCCAAAGGCTGACTCCCCACCGATGGACAGTCAGTGGGTAAGAGCTTTTACAGACAGAGGGAGGGGGCTACATGCAGAAACAGTACAGTCAGCTCTGACAATCATCTTGAAATTGGCCATCGGTGGTCTAATCAGTGTCATGTTGATTGTTTTAGGTACAGTTAATCTTCAGTTCCAGGGTTGTATTGTTTCCATTTCTTTGAGGCTAATTCTCAGAACTGTGGCAGCTTATGAAACTCCAGTACTTTGGCCACCTCATGCTAGGAGTTGACTCGTTGGAAAGGACTCTGATGCTGGGAGGGATTGGGGGCAGGAGGAGAAGGGGATGACAGAGATGGCTGGATGGCATCGCTGACTCGATGGACGTGAGTCTCAGTGAACTCCGGGAGTTGGTGATGGACAGGGAGGCCTGGCGTGCTGCGATTCATGGGGTCGCAAAGAGTCGGACACGACTGAGCGACTGATCTGATCTGATCTGATCTGATGTCATGGCTACAGTCTGATCATCATGAAGTTAACTTCCCCACCTGGTGGGGTTTTCAGGATCTTTAAGACAGCTCACAGGATATGGCTCAGAATATTATGTATAGCCCTTGAGAAGGAACTAAAAGTCCTGACCACGTTTAATGAGTACATTATTATTATTTGGTCTCCTTTGACTGTTTTCCTTTGTTTCCACATGTTCTCATTTCTCTGATTAAACTTATGCTTTGGCTAACATTTTTCCACAGACAAAAGGCAGGCTGAGGACATGGGGGGAGCGGGGGAGGGATCACAGTGTCCTAATCTATTATATGGATTATGTTGAGCACAGAATGTCAATGGGTGAGGTAGAAGCAGGGAGACAAACAAGGTAGCCATTGCAGCAATCCAAGTGATAGGCGATGGTTCAGACGAGGGTGAGGAAGTGGAGATAAGAAACAATGGCCAAATTCTGGGTATATATATATTTTTTTCTGGGTATATTTTGATGGCAGAACCAGTGGAATTTCCCAGTTGGAAAGAGAGGAATCCAGGGTTTTCAGTCTGAGAAACTAGAAGGATGCTCATCAATTGAGGTAGGGTTGGGGAGGACTTGGGTGGAACAGTCTTTGGGAATGAGGGAAAGATCAGGAATTCAGTTTTGAATGTGTTCAGTTTGAGATGTCTGCTAGACACCCAGTACAAATATTGAGTAAATATGTGGCTGGATAGGTGAGCATGTAGTTGAAAAGAGAGTTCTGGGAAGACAATATAATTTAGGATTCATGGGTGTGTAAATAAACGCATTGAAGACCATGGACGTAGATGGGAGCATCAGGGGAACGAGAGCACACAGGGAAGGGAGGACAAACAAGGCCCAAGCCTCGGGCACTCGATGTGAGAGAAGAGAAAAGAGACGAACCATAAAAGACACAGAGCTGGGATGAGCAGTGAGGAAGGAGGACACACCAGGAGCAAGGAGGTCCTACAAGTGGTGTCTGCAGGAAGCAAGAGTAATTAATTGTGTCAAATGCTGCTGATGGTTCCGAAAAGATGAACAGAAGTGGAGTACTGGGAGAGAAGGATGTCCGGGAACAGGTTTAGAGGAGACAAGAGGAGAGGAGTGGAGATCAAGGGCAACAATGCTTTAGAGGAATTTGGTTGCAAAAGTGAAGTTTTTTTTTTTTTTTTAATGGGCTAATCTGAGACTTCCTTGGTGGTCCAGGGGTTGGGAATCCCCCTTCTAATGGAGGAAACACAGGTTTGAGCCCTGATCAGGAACCAAGATCCCACGTGGACAACTAGTCCCATGCACTGTAACTGCTAAACCCTCGAGCCGCAACTAAGACCCGTTGCAAGCCAAACAAATATTTAAAACGAAAAAATAAAAAAGCAAAATGGGCTGATAGTTAGCAGAGAAAATACGGCTTTTAAACAAGATTTAATTTTGTCTTACTTTATAAGATGGGAGAAATCACAATATGCCTGTTTCTGATGGAAATCATCCAGTGAGTCACTGAGACAGGTCACTGACTGAGACTGACGGGGGAGCAGGTTGAAACAAAATGCAGGAAACAGTCACTCAAAAGCATGTGGAAGTGAAGGGGCCATTGCCGTACAGTGTGATTGACAGGCAGCCTTCAGGGCACACTTGAAGCCTGTGGTCAAGAACCTGTGAGAATTAAATGAGCTAATACATAATATATGAAAAGCACTTAGAACAGAATTTGGCACATAGAAAATGCAACGTATTAGCTATTATTGTTTAAAATTAAGTGCCGAAAGGTCTAAGAGAACTAGAACTATAGCATTAATAATGCTGTGATAAGACAAAATCTACCCATATTTGGTATTTTATGTGTTTGGAATGTTTAAGAGCACTTGGTCTATTAGAATGACAAATTAACTGTGTAACTCTAGCATAAATGTGTAATGGAATAATTGATTAAGATGTATGATTGTCAGAAATTTTACTAAACTAATGCACAATGCTGGAACATCAAAGTGAGTTTTTGGCTCACCATATTTATTAGTTTAATTTTCTAGATTGATAAGAATTATTTTGCACTTACGAAAGTTTTGTTTGTTAAGTAAGAAAATTTGAATGCTTAAAAAGAAGTCAAATCTATTTAAATTTATCAATGCAGTTTTATGTTGGTGAAGGTGTTTAATTAACTGAGCTCATAAACAGGATCAAATATTATTCAAAGTCTCCTTAAAAATTATTCTTAAAATGTGTTAGGGTTATAAATAGAATAATAAGATTTGTAACCTGAACATAAAAGCCTGAGAAAGAACCAAAGTCTGTGAATTTGTAATTTTAATAAACTGACTCCATTTTTAAAACCAAAAATAAACTTTTTTAATAGTCTTCTCTGCAGACAAAAATCATCCTCAAGGGCAACAGAGAACAGCATCAACAAATCCCAGGGACAGCTGCTTCTTGTGGGAGAAGCGATCACAGCCGAAGACAAAATACCTCGCTGGGGAGGGTCGTGTAGAGAACTGAGCGCCATGAGTGGGCACAGGGTGGAGAAGGAAGGGAACGGGGGTGAAAGGAATGGAAGGAGAGAGAGGATGCTTGCCCGCTAGGGTGGAAGATGAGAGAAGGCTGAGTCTTCAAGGCAACTGGGAGGTGTGAGTGAAGTAGAGAAAGGCCATTTCAGGTATGAGATTTCTTCGTTTGAACCCATTTTACATTACTCAGGATGCGTCAGTACAAATGGAAATTGCTTTTTTTTGGGTGGCTGGACAGCCTTTGTTCAAATGCAGTCCCAGGTCACAATGGATCCACACGTAGGGCCTGGTTTAGGAGAATCTGAGGTCTCCAGGCAGAAAGTTGACTGTTGCAATGATCCCTGCAACTGTTTGCTGGCAAAAGATGCTGAATTTGAAAGGTACATGAGACGTGGGTGCCAGAGAGGGGGTCCTGCTGTGGGCAGAGATATTTTCTGAGGCTTTTCTTCAGCGTGGAAGGAGTCATCTTCAGGACCATTCTCCCTGTGCCTTATTTCTGGTTCATCCAATAGCCTTCTGGGTTTTGTTTTGTTCCAGTTTGGTTTTCAGATGTTGTCTGTTTAGTGTTTACTATGATCAGGCATTGTCCTCAGTTCTATTGACAATCATCTTGTTAAAACTCTCTTAAGAAACTGGAGATGACGGGGTAGGGGGAAGGATGCCCAAGTTCACTGGCTAGTTAGCCTCGCCCTCCAGCCCAGACTTTTCCACCATGCTGGAGTGTCTTTCACTGATGAGGTTTGCCTCCCAGAGACCTTGACACCAGGCTTAATGATGGCAAGTCTGAATCTCAGTCTCCTCAGGTATCACAAGGGAATGATGCCACCTACATATCAGGCAGTTACGTCAATAAATAGGGACAACTGTACCAGGCGAAAGAGAAAGAAGGAAATATTCCTAGTTTTCTTTACAAAACCCCTGTGTTCTAAACTCAAGGACAGTGCAGAAAAGGAAGAGAATAGAACAACTTCACTTACTCATATTGATGAAAACTGATAAAGAAAATTATGACAGAATGAGAAATGTGATATTTCTTGTGCAACTAAGCTATACACTGAGTTTATACTCTTAAAAATATTAACACAGAGAACTTATAGTGTATTAAGAGAGAAATATGCCATGATCAAGAGTTATTTATTATAGGAATGTTAGGATAGCACAATATTAATGTCTATTAATATAATTTATTCTGAAAAATAGACTAAAATACTGGTTTAAAAGAAAAATACATCATGGCTTTTGGGGGCATTGTTTACAGGAATAAAAAGAGATAGATCAATATTAGAAAATCTATGAATATAATTTATCTTATTAATATGTAGAAAAAGAAAATGATATAATATTAAAAATAATGAAAATACATTTGATACATTTTATATCCATAACTATCTTAAATCTTAGTAAAACAGAAATAATACCTTCAAATGATTATTTTTTTTAATGTCTCAAACCAACCTTAAGCACTGTACTTTATAATGAAACTCTAAATATAAAGAAAAATCAGAAATGATATCATGACTCTTCATTAATGGAGTTCTGAAAATACTCATTAATTTGATTAGGGAAACACATGAAAAAGAGTGTAAATATTAGAAAACAGGAGGCAAAGTAATCATTATTTAGAGTTAATATGATTATTTATCTGGAAATCCCCATAAAAGCCATTAAAAATATCATACTAAGAGAGGTAAATCAGAAAGAGAAAGACAAATACCATATGATATCACTTACTTGTGGAATGTAAAATACTGTATAAATGAACATATCTGTGAAACAAAAAAAGACTCACAGATATAGAGAACATACTTGTAGTTGCCAAGGTGAGGCAGAGGGTGGTGGGTAGAATTGGGAGTTTGGGATTAGCAGATTCAAACGGCTACATATAGGATGGATGAGCAACAAGGTCTTACTGTATAGCACAGGGACCTATATTCAGTAAAGTGAAGTGTTAGTTGCTCAGTCATGTTGAACTCTTTGGGACCCCATGGACTCTTCTGTCCATGGAATTTTCCCTGCAAGAACACTGGAGTGGGTTGCCATTTCCTTCTCCAGGGGATCTTCCCTACCCATGGATCAAACCCAGGATTCCAGCATTGCAGGCAGATTATTTACTGTCTGAGCCACCGGGGGAACCCAATATCTTATGATAAATCATAATGGAAAAGAATATGAAAAAGAATGTATGTATATGTGTAACTGAATCACTTTGCTGTATCGCAGAAATTAACACAACATTGTAAATAGACTATACTTCAATACAAATTTTAAAAAACTGTACTTCAATAAAATAAATCTAAAAATAAATTGAGTCCCAGAACATGGCCAATTTACAAAATAAATACACAAGAATCAAATAAAAAGCAGTTAGAAATTACAATGGGGAGGCGTTCCATCCACAATATCAGTAAAGACATAAAGTAACTAGAAATAAACTTTCTGGTGGAAAAAGTCTATTGAGGGTCATAGAAGAGAACTTGGAAACTTCTTAAACAGAAACACTCAATATTTAAAATCCACCCATTTTCCTCAAATTAATGCAAAAATTCACAGATTCAAATTAAAATCCCCAAAGATCTTATCTTTAAATTTAACAAAGCAATTCTAAAGGCAATTTGAAGAATAAAGCTATAATAATATTCAGGGAAAGTCTGAAAAATAAGAGAAAGGGCTTGCCCATCCATTAAAAATTACCTTTTAGAAGTTAAAACAGTATGGTACTGGCAGAGATGTTTTTCAATGTGCCTGGGATTGTGTATTAATCAGCTATGACAGGGTGATAGATGTAAGCACACTGCCTTTGAAAGAAGAGTTTATTATTTACAGTTCCCAAGAGGAATGGGCATGCCGGGCCATGCCAGGACAGGTAAGGAAGAAATCCAGGTAGGTCAGGAGGAAGGAGGAAGAGGAAACCACAGGCCAGGTCCTTTTTTGTGGTTTTCATGGGGTAAACAACTAAACAGGTTTAAGATTGGTCAGCCTGAAACATTTCAGCTGCTCTGGGAATGGTCCCTAGGTGTCTGGTACAGGACCCTAGGGGGATTTAGGGCAGGGAGAATGTCGGCCTGGTGAGAGAGGCAGGTCGAAAATGTGACTGTGGGTATGGGCTTTGGATTGGTTGCTTTGCATTTGCGTTGCTGTTGTTCAGTTGCTGAGTCATGTCCGACTCTTTGTGACCTCATGGACTGCAGTATGCCAGGCTCCTCACTCCTTCATTATATCCTGGAATTTGCTCACATTCGAGTCCATTGGGTCGGTGACAATATTTAACCATCTCACCCTCTGCCACCCTTTTATCCTTTTGCCTACAACCTCTCACAGCATCAGGGTCTTTTCCAGTGAGTCAGCTCTTCACGTCAGGTGGCAAAAGTATTGGAGTTTCAGCTTCAACATCCGTCCTTTCAATGAATATTCAGGGTTGATTTTCTTTAGGATTGACTGGTTTGATCTTGCAAGTCCAAGGGACTCTCAAGAGTCTTCTCCAACACCACAGTTCAAAAGCATCAATTCTTCGGTGCTCAGCCTTCTTCACAGTCCAACTCTCACATCCATACATGACCACTGGAAAAACCATAGCCTTGACTAGATGGACCTTTGTCAGCAAAGTGATGTCTCTGCTTTTTCATATGCTATCTAGTTTTGTTATGGCTTTCCTTCCAAGGAGCAAGTACCTTTTAATTTCATGGCTGCAGGCACTGTCTGCTGTGTTTTTGGAGCCCGAGAAAAGAAAATCTGTCACTGCCTCCACTTTGTCCCCTTCTATTTGCCATGAAGCAATGGGACCAGATGCCATGATCTTAATTTTTTAATGTTGTGTTTTAAGTGAGCTTCCTCACTCTCCTTTGCGTATGTGTGCCCGCAGGCAACTTGACTCATTGGAAAAGACTCTGATGCTGGGAGGGATTGGGGACAAGAGGAGAAGGGGACGACAGAGGATGAGATGGCTGGATGGCATCACTGACTCGATGGACATGAGTCTGAGTGAACTCTGGGAGTTGGTGATGGACAGGGAGGCCTGGCGTGCTGCGATTTGTGGGGTCGCAAAGAGTCGGACACGACTGAGCGACTGATCTAATCTGATCTGATATGAGGAGTTAGCCTCTCTAGCCCTGGGAGAGGCAGTCTCTTCAGGATTAGTAAGAACCCAAGATGTCAGAGCATCCCTGAAACAGAAAAAAAAAGTTTTTAAATGATTAGTAGAACACAGTAGACAAACGACAATGAAACAGAATAGAAAGATGAGACCAAAGTATGTAAAATAATTTTATACGAGGGAATTCCTTGGCAGTGCAGTGGTTCCTTGGTGGCTCAGATAGTAAAGCATCTGACTACAATGTGGGAGACCCAGGCTTGATCCCTGGGTTGGGAAGATCCTCTGGAGAAGGAAATGGCAACCCACTCCAGTACTCTTGCCTCGAAAATCCCATGGACGGAGAAGCATGATAGGCTATAGTCCATGGTGTCGCAAAGAGTTGGACAGGGCTGAGCGACTTCACTTTCCAGTGGTTAGGACTCGGTGCTTCCACGGCAGGGGGCCTGGGTTCCATCCCTGGTTGGGGAACTAAGTTCCTGAAGCCCAATGGCATGGCAAAAA
>NW_011494640.1:1901070-1908110 GCF_000754665.1 Bison bison bison
CAAAAAAAAAAAAAAATGATATGATAAAGATAGTTTTCTAAATCACGATAAATTGTTAGATTATTCAATAAGTAGTGCTGTAACAACTTCCTAACCATTTAGGAAAAATTTAAATTAGAACTGTATCTCATAAAATAAACATGAGACAGCTTCAAAAACAACCTGACCAAAAATCTGTCACAGAATTTGAGACCTATTAAACAATTTTTTTAAGTTTAATGAGAAAAAAATCTAAATGAAATGATAATGTGTTAGAAACATGAACAGGTGAATATTTTTTATAACCTTGGGGTGGGGAAAAGTTTGTCAGCAAAAACAAAGAATGCCTATGCAATATTTGGGACAACCTTGAGAAGCATTTCTTCTTTATCTGGAGTTCATATTAACTGTGGAGAAGGAAATGGCAACCCACTCCAGTATTCTTGCCTAGAGAATCCCATGGACAGAGGAGCCTGGTGGGCTGCAGTCCATGGGGTTGCTGAGAGTCGGACACGACTGGGCAACTTCACTTTCACTTTCACTTTCATGCATTGGAGAAGGAAATAGCAACCCACTCCAGTGTTCTTGTCTGGAGAATCCCAGGGACAGGGGAGCCTGGTGGGCTGCCATCTATGGGGTCGCACAGGGTCGGACACGACTGAAGCGACATAGAAGCAGCAGCAGCAGCAACCTGGGGACAGGAGACTTTTCTAAAAAGAAGAAATAACCAATCAACTGCACTGACAATCAACTAAGTGAAAATAAAAGTAATGAGAAGGCATGTTAACCTATCAGGCAGATGAAGAGTAAAAAATGGCCAAATCCAGTACTGGCGGAAGGTGTGGGAAAAGAGCCAGCCTTTGACTCCTGCTTCCTCAGTGGTTCCAAACCCACAGAGACCTGGCACTTGTCATCTGCTTCCTCACCCTCATTCCTCAACCCCCTGTAGCTCGATTTCCACCACTGTCACACCATTAAACTACTCCTGCTCCTGTGGAAACTTGAACGGACATGTCTCAGCTTTTGTCTTATTCCACCCCTTGGACATTGTTCACTACCTTCTCCTTGATACATCCTCTTCCCTTGGCTTCCATGCCCCTCCAACGCCTGGTTTTTCACTTATTTTTCCATCCCTCCTTCCCAGTTGTCTTTCTCTCTCCATCTTTTTAGTATTGGCATGTCTCCCGTTTCTCCAGGTCTTCCTTCTTCATGGTCTCCAGGAGCAAAGCAACGACTACCATTCACATCTGTCTTCAGAGCTCCAGACCTACAAACCCAACTGTTTACTAGCCTTTGATATCCCACAGGGCACCCCAAACTCAAATGGCCAAAAGGAAAAGCATCATCTTTGTTCCCTATCTTCCCCATTGCAGAAGAGGTCACTTCCACCTAAGCAGAAGAAATAAAGAAACTCCCACTCCCACCAGCTGAAGAAACCAGAAACCTGGATGTCATCCTTAACTGCCTTCTCTTCTGCTCTCCCGTATCCAGACCATCACCAAAACCATCATGTAAACATAAACCTCTTGAACTTCTCTCGGATCCATCTACTGATTGTCATTTACTCTGCGTGTCCTCTGATGCCACTGCATCAGCCAAATCAGCTTCAGCTCTTCTGTGTCCCTCACCTCCAATGACCAACAGAAAAGCGGGCAAAGGGTGAAAATAGAAAATTTGCCAAAGAAATTCAAATGACCAAAAAATGTGAGAAAGTGATCAACCTTATGAGTCATTAAAGATTCTTCCAACTTAAAAATTAATAAGAAAAAAGGTGAGCTTTTTGCCTTTAAAAAATCAACAGAGATAATGAAGTTCTGGAGAAATGGGATAAACCCTTCTGGAGAACAATTTTCAGTATCTGTCAAAGTTCTAAATGAACAGAAACTGTAACCCAGAAATTCCTCTTCTAGGAATTTATCCTAAGGAAATGATTGGTTGTGATAAGTATGGGCCATAAAGTTCATTACAGCCCTGTGTATAAGAGCTATTACCCACTGAGAACTTACTCTGGGCATTTTCTCATTTAAACCTTACAGCAATCAACCCTATGAGCCTGGGAGTATTGACTCCATTTTACAGATAAGGCAACTGAAAATTCAATGAATAACTTTCCTCAGGATGCTTTTAAGTATCAGGGCTGAAACTACATGTCTAAAGGCCCACACTCGGCTGTTTCCTCAGCGTAAAGGCCTTGCTCTGTGGAGGGAGCAGGTTCAGGAGAAATGCCTTCTGGATACCTCTTGCTTCTGGGTATCTCTGCTTGGGGAGGGATGGTGCAGCACATGCCAGAAGGGATATATATGGAACTGCAAAAGCAGCTCCAGAGTCCACAGAGTGGCCTGGAGGTAGTCGTCAGGTTGTGGGGCGGATGTTTAGGGCTCTGGTTTTGATATTGTACTTAATGGAAAATATATTTTACTTAACTGGTTTGGGGGACGTTATGGATATTATAGAGAAATGTTTCAGATAGGAATTGGTCAGGCAGCAGGTAAGCCAATTACAATCACTTAAGTGAGTCAAGGGATTTTATTTTGTCTCCAATGCCCTTATGGTGGTTTCTTTTATCTCCTGCTCTGCCATTCTGCTGCTCTGGCATCACAGCTATAGTAAGGAAGAATGAAGCATTGGTATGGAAATCCAACTAGCAGTCCTTCACGGGGGGGATAAAGTCATCAAGCCATGCTTTGGCACTGCCACTATGGAGACTTGATTGAAAAAAAACCAAAGGTCTAAGAACTTTCAAAGTCAGCTGGTAAGAGGAGAAGCTGAGGGAGGTTTTGGAGAAATCCTATATCTTCAAAGAGCCCCTTCATTCCGTATCTACTGGATAAGCAGTCCTTAGTTTTACCCTTGGTTCCCTGAGAGTATGTGATATAACCTTGGCAGGGGCATTGGCCTTCTCCAGATGGGCAGTGGCAGTGGGCAGGGTTCTCCAAGAGCTTTCCACCTGGCCTCAGGAGGAAGGGAGCTGGTACCACCTGGAGACAGCAATTTACTAATTAGTTTGGGGAAACTTGGATTGATAAACTGGCTCTAGGGGGAAAAAATTAATTTAAAAAAGCGCCCTGGGGACTTGCCTGGTGGTCCAGTGGTTAAGAATCTGCCTTACAAGGCAGGGGACGTGGGTTTGATTCCTGGTCGGGGAACTAAGACCCCACATGCCAGGGAGCAACTAAGCCCCCACGCCACAATTACTGAGCCTGCGCACCACACCTAGAGAGTCTGTGCACCACAATGAAAATCCTGCGTGCTGTAACTAAGACCCAAATAAATAAATATTTTCAATTAATAAAAAAAAAATCTTTGATTTATAGCATTCTCTGATTTCCAGGGTGTAAATATTCCCCCTGTAACTCAATTTCAAGCTACCACAGTGTAACAACCAGCTCTCAGAATTCCTTAATATTTAACAATCAGCTCTTGGGAGGCTGTGCATGCCAACTCTAGTACATCACTCCTGGTAGCTCTTCTATTGGGACCCCCAGGGATAACTGCAGGGCCCTTTGAAGAAAGACAGGATTTGCCATCACATGAATGGGATGTAAAGTCATTACAAGTTGAATATGAAAAAGCAATCAGGCAATTAAATTCAACTTTGTAGTAACAAGCTGATGAGATTAGATATGTGGGCTACATTTGCATTAAAATATTTTAATATGCATTCTCATTATAAAATAGACAACTGTGAAGATCCGTTTATTCAGCAGGTATTTACTGACAATTTCCTCTCTGCTAGGGACAGTTTGAGACACTAGGGATGAATACAGTGAATAAAATAAAGTTACTGACCCCCTGGAGTTTAGTCCTTTTGAAGTAAGGTCAGATAGTCATCATTGTTATGATGAAAATCTAAGCAGAGAAGAGGATAGAGAGTGGGAGGGCTTTATTTTAGAACGGGAGTTCAGGGAAGCCCTCACTGAAGATGAGTTAACATTTGGGCAGAGGTGAGAATGAAGTGAGGCGGGGAGGCAAGCTCAGTCTCGGGGGAGGACTCCAGGCAGAAGGAGGAGCATGCGGGAGGATGCTGAGTTGAAAGCAAACTGTGAATAAGTGAGGAACATCAAGAGTCCACTGTGGCTAGAGCTCAGTGAGCAAGGTGCAGGGTGAGGGGGGCGTGGAAACGAAGTGAGAGAGGCAGGGAACGCTGCATGGCGGACACTATGCAAGGATACTGTGCATTTTATGCTAAATGTGATGGGAAGACATTGGAGGGTCTTGAGCAGGAAAATAGCAATATCTCCTTTGCATTATAAAAGGATGTTGTGTCGACATCATGTGGGTAGTAAAACAGGAAGCAGAGACACCAACTGGGTGAGAGATTATGGTAGTTTAAGTAAACATAGTAGAGGTGGAAGCAGTAAACAGTGGTTAGATTGTAACAGAGTTTACAGGACTTAACAAAAAACAGGATATGAGATGAAGTAAAAAGAAGATGAATCTTAGATAACCTCAATATTTTTGTGCTCCCTGCCCAAATTATTGGGATTGCCAGGGAAGAGCAGGTTTGGAATGGAAAGAACCAAGAGTTCAGTGAAATGATATGTCTTCATTTTGTCTTCATTCTTGAAGGATAATTTTGCTAAGTGTAAAATTCTGAATTGACATTTGTTCTCTTCCAACATGTTAGACACTGGGGAGAAAAGCAACCATTAAGGTGACATTTTCAGACAAACAAAACTGAAACAATTTGTCACTAGTAAATCAAATATACTGAAGATATTCTAAATATATTCAGTTCAGTTCAGTCGCTCAGTTGTGTCCAACTCTTCGACCCCATGAATCGAAGCACGCCAGGCCTCCCTGTCCATCACCAACTCCCGGAGTTCACTCAGACTCATGTCCATCGAGTCAGTGATGCCATCCAGCCATCTCATCCTCTGTTGTCCCCTTCTCCTCCTGCCCCCAATCCCTCCCAGCATCAGAGTCTTTTCCAATGAGTCAACTCTTCGCATGAGGTGGCCAAAGTACTGGAGTTTCAAGCTTTAGCATCATTCCTTCCAAAGAAATCCCAGGGCTGATCTCCTTCAGAATGGACTGGTTGGATCTCCTTGCAGTCCAAGGGACTCTCAAGAGTCTTCTCCAACACCACAGTTCAAAAACATCAATTCTTTGGTGCTCAGCCTTCTTCACAGTCCAACTCTCACATCCATACATGACCACAGGAAAAACCATGGCCTTGACTAGATGGACCTTTGTTGGCAAAGTAATGTTACAGGCAGACAAAAAATGATCCTGTGTGTGTGTATGTTTGTGTGTGTTAGTCATTCAGTCATGCCTGACTCTTTGCAACCCCATAGACTATAGCCCACAATGCTCCTCTGTCAATGGAATTCTCCAGGCAAAGATACTGAAGTGGGTTGCCACTCCCTACTCCAAGGGATCTTCCTGACCCAGGGACTGAACTCTGGTCTCCTGCATTTCAGGGAGATTCTTTACAGTCTAAGCTACCAGGGAAGCCAAATGAAGCCAAATAAATGTTGACTGTAACTAATGATAAGATTATCTTGAGGTTTAAAAATAAATATTTCATTTGAAAGGCAAAGATTGCCAGAGTGGATGATAAAAATTCAACTATATATTGCCTACGGGCTTCCCAGGTGGCATTAGTGGTAAAGATCCTGCCTGCCAATGCAGGAGAAGTAAGAGACACAGTTGACAGTACATAGGCTTCAACAGTACATGAACTATGAACTTCCAGATGTTCAAGCTGGATTTAGAAAAGGCAGAGGAACCAGAGACCAAATTGCCTACATCCATTGGATCATCAAAAAAGCAAGAGAGTTCCAGAAAAACATCTACTTCTGCTTTACTGGGTACACCAAAGCCTTTGACTGTGTGGATCACAATAAGCTGTGGAAAATTCTTCAAAAGATGGGAATACGAGACCATCTGACCTGCCTCCTGAGAAATCTGTATGCAGGTCAAGAAACAACAGTTAGAACTGGACGTGAAACAACAGACTGATTCCAAACCAGGAAAGGAGTATATTTCCTTTCAATATACAATATTCAATATACAAGGCTGTATATTGTCACCTTGTTTATTTAACTTCTATAATATCATGCGAAACGCTGGGCTGGATGAAGCACAAGATGGAATCAAGATTGCCAGAAGAAACATGAATAACCTCAGATATGCAGATGACACCATCCTTATGGCAGGAAGAGAAGAACTAAAGAGCCTCTTAATGAAAGTGAAAGAGTAGAGTGAAAAAGTTGGCTTAAAACTCAACATTCAGAAAACTAAGATCATGGCATTTGGTCCCATCACTTCATGGCAAATATATGGGGAAACAATGGAAACAGTGAGAGACTTTATTTTGGTGGGGGAGGGGGGCTCCAAAATCACTGCAGATGGTGACTGCAACCATGAAATTAAAAGATGCTTACTCCTTGGAGGAAAAGCTATGACCAACCTAGATAGCATATTAAAAAGCAGAGACATTACTTTACCAACAAAGTTCCATTTAGTCAAAGCTATGGTTTTTCTAGTAGTCATGTATAGATGTGAAAGTTGGACTATAAAGAAAACTGAGTGCCGAAGAATTGATGCTTTTGAACTGCAGTGTTGGAGAAAATTCTTGAGAGTCCCTTGGACTGCGAGGAGATCAAACCAGTCCATCCTAAAGGAAATCAGTCAGAATATTCATTGGAAGGGTTGATGCTGAAGCTGAAACTCCAATACTTTGGCCACCTGATGCGAAATGCTGACTCACTGGAAAAGACTGTGAGACTAGGAAAGATTGAAGGCGGGAGGAGAAGGGGACAACAGAGGGCGAGATGGTTGGATGGCATCACCGACTCAGTGGGCATGAGTTTGAGTAAGCTCCAGGAGTTGGTGACGGACAGGGAAGCCTGGTGTGCTGCGGTCCATGGGGTCACAAAGAGTCGGACACGATTGAGCGACTGAACTGAACTGACACAAAAGAAAGCTGACATGGCTACATTAGTTACAGGATCAGATCAGTCACTCAGTTGTGTCCGACTCTTTGCGACCCCATGAATCGCAGCATGCCAGGCCTCCCTGTCCATCACCAACTCCCAGAGTTCACCCAGACTCAC
>NW_011494640.1:1908210-1965291 GCF_000754665.1 Bison bison bison
CGCAGCATGCCAGGCCTCCCTGTCCATCACCAACTCCCAGAGTTCACCCAGACTCACGTCCATCAAGTCAGCGATGCCATCCAGCCATCTCATCCTCTGTCGTCCCCTTCTCCTCCTGCCCCCAATCCCTCCCAGCATCAGAGTCTTTTCCAATGAGTCAACTCTTCACATGAGGTGGCCAAAGTACTGAAGTTTCAGCTTTACCATCAGTCCTTCCAAGAAATCCCAGGGCTGATCTCCTTCAGAATGGACTGGTTGGCTCTCCCTGCAGTCCAAGGGACCCTCAAGAGTCTTCTCCAACACCACAGTTCAAAGGCATCAATTCTTCAGCACTCAGCCTTCTTCACAGTCCAACTCTCACATCCATACATGACCACTGGAAAAACCATAGCCTTGACTAGACGGACCTTTGTTGGCAAAGTAATGTCTCTGCTTTTGAACATGCTATCTAGGTTGGTCATAACTTTCCTTCCAAGGAGTAAGCGTCTTTTAATTTCATGGCTGCAGCATAATAAAATTACAGACTTTGAAGTCAAAAATATTTCATAATGGAGAGATGTGGTCATTTCATAATGATAAAAATCCAATTTACCAGGAAGATGTAACAATTCTAAATTTGTATTAACCTAACAATACGCTTGGAGAAGGCAATGGCACCCCACTCCAGTACTCTTGCCTGGAAAATCCCATGGATGGAGGAGCCTGGTGGGCTGCAGTCCATGGGGTCGCTAAGAGTCGGACATGATTGAGCGACTTCACTTTCACTTTTCACTTTCATGCATTGGAGAAGGCAATGGCACCCCACTCCAGTACTCTTGCCTGGAGAATCCCAGGGATGGGGGAGCCTGGTGGGCTGCCGTCTATGGGGTCACACAGAGTCGGACACGACTGAAGTGACTTAGCAGCAGCAGTAGCAGCAACAACATGCTTTTTAACTTGTAATTTTAACTTGCCTTTTAACATGCTTTATAACTCCCTCTTGTACAAACAAGGGGAAGCAGGTTCTGTATCTAGAGGAGCAGTTGCCCAAGTAGCTAGCAGACAACCAATCAACCCTTAGTGGCTGCTACTTGTACACAGGGAGGCCAAAGACCTGTACCCACAGGAGCACCTGCTTTGTTTGGCAAGGAAGCACAAGACTCTGGGTTGGGTTGGCCAACGTCTAAGCCTCAGCTAGAGAGAAACTTGGAGAGCACCCAGTGTGTCTCCTGGGGTTGAGCAGACAACAGACAAACTTGCAGATCAAGAGCACACGACCTCAGGAAGTTCTGGGTCTGCTCCCTGACAGTGATGACCTAGATCTAAGACCTCCTGGACAGTCCCCAGGGAAGACATGGTATCCTTGTTGGCGAGTATGTAAACTTTCATAAGGGAAAATAGGTGCACAAATTTTTGGCTTCATTTAGGTTTCAAAAGAGTTAAATGGGGGACTTTGCAGGCTCCTTGCCCACAAATCCCTCCCATTCTGTGGCCACAGGAGAGGGAATTTAAGGAGCCCTATTTCAGGAGTTGGGACACAGCACAATTTAGAGGAAAGAGGATGGACTGTAATATATCAGGCAGAGCTCCATTCAGTGTTGAAAGTCACTTGCTGGATGATATAGACAAGTGATTTAACCTTTGTGAATTGCAGTTTCCTCGCCTATAAAACAGAGATTATAACTGTATTACTTTCTAGGATTCTTGTGAAGACTAAATAATAACTTGTAAAGAGTTTAGCATAGAATCTGGTGTAGAAAATAATAAGTTATACCATTATTATTACATTTGCCACAGGCTTGCTTATAATAACAAAAACAAATGGGAACAACTTAATGTCGATCAATGGGGAATTGGTTAAATAAAGATGTTACATCCATGGCTTCCCTGGTGGCTCAGTGGTAAAGAATCCACCTGCCAACGCAGGAGACAGCAGTTCTATCCCTGGTCCGGAAAGATACCACATGCCACAGAGCAACTAAGCCTATGCAGAGCGAGCCACAACTACTGAGTCCACCGGCCACAACTACGGAAGCCCACATGCCTTAGAGCCCGTGATCTGCAACAAGATAGGCCACCCCAAAGAGAAGCCTGCAGACTGAAACCAGAGTCTAGCCTCCACTCCCTGCAACTATAGAAAGCCCCTGTGAAGCAATGAAGACCCACTGCAGCCAAAATAAATGATTTTTTTTAATAAAAATTAAATTTAAAAATAAATAAAATTCAATGCAAAAAGTTAATAGTAAAAATAAAATTATAATGCATATCTATACTTGTTAATGTGGAAAATTGTTCGTGTATTTATTATTTTGTATTTTAAAAAGCAGGTTTTTATGTCAGTGTATATAATATGACCTGATTTTATGTTTGAATGTAGGTTTGTATAAATGCATATAGATGCATGTGTAATTATATGTGTAAGTGTTTAGAGAACTGTTTGGAATGAGATACACCAAACCGTTAACAGTGGTTATCCTTGCAGGGTGAGTACATGAGTAAATTTCTTTTCTTTCTGCTTATCTGCATTTTAATTTTTTTAATGATGACCATGTGTGATGTGTGTAATAAAAATAATAATAAAGGAAAAGATAAAATTTTGTGGCCCAGAGCAAGAGAAGACTCCAAATGAGGTCTGCCCAACAAAGCAGACTAAAAAAAGGAATGAGGGTTTTTGTTTTTTTTTTTTAAGAAAAAAGAAGCTTTATCCAGCTTTACAGAATTGTGATAAAATACTTAAATGGGAAATCTAAAATACAACACAATACATATAGCTGATTCACACTGTTGTACAGCACAAACTAATACAGTATTGTAAAGCAATTATACTCTAATTTTAAAATAAATGAAAATAAAATATACAAATGAACTATCTATGAAATATAAACAGAATTACAGACATAGAGAAGACTGGTGGTTGCCAAGTGGGAGGGAGTTGGGGGAAGGATGGAGAAAGAGGTTGAAGCTAGCAGATGCAAACTCTTACATATAGAATGGATAAACCAACAAGGTCCTCCTCTATAGCACCAGGGACTATATTCAATATCCTGATAAACCATAATGGAAAAGAATATTTAACAGAGAATATAGATTTGTATAACTGAATCATTTTGCGGTACAGCAGAAATTAACACAACATTGTAAGTCAACTATAGGTTGGTGCTCAGTCTCCATTGTGTCTGACTCTTTGCGACGCTATGGACTGTAGCCTGCCAGGTTCCTCTGTCCATGGGATTTTCCAGGCAAGAACATTATACTTCAATTAAAAAATACTGATTAAAATTTTAAAAAAAATATTGATTAAACAAGAGTTCAGGTGGAAAAGATGATACACAGAATAGGAGAGTGAGTGAACTCGCTCAGTCGTGTCTGACTCTTTGTGACTGTAGCCCTCCAGGCTCCTCTGTCCATGGGATTCTCCAGGCAAGAATACTGGAGTGGGTTGCCATTTCCTTCTCCAGGGGATCTTCCCAATCCAGGGATCGAACCCGGGTCTCCTGCATGGCAGGCAGATGCTTTATCCTCTGAGCCACCAGGGAACACAAAATGGGAGAAGGTAACTGCAAATTATACATCTGATAAGGGTATATATGATATCATATTCATATAAAGAACTCTACAACTCAATAATACAATGACAAATGATTCAATTTAAAAAAATAAATAAAATTGTGATAAAATACACATAATATAAAATGTACCATTTTAACCATTTAAAGTGTATAGTTCAGTGGTATTAGGGCTTCCCTTATGGCTTGGCTGGTAAAGAATCCTCCTGCAATGCAGGAGACCTGTGTTTGATCCCTGTGTTTGGAAGATCCCCTGGAGAAAGGAAAGGCTACCCACTCTAGTATTCTGGTCTGGAGAATTCCATGGACTGTATAAGTCCATGGGGTCGCAAAGAGTTGGACACAATTGAGTGACTTTCACTCACTCATTCACTCAGTGGTATTAAGTGCATTCACATTGTTGAGCAACCATCACCACCTTCCATGTCCAGAACTTTTTCACCTTCACAAACTCAAACTCTACACACATTAAATTTCCCCAACCCCCTCCTTCCAACCCCGGGTAACCTCCACTTTAATTTCTGTCTCTATAAATTGACTACTCTAGCAGTCACATAAGGAGACTTCTACATTATTTGGCCTTTTGTGTCTGGTTTATTTCATTTAGCATAATGTCTTCAAGGTTCATACACACTGCGGCCTGTGTCAGAATTTCCTTCTTTTTTAGGCTGAATAATAAATATGACATTGTATGTCTACATCACATTTTGTTTACTTATTCATCCATTTATGGATATTTGGCTTGTCCTGTCTTTTAGCTTTGTGAATAGTGCTACTGTGAAATCAGTGTCTTATCTGGCTTTTTAAGGGAAGGCCACCAAATATCAGTCTGTGTCTGGTCTCTCTCCAGTTGCTTATTAGGTTGAGATTCACCTAGCATTTAATAAGAAGTTACTGAGTTCTAGGATCTAGGCCAGGTGCTTTCAACCCATTGCTTATAAAAGCCTCAAAAAACCCTGTAAATGAAGTAAGCACAATTTTCCCCATTTTACAGATGGGGATGGTCAAGTTCAAAGAGATCGAGTAACATGCCCGAGGCCAGTGTAACAGAGATGCAGGATGGACTCGATTGTGCTGTAGTTAACAAATGACCTCAAGATGTCAAGGACAGTTTCTTTTTTCTCTGACAAATAAGGACTTCTCACTCATGTCAAATGCCATCTTAGGTCAGCTTGTGCTTACTCCGTGTCATTGTCAGACCAGGCTGAAGGAGCAGACCCTCTCAGGGACATTGCTGGACTCATGGTAGAAAGAAAGAAAAAGACAGCAGACCACAAGCTGGTGGAAAACATCTGTTTACAAGTGACATGGCCATTGGCACCAACGTTTTATTGACCAAATCAAATCTTACAGCCACTCCTGAATTCAACAGAATAAAGACATAGTATAACCCTCCTCCAGGATGGACAGTGAATAATTTAAACAGAAATGTAATCTACAGCAGCCCTACAGCTGTGGATGCTCCTGGGCCTCAGAGAGAAGACAGTAAATCTGTCAGGGAAGCTGGCAATTGTTCAGGCTGGGTCCACTCTGCAAAAGTAAAAGCTAAAGTCTGTGAGTGCTCCAGAAGTGTTCTATCTCCAGAGGACTGACCCACAGTAACCAAAATCAAGGGAAACTGTAGAGAAATAGGAGGTCAAGATGTTTGTTTGCTGTGAGATTAGAAAGAGCACAGGGAGCAGACACGTGGGTCCCTTGGGAACACCGTGTCTCTTCCAGAGTGAGGGCTCCTGAGGATCGTGCTGTGACCCGGCGGTCACTGATGACCCTGCAGTCAGCACCGCAGAGTAATAGATAAGGCTGGAGGCTCAAGGCAGGCCTAGCCCCCCAAATTTCCTGAAATACTGCCATCTTTTTCCTTTCACGTAGAAAAACCAAGCCAGTGTGGGTCTGACACTATGCTGGCAAAAATCCCCCAGGGACCTCCTTGGAGCCTATAAGTGGAGATTATTCAGCCTGTTTAACAGGGGAAATAGGAGAGCAATGGTCAATGATATATAGGTAGATAGGTAGATACATATTATATATATATACATCATATACTATTATACACACATATATACAATGACCTTGCCTGCCTACGTTTTATATATACAATGTAATGTGCATGCATGTGTGCTAAGCCGCTTCAGTCATATCTGACTGTGAGACCCTATGGACCATAGCCCACCAGGCTCCTCTGTCCATGGGATTCTCTAGGCAAGAATATTGGAGCGGGTTTTCATGCTCTCCTCCAGGAGATCTTCCCAATCCAGGGATCAAACCCACATCTCTTATGTCTTCTGCATTGGCAGGCAGGTTCTTAACCACTAGCACCACCCAGAAAGTCCATATGATGTTATTTATAACATATAATATGTACAGATATATACATGTGTGTATGTGTATACATATGTGTATATAAAATGGGCAGACAAGATGAAGGAAAGGTCAAGGATTTTTTCCTGGTATGCAATTATGGATATTTAGATTTTTAAAAATTATTTTCTGAACTGTATTGAGCATACATCCATCTGTAATTAGGACACACTTATTAAAAATTAAAACAATTCTAGGGACTTCACTGATAGTCCAGTGGTTGAGCATCCGCCTGCCAACTCATGGGCCAGAGGTTCCTCCCTGTTCCAGGAGAGTTTCCTGCGCCATGGGGCAAGTAGACCTATGAACAGCAGCTACTGAAGCCCACACACTCTGGAGCCCATGTGCCCCACCAAGAGAAGCCCCCAGGATAAGAAGCCCATGCATCGCAGCTAGAGAGTAGCCCCCACTGGCCGCAACTAGAGAAAGCCCATGCAGCAACGAAGACCCAGCACAGCCATAAATAAATACATAAATGCATTTTTTAAAATTACAACAATTCTAAAAAAATTACTGGGCTGAGGAACTGCCGTTTATGGGATTTCACCTTTCTTGGATTCTACCTAAACCCCAGCGGAGGAGCCCTTTTTTGGGCGCCCGCTGTCCATCCCGAGGGCAGGTGCTCCACCTATGGTGGAGAACAACATGCAGACATGTCCTCACAAAGCTCCCAAGCGGGTAAAAGACAATCAATGTGTGGTTTCCACCAAGGGCGATGGAGGCCCGAGAAGTGCAGGTGGTGAAGAGCTTTTCTCCAAATGCCCAGTGACTAAGTGGTTGGTCCTCCAAACAGTGTTTAAGACCAAGGGTTTTAAACCTGAATTAAAACCCTGGTTTCATTCCTTTAGCTGTGTGAGCCCCACACCACCCCCACCCCAGGTAATAACTAAATCTCTCGGCCTGGTTTTGCTCTCTGTAAAAAGGTTCGTTGAAAGATCAACTGAGACTATTGTTGTTCAGTCACTCAGTCATGTCCAACTCCCTGCGACTCCGTGAACTGCAGCACACCAGGCTTCCCTGTCCTTCACTATCTCTCAGAGTTTGCTCAGATTCATGCCCAGTGAGTCAGTGATGCCAGCCAACCATCTCATCCTCTGTTGCTCCCTTCTCCTCCTGCCCTCAATCTTTCCCAGCATCAGGGTCTTTTCCAGTGAGTCAGCTCTTCGAATTAAGTGGCCAAAGTATAAGAGCTTCAGCTTCAGCATCAGTCCTTCCAATGAATCTTCAGGGTTGATTTCTTTTAGGATTGACTGGTTGGATCTCCTTGCTGTCCAAGGGACTCTCAAGAGTCTTCTCCTTAAGGAAAATAATGCATGGAAAATACTGAGCTCAGTTCCTGGCCTACAGGGAGTCACTGATATTAAAGGCATTTGACCCAGCACTCCCAAATCCAAGTTTGTTGCCCTTCTCAAGCAGTGAGAAAAGTGCTCTTCTCGCTGCCTCTAACGAGGAACAGGCCTACTTCCTCAGTCACAGAGGTGCTCCCTGCAGTGCTGTAGGAACTTTGCAGCATGCTCAACTGCTCAGTCAGGCTCTCTGTGACCGCCATGGACTCTAGCCCGTCAGCCTCCTCTGTCCATGGAATTTTTCAGGCAAGAATACTGGAGTGGGTTTTCATTTCCTCCTCCAGGGGATTTTCCCGAGCCAGGGATTGAACCCGTGTCTCCCGCATCTCTTGCATTGGCAAGCAGATTCTTTACCACTGAGCCACCAGGGAAGAAATTGTTGTGTCTAAGGAGAGAGAACTGGGAGGCAGGGGTGGGGAGACTGCAGAGCCTTCCAGACTGTTTGAAAACATTATTTTCTCCTTCATGAATTCTTCTCAGGTTTAAAAATATAGGAATGAAATGATTTTAAGAATTTGAATTAATTAATTCCTCAGTGACTTCTGCTTTTCCCTCTGCAGAGCCGGGCTTTCCTCAAAGCCGAGTCTGAGAACTACCTTTATGAAAATCTGTGCTCCCCTCCACTGCCAGCTCCAATGAATCAGAACTTCTGGGGCTGTGAAGGAGGGGGGCGCCTGGTTGGCCTCACTTTTAATTAGCTCCCCTGGTAATTCTCCAAGACACCAAAGTAGAAGAATCACTGCTTTATGAGCCCTTCGGCATATCAAGTGCTCAGAAATGTTACCTTCCCCTTAGTCTGCCTTCCCTGAGATGACATCACAGCCCAGCAGGCCTAGAGAATCCACCTATAACTTTGACATGATTTACTGTGCAAACTAAAATTATTCACCCTGTCAACTGTTGTCATACCAATACTGGTGGTCAAATGCTGCCTCAACAGGTTAAATCCAGCACAGTAGAATTCTATGTAAATGTTAAAAAAAAAAAAGAATGAGCAGACTCTTTTCACCGTACTATGTACAAGTTCTAAATAAGATAAGTAAAGTGAATAAAAATCAAAACGTACGACAATGTGCTTGGCCTGTTAGCACTTGTGTAAAAGTGCTTCACACACACAAGATGTACACATGTGTATTTGTGTATTTAGTATATGCAAATCTCTGGAAGGATAAACAAGACCTGGGGAGGGAGGAGTTGTGGTTTGCCTCCAGGAAGAGGAAGTGGGGATGTGGGTAAGAGACAGGCCTTTCACAATGCTGTATACCCACCCAAGCTCTAGAATTTTTGAGCCATCTGAATGCATTCCTTTTTCAGAAATAAACTCAAATGTAAAAGCATGCTGCCACTGTCTTGAAGCTGCTCTGAATGCATGAGCCTCGTTCTCAGCTCATCCTGATGGCTCCCTGTTCCTCAAACCGTCTTTTCATCTAAGGCTCTCTTTCCACAGAGTAAATCACTGACCTTGTCCATCCACAGGCGTATTTTGATCAGACTGCTAAGTCAGACAACTCCACTGGCACTTAACATTCCAGTCCAGAGGCAGCGAAAGCATGCTTGCAAAAGATTTCATGATTTTAGACTCTGGCAAGAGGCAAGAGGTCAGTGTGCTTATGTAAGCCGACACAGCTTCTCCACTGAGACGTGCTCAGGAAGGCAAGGTGCACTGTGGCTCACACAGGACAGAGGCAGCTCGGAGACACTCAGAGAGGAGGAACTGAGTCCGTCTCCTGCAGAGGGCCTTGACTGATCCTAAATTGATCAGTTTCAACCAAAAAGGAAAATAGATTCTTAAGAATATCGCAAGGTGGGGCTTCCCTGGTGGCTCAGTGGTAAAGAAACCACCTGCCAATGTAGAAGACATGGGTTCGATCCCTGGTCTGGGAAGATGCCACGTGCCGCAGAGCAACTAAGCCTATACACTGCAACTACTGAGTCCCCACTCCTAGAGCCTGTGCTCTGCAAGAGAAGCCTGTGCACCACCACTAGAGAGAAGAGAAAACCCACAAGCAGGGAAAACCCACGCAACAGTGAAGATCCCAGCAGAGCCAAAACGAAAATAAATAAATAATTTTTTTTTTAATTTAAAAAAGAATAACAGAACGGTGGGAAGTCCCTGGCAGTCCAGTGGTTAGGACGCTGTGCTTCCACTGCTGGGGGTCCAGGTTTGATCCCTGGTTGGGGAACTAAGATCTTACAAGCCACGCAGCCAAAGAAATAAGATAATGCTGTGAATGGATGTTTTGCAAACACGTCAAAGTTTTTAAAAAAATAACAACATAAGGATAGCATAGGATGCAACCACTCCACTCCTAGGTATTTTCCCAAGAGAAAAAGAAATATTATGTTCCCATGAAGACCTGTACATGAATGCTGATAGCAACTTTATTTGTAATAATCTCAAGCTAGAAACAGCCCAAAATGTCCAACAAATTGTGGCATATCCACCCAGTGAAATGCTACTCAGCAATTAACTACTGATTCTTGCAACAAACAATATGGATAATGTAAAAATAATAATAATAAATTGCTGAATGAAAAGAGGCAGACCAAAAAAGGAGTGCATGATTTCATTTATAAAAATCCCTAGACAATGCAGGCTAATCTATAGTTACACAAAGCAGGTCAGTGGTTTCTCTGGTTGAGGTAAAGAGGGATGGGAGGGAAGGATTACAAAGAAGTGGAAGAAATTTGGGGGGTAATAGAGGTGTTCACCATCTTGATTAGAGTGACGGTTTCATGGGTATACACATATGTCAAAATATCCAGTTACACACTTTAAATACATGCAGCTTTATTGTCTATAAGCTCAACAAAGCTTTTTTTAAACAAAAAGAATCATGGAGTATCACGTGGAACTCAAGTTCCACAGGTTACGCTTTGAGGATTGAAGGAACTATTCTTGATTTTGATTGTAGTGGTAATTACATGACTGTCTACGGCATTAAAGTTCATCAAATTTCTTTGAATCTAAATACTTAAAAGCAATGATTTTTGTTGCGCATGAATTATACCTCAATGAAATTGATTTTTAATAAACAGGACACACACATGGGCACATCCACGCAGAGAGACCAGGTTAGCAGCTGGACCCCAAAAGCATCTGGTGCCCACCTGCCACTGCTGCAAATACACTCTTTCTCCTCTCTCTCTCTCTCTTTCTCGTCTCTGGCTCTTCATATGCCTCTCTCTAACCTTCCCACAGATTGATTCCCTTCCAGTCCTTTGGCCCAAAAGGCAGAACATTCAGCTGTCAGTACTTTCTAAGCTTTATGTCTTAAGGCTCAGGTATCAAAAAAAAAAAAAAGGAAACTTTTTCTAAGCCTCAGTACCTGGTTTGGAAAACGCGATGGTTGGAATAATTTCAGTAGTTCTCAGTGAGGAAATACCCACTACAGAATGCTGACCTTTAGAGAAAGAGGCCAGGGACTCTAGATATCTAGAAAATATAAATATCCCAACAATAAAGAATCCTCCTGTGGTCCACTTTCAAGTGCCCCACTGCACATAAAGATGAAAAACCTGTAAGTTTATCTGAGCCTAGAATCTACATCCATTCTACATACAAGCATGGTTTTTAAAAATACTTCCCAGGAGGTCAACTCAAATGAAAATCAACAAATTTGATCTATTTAGAGAATTGCTTTTGATAGAACTGTCACCAGTCAAAGTGCTTATAGTGTTTGAATTGCAACACATACCCACTTGGGCTTCCCCGGTGGCTCAGCAGTAAAGACTCCCCCTGCAATATAGGAGCCGAAGGAGACCGGGTTCGATCCCTGGGTCCGAGAGATACCTTAGAGGAGGAAATGGCAACCCACTCCAGAATTCTTGCCTGGAGAATTCCATGAACAGAGGAGCCTGGCAGGCTACAGTCCATGGGGCCACAAATAGACGACTGAAATGACGTAACAGCAGTAGCAGCAGCTGCAGCCTTCAGACTGCATTTACAGCCATGGCTTTCAGGGTGATTCTCCGTGTAGGTACAAACATCTATTGCAGTCTCTAGGGTATTTACAAATGTAAAATATATTTTATTATAAATTCCTTCTTTTTTCTTATGGGTCAGGTCAGTTCAGCTCAGTTCAGTCGCTCAGTCGTGTCCGACTCTTTGCAACCCCATGAATCGCAGCACGCCAGGCCTCCCTGTCCATCACCAACTCCCGGAGTTCACTCAGACTCACGTCCATCGAGTCAGTGATGCCATCCAGCCATCTCATCCTCTGTCGTCCCCTTCTCCTCCTGCCCCCAATCCCTCCCAGCATCAGAGTTTTTTCCATTGAGTCAACTCTTCACATGAGGTGGCCAAAGTACTGAAGTTTCAGCTTTAGCATCAGTCCTTCCAAAGAAATCCCAGGGCTGATCTCCTTCAGAATGGACTGGTTGGCTCTCCCTGCAGTCCAAGGGACCCTCAAGAGTCTTCTCCAACACCACAGTTCAAAAGCATCAATTCTTCAGCACTCAGCCTTCTTCACAGTCCAACTCTCACATCCATACATGACCACTGGAAAAACCATAGCCTTGACTAGACAGACCTTTGTTGGCAAAGTAATGTCTCTGCTTTTGAATATGCTATCTAGGTTGGTCATAACTTTTCTTCCAAGGAGTAAGCGTCTTTTAATTTCATGGCTGCAGTCACCATCTGCAGTGATTTTGGAGCCCCCCAAAAATAAAGTCTAACACTGTTTCCACTGTTTCCCCACCTATTTCCCATGAAGTGATGGGACCAGATGCCATGATCTTCGTTTTCTGAATGTTGAGTTTTAAGCCAACTTTTTCACTCTCCTCTTTCACCTTCATCAAGAGGCTTTTTAGTTCCTCTTCACTTTCTGCCATAAGGGTGGTGTCATCTGCATATCTGAGGTTATTGATATTTCTCCTGGCAATCTTGATTCCAGCTTGTGCTTCTTCCAGCCCAGCATTTCGCATGATGTACTCTGCATATAAGTTAAATAAGCAGGGTGACAATATACAGCCTTGATGTACTCTTTTTCCTATTTGGAACCAGTCTGTTGTTCCATGTAGGAAACTGCAATCCTAATATACATTGTAATCCTAATATACATTGTAATCCTAATTCCGCCATTAGGATTACAATGTATATATGAATATATATACTAATATACTAATTTAGTTCTCAAGCAATCATATGAGGTATATACTATCATTGGCCCCATTTTATAGATGAAAAACTGTGGCACAAAACAGTACCCCAGTTCACACAGCTAATAAGCAGCAGAGCAGGAATTTGAACCCAGGACTTTTACTCCAAGAATCACATGGTCTGAAGTTCTACATCATACAGACTTTAGCACTACATCACATAGACTTTTAGCCTAAAAATCTAGAGTCTTTAAGCTACCTAAAATAGCCCACAAATTTTATTTCAGGCTAGGAGGGTTGTTAGCGGCTTCCCAGGTGGCACTAGTGGTAAGGAATCCGCCTGCCAATGCAGGAGCCTCAAGAGATGTGGGTTCAACCCATAGGTCAGGAAGATACCCTGGAGAAGGGAATGGAAACCTACTCCAGTACTCTTGCCTTTAAAAATCAGCCCATGGACTGAGGAGGCTTGTGGGCTACGAACCCTGGGGTTGCATAGAGTTGGACATGACTGAGTGACTGAGTAAGGCTGTTACTAAATAATGATGATGAGGATGAGATCCAGTGGTCTAGATGCCCTGGGTCTCTCCCAGTTCTAGAATCTATTTATTCTGGCTATGTTCCTAAACAACTCTTCCTGTTCAGTTTAGCCTTATCCTTGGAAGCGTGAGGAGCTTCCCTGAAGAGGAAGAGTGTAATGTCAAATTAGTGACATTTTTAGCTGTTAAAAAACAATCACAACGTCTAGTGAGGACACAATACAGATCCTCTCAAACACTGCTGGTGAGAGGGCAATGAGTGGCTACTTCTCAACAGAAATTCAGCGAAATATCGTATCCTTTGACTCAGACTTCATTTAGAAAATCTTTCCTAAGGAAATAGGTTTCTAAGGTGGTTTGTTGTCGTTCAGTTGCTCAGTCATGTCCAGCTCTTTGTGACCCTATGGATTGCAGTATGGCAGGCTTCCCCTGTCCTTCACCAACTCCCGAAGCTTGCTCAAACTCATGTCCATGGAGTTGGTGATGCCATCCAACTATCTCATCTTCTATCATCCCCTTCTCCTCCTGCCCTCAATCTTTCCCAGCATCAGATGCTTTCCAATGAGTCAGTTCTTCACATTAGGTGGCCAAAATATTGGAGTTTCAGCTTCAGCATCAGTCCTTCCAATGAGTATTCAGGACTGATTTCCTTTAGGATGGACTGGTTGGATCTCCTTGCAGTCCAGGGGATTCTCAAGAGTCTTCTCCACACAGTTGAACTCCACCACAGTTCAAAAGCATCAATTCTTCAGCACTCAGCTTTCTTTATAGTCCAAATCTCACATCATAGATGGACCTTTTTTGGCAAAATAATGTCTCTGCTTTTTAATATGCTGTCTAGGTTGCTCATCGGAGAAGGCAATGGCACCCCACTCCAGTACTCTTTCCTGGAAAATCCCAGGGATGGAGGAGCCTGGTGGGCTGAAGTCCATGGGGTTGCTAAGAGTCGGACACAACTGAGTGACTTCACTTTCACTTTTCACCGTCATGTATAGGAGAAGGAAATGGCAACCCACTCCAGTGTTCCTGCCTGGAGAATCCCAGGGATGAGGGAGCCTGGTGAGCTGCGGTCTATGGGGTCGCACAGAGTCAGACACGACTGAAGCAACTTAGCAGCAGCAGCAGCTGGTTAGTCATAGCTTTTCTTCCAAGGAGCAAGCGTCTTTTAATTTCATGGCTGCAGTCACCATCTGCAGTGATTTTGGAGCCCCAAAAATAAAGTCTCCCACTGTTTCCAGTTTTTCTCCATCTATTCGCCAGGAAGTGATGGGACCGAATGCCATGATCTTTGTTTTTTGAATGTTGAGTTTTAAGCCAGCTTTTTCATTCTCCTCTTTCACTTTCAAGAGGCTGTTCAGTTCCTCTTCACTTTCTGCTAACTGAAAGGGTGATGTCATCTGCCTATCTGAGGTTGCTGATATTTCTCTCAGCAATCTTGATTCCAGCTTGTGCTTCATCCAGCCCAGCATTTCGCATGATGTACTCTGCATAGAAGTTAAATAAGCAGGGTGACAATATACAGCCTTGACGAACTCCTTTTCCTATTTGGAACCAGTCTATGTCTACTCTTCCATGTCCAGTTCTAACTGTTCCTTCTTGACCTGCATACAGGTTTCTCAGGAGGCAGGTAAAGTGGTCTGGTATTCCCATCTCTTTAAGAATTTTCCAGTTTGTTGTGATCTACACAGTCAAAGGCTTTGACCTAGTCAATGAAGCAGAAGTAGATGTTTTTCTGGAATTCTCTTGCTTTGTTGATGATCCAACTGATGTTGGCAATTTGATCTCTGGTTCCTCTGCCTTTTTTAAAAACAGATTGAACATCTGGAAGTTCACGGTTCACATACTGTTGAAGCCTGGCTTGGGGAATTTGGGGCATTACTTTGTTAGCATGTGAGATGAGTGCAATTGTGTGGTAGTTTGAACATTCTTCGACATTGCCCTTCTTGAGATTGGAATGAAAACTGACCTTTTCCAGTCCTATGGCCACTGATGAGTTTTCCAAATTTGCTGGCATATTGAGTGTAAACACTTTTACGCATCATCTTTTAGGATTTGAAATAGCTCAATTGGAATTCCATCACCTCCACTAGCTTTGTTTGTAGTGATGCTTCCTAAGGCCCGCTTGACTTCACATTCCAGGATGTCTGGCTCTAGATGAGTGAGCACACCATCATGGTTATCTGGGTCATGAAGATCTTTTTTGTATAGTTTTTCTGTGTATTCTTGCCGCCTCTTCTTAATAGCTTCTGCTTCTGTTAGATCCAGACCATTTCTGTTATTGTGCCCATCTTTCCATGAAATGTTCCCGTGGTATCTCTAATTTTCTTGAAGAGATCTCTAGTCTTTCCCATTCTATTGCTTTCCTCTATTTCTTTGCATTGATTGCTGAGGAAGGCTTTCTTATCTCTCCTTGCTATTCTTTGGAACTTTGCATTCAAATGGGTATATCTTCCCTTTTCTCCTTTGCCTTTAGCTTCTCTTTTCTCAGCAATTTGTGAGGCCTCCTCAGACAACCATTTCACATTTTTGCATTACTTTTTCTTGGGGATGGTCTTGATCACTGCCTTCTGTACAATATCATGAACCTCTGTCCATTGTTCTTTAGGCACTCTATCAGATCAAATCCCTTGGATCTATTTGTCACTTCCATTGTATAATTATAAGGGATTTGATTTAAGTCATACCGGAATGGTCTAGTGGTTTTCCCTACTTTCCTCAATTTAAGTCTGAATTTGGCAATAAAGAGTTCATGATCTGAGCCACAGCTTGTTTTTGCTGACTGTACAGAGCTTCTCCATCTTTGGCTGCAAAGAATATAATCAATCTGATTTTGGTATTGACCATCTGGTGATGTCCATGTATAGAGTCTTCTCTTGTGTTGTTGAATTTGAGTGTTTGCTATGACCAGTGCATTCTCTTGGCAAAACTCTGTTAGCCTTTGCCCTGCTTCATTTTGTATTCCAAGGCCAAATATGCCTGTTATTCCAGGTATCTCTTGACTTCCTACTTTTGCATTCCAGTCCCCTACAATGAAAAGGACATCTTTTTTTGGTGTTAGTTCTAGAAGGTCTTATAGGTCTTCATAGAACCGTTCAACTTCAGCTTCTTCGGCATTAGTTGTTGAGGCATAGACTTGGATTACTGTGATATTGAATGATTTGCCTTGGAAACGAACAGAGATTGTTCTGTCATTTTTGAGACAGCACCCAAGTACTGCATTTCAGACTCTTTTGTTGACTATGAGGGTTACTCCATTTCTTCTAAGGGAAGTGGTAGAATACACATAATATAAAATTTACCATTTTAACCATTTTAAAGTGTGTAATTCAGTAGCATTTAGTACATTCACAATATTGTTGTGCAACCATCACTGATATCTAGTTCTGGAACAGCTTATTACACCAAAAAGAAATCTCATAACCTCATAACCATTCAGTAGTCACTCCCCATTCCCCTCTGCCCCAGCCTCTGACAACCATTAATCTGTTTTCTGTATCTATGAATTTATCTATTTGGATATTTAACATAAACAGAGTGACTTCTGTGTATGACTTCTTTTACAAGAATATTGTCTCTAAGGTTCATCCATTTTGTAGCATGTATCAGTACTGTATTACTTCTTTGTTCTAACTTTTTAGTAAAATCCATATAACATGAAATAAAACATTTTAAAGTGTACAATTCAGTGACATTTTGAACAGTCACAATGTTGTGCAACTACCACCCTATCTAATTCCAAAACATTTTCATTACCCAAAAATTAAATCCATCCTCATTAGACGGTTAATTCCCATTCTCTCCTCCTCCCCTGACAACCATCAATCTGCTTTATTTCTCTATGGATTTATCTATTCTGAATATTTTATATAAATGGAATCATATCTATAAGATTATATATATACGATCATAAATATATGACATACGAATCGTATATATATTGTGTATAAATGGACTCATATGTATACTATAACTTTTTTGTGTTTGGCTTCTCTTATAAACATGACTTTTTTAAAGGTTCGCCTACACTGTAGTATGTATCAGTATTTCATGCCTTTCTATGGTTGAGTAATATTTCTCTGTATGGATGCACTACATTTTGCGTTTCCATTCACCCATTAAGGGACATTTGGATCATTGCCACCTTCTGGTTACTGTGAATAGCGCTGCTATGGGCATTTGTGTACAAGTTTCTGTTTGAACACCAATTTCCAATTCTTTCAGGTATATACCTAAGATTGGAATTGCTAGGTCATATGGTAATTCTTAAAAACTGATTTTTTTCTTTTTTTTTTTTGGTCATGCCACATGTTAGGCAGGATCTTAGTTCCCTGAGAAGGGATCAAACCCATGACCCTTGAAGTGGAAGCACAGAGGCTTAACCTAGACCACCAGGGAAGTCCCAAAGGGTCATATGCTAATTCTAAGATTAACTTTTTGAGGTACCACCAAACAATTTTCTAGTGACTACCACTTTTACATTCCCCCAGGGATGTTCCAATTTCTTCATCTTCATATCCTGCTAATGCTTATTTTGTTGTTGTTGTTGTTGTTGTTATGGCCATCCTAGTGGGTATAAAGTCATATCTCATTGTGAGAGTTTGGATTTGCATTTTCCTAATGACTATGACGTTGAACATCTTGTGCTTATCAACAATCTTTATATCTTCTTCGGGAAAATGTCCTTGTCCTTTTTAAAAATTGGGTTGTTTGTCTTTTTGCTATTGAGTTGTGCCTGAGGAAATAATTTTAAATGGGAAAACTATTTAAACATAAACATCACAATATTATTTACAGTGGTGAAAAATTCAAAGTGACACTAATCTATAATAATAGGGGGTATAAAAACAGTCCCAGCCCTTAAGGGGCATTCTGTCCTGAAAAAAAAAAAAGAACACAAGAAACAATGAATTCAGTAAGACCCACGTTCAGGGTGTGCACAGGGTTACGAAAGGCGCTCAGAAGAGGGCTGGGGAGAGTCGGGGACATCTTCCCCAGACAAATGAAGAACTATGAGGGTGATTATATGCAAAGCAGAGGAATGGTGCATGTCCAGAGTTGCAAAAGAGAATGATACAATTGGGGAACTACAAAGAGTTTTTTGGTCTGTGCTTTTGTCAAAGGTTCAGTGTAGAGAAGCAGGAAGGAGCTGGAGCAAGATCGTTCTTTCATGCTAAATCTTTACCTGAAACCTCAGAGGGCTTCAGAAGGAGGCAACATGATGAACTTTATGTTTTGGAAAAATTACTCTGACAGCCACATGGAGAATGGGTGATGGTGGGGCCAGACTGGGGTCTAGTTAGGAAGAGTTACAAGACAGAAGGACTAAGACGTGGCTCTAGGGAGAAGAGTTAATAAGGTCAGGGATTAGATATGATCCCTATATCATACTTCCTGCCTGTCATGAATTAGACTGTGTCCCCCCAAAATAGATATGTTAAAGTCCTCATCCCCAACATTTCAGAATGTGACCTTCTTTGGAAACAGGGTCAGTGCAGATGTAATTCGTTAAGATGAGGTCATACTATAGCAGGATGGATCCAATACGACTGGTGTCCTAATTTATTAGAAGACAGTCATGTAAAGACAGAGACGCTCAGGGAAAACTCCATGTGATGACAAAGGCAGAGATTGGAGTGAGGTAGCTGCAAGCCAAGGAATGTGAGAGATTGCCAGAAAACCACCTGAAGTTAGGAAAAGGCAAAGAAAGATTCTCCTACAGATTTCAGAGGGACTGTGGCCCCAGTCAGAAACAGCTAACATTTCTAGAGTGGTTACTCTATCACAGGTTGGGTTTTAAGTGCTTCACTCAGCACAATCATTTCAACCTCTGAGTTCCTTGTGAAAAAAGATTCTATTATTATTTCCACTTTATATTTAAGAAAACTGAAACCAGGTCTTCTCTGGTGGCTCAGTGGTAAAGAATCTGTCTGTCAAGGCAGGACACCGGGTTTGACCCCTGGTCCAGGAAGATCCCACATGAGGTGGAGCAACTAAGCCGGTGTACCACAACTATTGAGCCTGTGCTCTAGAGCCTGGGAGCCGCAACTATTGAGCACGTGTGCCACAAATAACGCAACTCGTGTGCTCTAGAGCCCATGCTCTGCAACAAGGCACTGCAACGAGAGGCCTGCAGACTGCAGCTAAAGAGCAGCCCCTGGCTCTCTGCAACTAGAGAAAAGCCCAGGAGACAACGAAGACCCAGTACAGCCAAAAGTAAATACATAAATAAAATCATTTAAAAAAAAAAAAAAGAAAACTGAAACACAAGAGTAGTTGAGTAAGTTTCTCAAGGCTACAAAGCTAGGGAAATGGCAGAGCCAGAATTTCGTGCTTGGCAGACTGACTCCAAGCTCTAGTGTTCTTACTTGATATACTATGCTGCTGAAGCTGTGGCTGCTGCTAAGTCACTTCAGTCGTGTCCGACTCTGTGCGACCCGAGACGGCAGCCCACCAGGCTCCCCATCCCTGGGATTCTCCAGGCAAGAACACTGGAGTGGATTACCATTTCCTTCTCCAATGCATGAAAGTGAAAAGTGAAAGTGAAGTCGCTCAGTCATGTCCGACTCTTAATGACCCCATGGACTGCAGCCCACCAGGCTCCTCCATCCATGGGATTTTCCACGAAAGAGTACTGGAGTGGGGTGCCATTGCCTTCTCCAATATACTACTCAGCCATTCTAATACATATTTACTGAAAGTTCAATGGAAGGATGAATGAATGAATTGTTGAGTAAATCTAGATTTATTACCAGGGGGAAAGGTGGAAGTGATGAAGAAGAGAGAAAAATCAAGGATGAAGCCCAGATACCTTGCTTGGAAGACTTAGTAAATAAGGCATCGCCATTTACTGAGGCAGGAAAAAGAGGGGCAAAGTCAGATTCAGGGGTGGCAGCTAAAAGCTCAATTAATATATTTCTTGAAATGCTGAGTTTGAACTTCAATGGGATGAGTAAGTGGGATGTCCTGTAGTCTGTTGGACACATGGATCTGGAGCTCCAGAGAAAGATGTCGGTTGTAATTATAGATCTGGGAGCCAAGAGTGTGCTTCGTGTCAGGGGCTTGGGTGAGATCACCAAAGCAAAATGTGTAGGAAGAGAAAAGCTGACTACCTATGACAGAGCTTTGGGGGAAACTGGAATTCAGTGAGCCAGTGGGGGAAGAGGAGTCTTAACTTACTAGCATAGGGTCTGTCATGGAAAGGACAAAAGTCAGGTTGTGGTGGGTTGAGGAGCGAACAGAAAAGGAACCGAAGGGTAAGCATACATGTTGCAGGCGGGAAAGATGGATGATGACTGGGACAGCAAACAGGCGCAGAGGCAAGCATACCCAGTGCTGTGCGGAAGGCACTCACGCCAAGTGATCATTAGACTTTAGGAATTTTGCAAGCTGGTTGTTAAATACAGCCATTATTAAAAATTAAGTTATTAATAACACCGTCCTACTATATAGCACTGCTGCTGCTGCTGCGTCACTTCAGTCGTGTCCAACTCTGTGCGACCCCATAGACGGCAGCCCACCAGGCTTCCCATCCCTGGGATTCTCCAGGCAAGAACACTGGAGTGGGTTGCCATTTCCTTCTCCAGTGCATGAAAATGAAGAGTGAAAGTGAAGTGTCTCCGACTCTAGCGACCTCATGGACTGCAGCCTACCAGGCTCCTCCGTCCATGGGATTTTCTAGGCAAAATTACTGGAGTGGGATGCCATTGCCTTCTCCATATAGCATAGGGAACTATATTCAATATCCTGTGATAAATCATAATGGAAAATAATATGAGAAAGAATACACATGTATAACTAAACCAGTCTGCTCTCAATGAGAAATTAACACATCATTGTAAATCAACTATACCTCAATAAAATAAATTTTTAAAAATTAGTTATAAAAACATAAATAATAAAAACAAAGCTTATACATTCTTAAGACTCTTCACTTTCTTTTACTATTATTATTATTTACTATTATGGTATCTGTTTGGTGGAAATATTAAAATGGTGTGCCACTGCACCTTTTCAAAAATCTATGTCTACTGGTAGCTTGTGATGGGCCATGGCAGGAGTATTTATACCATGGAAATTGGAAAATGCTACAGACAGGGCTTGTTTTTGTGATTGTGTACATTTAAGAAATTAATGGAGAAAATGTTAGTGATGGATATTAAACTTTAAAGTGCATCCTATCTGTAGCCATTACATTGTAAGCAGCATCCAAAGAAATGGAGGAAGTAGTCCTCCAGTGTTCAGAAACTATTTTCCAATTCCATAAAGAAAGCATGTCACTGATGAATGAGTAAAGTTCTAACATAAGTCTTCATTGTTCTACTTCCATGTCTGTAACAAAAAGGAAAATAACAACGATCATTTATGCTGGGTTTGTTACCATAGGTTGGCTAGGATATAAGAGTTGTGGAAAAATCAACAAAAGCATTCTGTGATAATTAATTGACTGTATGGAATTTACAGTAAAGATTTATTATTTTAAAATTGCATGTTTCTTTTAATTTTCTTCCAGAAACATCTTAATAAAAATTGGCCATTTCCAAGAAACACTTATTGCATGCCCACCAATAAAAGGCAATCATAACAAAGTAGAAAATTCACCATATGGCTATTACTTAAAGAAAAAAAAAAACAACTAGCACACACTCAAGCACATCAGCAAAGTCCAGTACCAAAGTCACATTGTTTCATACGGGCTAGGATTCAGAATAGACACTGAAATAAAACTTAATTCAAACCCTGAACTATTCAGGTCAAAGGACCTCTACAGAAGTATCTGTCCTCAAAAGCATTCCGGTTTGAGACATGATTTCAGAATCAGTTCAGTTCAGTCACTCAGTTGTGTCCGACTCTTTGCGACCCCATGGACTGCAGCACGCCAGGCCTCCCTGTCCATCATCAACTCCTGTTTACCCAGACTCATCTCCATTGAGTCGGTTATGCCATCCAACCATCTCATCCTCTGTCATCCCCTTTTCCTCCCACCTTCAATCTTTCCCAGCATCAGGGTCTTTTCCGATGAGTCAGCTCTTCGCATTAGGTGGCCAAAATATTGGGAGTTTCAGCTTCAACATCAGTCCTTCCAATGAACACTCAGGACTGATCTCCTTTAAGATGGACTGGTTGAATCTCCTTACAGTCCAAGGGACTCTCAAGAGTCTTCTCCAACACCACAGTTCAAAAGCATCAATTCTTTGGTGCTCAGCTTTCTTTATAGTCCAACTCTCACATGCATATGTGACTAATGGAAAAACCACAGCCTTGACTAGATGGGCCTTTGTTGGCAAAGTAATGTCTCTGCTTTTTAATATGCCATCTAGGCTTTCAGAATTAAGCACAACAAACGATCACAAGACATTCAGTGTACAAGAGGGATTCTATAATTCCCAACATACTCTGAACCTGATAGAACAAATCTAACTTTCTAAAAAAACTGTATGTTATACATCCTTTATATCAATAAAATGTACAGTAAACATACATGTGCATATGTATATATATACACACACACACACACAGAGTCCATGGAATTCTCCAGGCCAGAATACTGGAGGGGGTAGTCATTACCTTCTCCAAGGGATCTTCCCAACCTAGGGATTGAACCCAGGTCTCCCGCACTGCAGGTGGATTCTTCACCAGCTGAGCCACCAGAGAAACCCATCACACATTCTTTTCATCAGTAAAATGTACAGTAAACATATATGTGCATGTGTATACATAGATATATATGTGGGTACATATACACACATACACATATACATACAATTGTTTTTGCCCAGATATTGTTCAACCTCCTCACTACATCAGAAGCAGAGTGGTCTCATTACCAAGGAAATGAGGTATGGATTTAAGGTAGTAAAGGCCTCTGATGCTGAGGGGCTGGAAGAGGCCCTCAATCAGCCAAGGATGAGAGAATGATGAGGGGTGGGCTTTCAAGGCCCAAGGAATTCCTTGCTCTGAGTGATGGGGAGGGCGACAGAGGAGAGCAGCAATGAGCGGCAGTGGTTGACTGTCTCAACTGGTATTGCCCAAGGGCAGAACAATAATCTAGATGTGGCCGACCCCTCATCTCCCTGTGACCTTTGTAGTACACAGGTCATGGGAGAATGAGTAACTTCTGTTTTTTGAGGTTGCAGAGAAAACAGTTGTCCTCAGGGGGCAACTTGGTTTCAGTTAATAACAGCTTCACTTATTGAAAGCAAGGGGAGTGTACCACAGAGATATGATCAGGGTTTCCGAGTGAGACATTTCAAGTGTGATACTGGGCAAGGTACGGACCCTTTCTGAGCTTCCATGTCCTCCTCTGTAGAATGAAAGTAAAGTGATCTACCATTCAAAACATAACACATTTCAAACACTGAGTGCAGTGCCGGGCAGACGGTAAACTTTCAATAAATTGTAAATACTACTTTGGCTATATAACTAAAAATGGAAGACACATAATTACATAAACACACATATTAATACATGGAGGTAAGGAGGTAAAATGAAAGAAATACCCATAATAAAGGTTGTCCCTGGATGGCAGGACAATTAGGATTTTTTTTTTTTAATTCCACATCCTCTGTATTTCCCAAAGTTTCTACAGTAAGCCGATTTTGACTTTGATTCTGGAAAAAAAAATTTTTTTCTAAAGCAAGGAGTGTGCATAAGAAGAAAAATCTTCATTAAAAAAAAAGGAAAGAAAAAAAGATCAGTGTTGTCTCAGGGCATGAGAAAATAAGTCCTCCACAGGACACACAGGCCTAGCATCTGGGCAAATTATTGCAAAAGGCAGAAAAAACACGTGAGGGTTTAGCATTTCCTAGTCATCCTTTCCCACCTCTAAAAAATTGATAAGCTCAAAGGCTATCTCTTCTTATTTTCTGTCTCATCTTTTGATTTTTAGATTTCAAGAGGACTTGTGATGAATAAAGGTGTTATAAATTAATCTAAACATGATTCAAATCTCTAATTTATGTATTCATTAAAATTTTACCTGTTATCAATCTTAGGGTTCCAGGTGTTAATGGCAACTCTAAGCGAAAGTCAAATATAATCATTTACATAAAAGCATTAGAAGATGATTAATTGGTATTTTTGTGCAGCTGTGATCTATTCTGCACTTCACAGGTGAAAAAAAAATGTTTCACTAAAAACATTTACCTATGCTGATCCTCATGAAATCGCGGAACATCCTCCAGGTTTTCATGTACTCGGTTACATTTATAGCATTTTCATTACTGGAATCACATTTCATATTTCCGGATTTCAAAAGGCATTGCAATTGCACACCCTTGAAAATTGGGCTGATTTCCACATCATTCCTTGTATATTTATGTATTCTGTTCCAACAGGAAGATAGAGATTAAATCTACTTGTGTTAACAAATTTCTGTTTGTGTGTCTTAGCATGATTTGGGTAATATATTCCAATTTCAAGGGGCCTAAACTTGCAGTGTCCTAAAAAAAAAAATGTCACAGGGCTTAGGTAGAGAAGTATTTTCAGAAAAGTGATTTATCTATGCTGAATAAAAGCTGTAGCATGGCCAGCTCAGATCCAGTTACGATTGCTAAAGCATGTCCAGGCTGGTTATCTAATGCTTCTGCAAGAATTCAGGCCACGCATTAATGCACTGAAGATAAAATCAATTTGAAAATTTCTTAAATCAAATACCAATCCTGGAGTAATACTCTCTGTGCAGGAGAATCAGCCAACAGTAATAGAAAGCCAATTATAAATTATAAACCACTCTGCTCAAATGTCCTGGTTTGTTGCTGGTAGGGCCCATTACACACAATTTGCACAAGTTAAATCCACTGACTAGAGAGAACTGCTGTTCACACAGACACTTGCACTCCTCTCTGCCTCACTCCCCACACTTAATATAAAGATGCAGCTCAATTAATAGGGATTCACTGAGTAAGAAAACCCAGAGCAATGCGATCATAAACATCCCATTCTACTATAGCAGTACAATCAAGCAGTTAGCAAGAGTGGAAGCCTAAGAAGGTTAAATGATAATGCTTATGAAATTCTGAAGCCAGTTATACTCAGCAGATACTGGCTAGTGTCATCCTCTTGTTTCTGTCTTCCTGACTACCTCAAGCCCAAAGCAGCAGAGGAGACAGGAGACAGAGGCCCCAACACTAAAAACACATCTCCTGGCCTACTATAAGCCATCATCAACCTTGTTGTTGTTCAGTCACTCAGTCATGTCCTATTCTTTGCGACCCCATAGATTGCAGCATGTCAGGCTTCCCTTGTCATTCACCATTTCCTGGAGTTTGCGCAAACTCATCTCCATTCAGTCAGTAATACCATCCAACAATCTCATCCTCTGTCATCCCCTTCTCCTCCTGCCTTCAATCTTTCCCAGGATCAGGGTTCCTTCCAACGAGTCAGCTCTTTGCATCAGGTAGCCAAAGTATTGGAGCCTTAGTTTCAACACCAGTCGTTCCAATCAACTTTTAGGATTGACTTCCTTTAGGATGGACTGGTTGGATCTCCTTGCAGTCCAAGGGACTCTCAAGAGTCTTCCTCAACACAATTCAAAAGCATCAATTCTTCAGTGCTCAGCTTTCTTTACGGTCCAACTCTCACATCCATACACAACTACTGGGAAAATCATAGCTTTGACTAGATGGACTTTTGTCAGCAAAGTAATATCTCTGCTTTTTAATATGCTGTCTAGGTTTATCATAGCTTTTCTTCCAAGGAGCATCTTTTAATTTCATGCCTGAAGTCACCATCTGCAGTGATCTCAGAGACTAAGAAAATAGTCTGTCACTATTTCCATCGTTTCCCCATCTATTTGCCATGAAGTGATGGGGCTGGATGCCATGATCTTATCTTTCTGAATGTTGAGTTTTAAGCCGGCTTTTCCACTCTCCTCTCTCACTTTCAAGAGGCTCTTTAGTTCCTCTTCGCTTTCTGCCATAAGGGTGGTGTCATCTGTGTATCTGAGGTTATTGGCATTTCTCCTGGCAATCTTGATTCCAGCTTGTGTTTTATCCAGCCCAGCATTTCTCATGATGTACTCTGCATGTAAGTTAAATAAGTAGGGTGACAACGTACAGCCTTGCCATACTCCTTTTCCAATTTTGAACCAGTCCATTGTTCCATGTCCGGTTCTAACTGTTGCTTCTTGACCTACACACAGGTTTCTCAGCAGGCAGGTAAGGTGGCCTGATATTCCCACCTCTTAAGAATTTTCGGGTTTGTTGTGATCCAGTCAAAGGCTTTAGTAGTCAATGAAGCAGAAAGCCTACCACCCATAAATGGTCTCTCAGCTTCTACTCTCTCCAAAACATTGTCATTCATTCAGCTGTTATTTATTGCACGCATAGTATTGCAGCAACTGAGTTTCATAAGAGGTATGGCCTCTACTTTAAGGACTTTTTAATATAATTTTATGGCTGTGCTGGGTCTTTGATGCTGTGTGGGTTTTTCTCTAGTTGCAGTGAGTGGGGTTTAGTGTCTAGATGCTGTGCACAGGCTTCTCATTTTGGTGCCTTCTCGTTGCGGAGCATGGGATCTAGGGTGCACAGGCTTCAGTTGTGGCACATGGGCTCAGTAGTTGCTCTTTGGCTCCAGAGCATAGGCTCAAGAGTTTTGGCACACAAGCTTAGTTGCTCCACAGTACGTGGGATCTTCCCAGACTAGGGATCAAACCCTTGTTTCCGTCTTTGGCAGGTGGATTCTTTACCTCTGAGCTACTAGGGAAACCCTAATATAAAGACTTCTTGAATAAGCTTTTTGAGCACAGATCTATGTAATTGCTATGTTTACCAACCTTCAAAGGCTCCTCATTACCCAAAGATATTACCAACTCAAGACTGATTCAGAATGACCTTCAGTTCAGTTCAGTTGCTCAGTTGTATCTCTTTGCGACCCCATGAATTGCAGCATGCCAGGCCTCCCTGTCCATCACCAACTCCCAGAGTTCACTCAAACTCATGTCCATCAAGTCAGTGATGCCATCCAGCCATCTCATCCTCTGTCATCCCCTTTTCCTCCTGCCCCCAATCCCTCCCAGCGTCAGTCTTTTCCAATGAGTCAACTCTTCGCATGAGGTGGCCAAAGTACTGGAGTTTCAGCTTTAGCATCATTCCTTCCAAAGAACACCCAAGGCTGATCTCCTTTAAAACGGACTGGTTGGATCTCCTTGCAGGCCAAGGGACTCTCAAGTGTCTTCTCCAACACCACAGTTCAAAAGCATCAATTCTTTGGTGCTCACCTTTCTTTATAGTCCAACTCTCACATCCATACATGTGAGGAAACCACTGTGAGACCACTGGAAAAACCATAGCCTTGACTAGACAGACCTTTGTTGGCAAAGTAATGTCTCTGAATGACCTTAGTGATGCCTGAACATGGACATTTTTAATAAACCACATAGGTGAATCTGATGTTTCCTCCCGAGTAAAAAATAGACTTTCAAATTTCTTGCTGTAATATGCAATACCCTCTACAATATGACCCCAATCTTTCCAGCCTCCTCAAATCCACACAATTTGGTCTATTCCTAAATTTCACCATTACTCCTTGCTGGACTTCAGCCATACCACCCATTGCTACCTCCTGAACATACAAGTTGTGTTTCAAGTTGAAACATGCTGTTACACTGCTTGGAAAGTACTTCCATTGCCTTCACACAGCATTTGCACATAGTAGGCTCCCTTACCTTCATCAGAGACCTTCCCTGACCCTTCCATCTAACTCCATACATAACCCCATCAATAACCCCTTTTACTTTCTTCATATCTTCAGTTACTAACCACTATCTGAAAGTGTATTACTTATCTTTGTATTTATTATCTATCTTCACTAGAATTTAAACCCTGTAAGGGCATTTATTTGCCACCATATCTTAAGTGCTTAGAATAGTATAAGTATGTGGCAGGTGCTCAAATACTTACTAGTAAATTATCACTCTTTCTACAGGTGCTATAGTCACAGCACTTTAACATGCTATTTGTATAATCCCTTCAAGGCTCTACTATTAAGAAACTACTCAAAAGTACTCCCGACAAGGATGTGACGGTAGGAGCCTGTGGAATTTGTTTCTATTTTCTAAGTTAAAAAAAAAAAAGTCATAGGTTGAGAGTGAGAGTTAGAAAAATTTTAGTTTCAAGAGTACCAAGAGAGTAAATGGGACAGTGAAATGCAAATAGGATCATCAGATGATACTAAGGTCTACTTGAGATTGTGACTTTAAAACACAGAAACTGTGCCAGCAGGTTCAGCTGACTAAACTTGCAGAGGTGCCATATTGATCTTAACCAAAAATGGGAGTTCAGCCAGGCAAGTATAATGAAGCAAGAGATGGGGCAAGGCAATTGACTATGTAGCTAAGTGATTCTAACACTGGACCACAGAGTCTAAGCTGCATAATGAAAGACATGAAGTGAAAGATCAGTGAACTGTTAAGTCACATAGCTCTGTAACCACTGTCTACATATCTGGCTCCTTTTCTGGACAGAGGTCCTCCAAAGTGGGATCAGTGTCTTATTTTTTCATTCTCAGTACCTCACCCATGAATTTGTTATCCAGATGGATGGAGAGATGTCCACCCATAGTTTAAGGGAGATTTCCCACCCCCAAATCGAATGATACATTAAGTTCCTCCTTTCTCACTGTTCTTGAAGCTTTCCAGTAAAAAGTTTCAGTGCTTCATCAAAACTCTATGGAATAAACAAATCCTTTGAGATGAGAAGAGATGCTGAATTCCTACAGTGCTACCTCCAAGAACTGAACCAGAAAGTGAACCTCATGTATCCCAACTACTGTTAAGTCTGCCCTTACTGAACACCCAGGAGGCATGAAATCTTCAAACTTGCCAACATCTGGTTATTTCACCTCCTTATAGTAATTATAAGCAGGACCCAAAAGAAGCCTTGATAATACCAAGATTTCTAAGCAGACATAAATGAAATTCAACCTGAAAACAGAGAACAAATGCACAGACAAAGAGCATGTAAAATATGTTTTATTGTTCTTTAAAAGGGCTCAGGGTTTGGTTTTAAATCAGGCTGCACACCTTTCATCAGTATGACATCTCTCTCACCATGTCAAACTGGCTTCAGCTAGCAATACTTCATTAAATCCGAAAGAAAAAAATTTTTTAATTTTGAAGAAAATCCAGTTTTGAGAACAATTAACATTATTCTGTAATTTACAACAATATGAGGGCTGATGTTGCATGTTATTGTACATACCCTTCTCCTCATACAGAACCAGGAATGTCACTTTCCTAACTCAGGCAGGCACTGTTACTGGTGGGTACTGCACACTCGCTCGCTCGCTCGCTCGCTCACTCACACACACACTCTCTCTCTCTTCCCCCTTCCTCTCCCCCTCCCTTCTTCTCTCCCTCCAAACAACAAAACCCAGAGTATGTCAAAGGAAAAAGGTTTGTTATGGTATTGATCAAAACCCTTGGAGTCAACAGTCTGTCTGAGCTTAGAGGGTATGCTGTTTTGATCTTGAGCCTATGTTAAAGGAATCCACTGTCAGATTCTGAAATAAAGAACTTTGGATAGTACCATCATTTTTTCACTTTAAAATCCTAGAGACAATTTCAAAAAGCATTATTTTGCTTTGTTTTTTGGGACAGGGGAGGAGAGAATCTACAGATTTTCATTTATTTAAAAATCAAAAACAGCTCGGCACAGGAAATAGGCAGTTCACATAGCCAGCCAACATCTGAGGTATCATCAGTGTGAGACAAGGTCCTGGTCCATTCCTACTGGCCTAGCTGATCCTAACAAAATGGGAAGTTTAAGGCTCTGCATAGCAAATTCCAACAGGACAAGATGACCCTAAGACTCCATTCAAATCCTTAGAAGCAGAGCACTATTAATTATGCAATATTCAAATGGAGAGTGCAAGAGCCCCTGATGGTATCATCCAACTTGCTCTGTCAATGCAGCCTGGTCACAACAGCAAAGGAGCAGAAAAACAGCTTTTCTAGATCAGTACATTAAACCCAGCAAAGAATCTGCAGAAATGACACTACACCACTGCACTAGCCACAGTCCCTTTGCTGCTCTATGTCTCTCTTCTAACCCTGTTATGGCCTGTGGACACATACTCACTAGGCATTGTTGGTTTTGAACCAGCAAAAAAAAAATTTTTTTTTAAGTCTCATAAAGAACCTAGTAAGAAAATAACAAGGCAATCAGTGGTTAAACTGAACTGTACATATAGGGAGCAGTTTGGAAAATACCCATTTCAGGCATTTCTCAGGTCTAAAATATTGTGTCTTTGCTGCTACTCCTTTGACTGTTCCTGAAAATTCAGAGTACAAATAAGCCCTAAAATAAAAAACTTTACACTACCAGCATTCTCTGACATCATCAGACAGAAAATCAGAGTAATGCTACAGCCCACAGTTCTACAAGGTGTAGAAAGTGTACTAAGGCTCTGCCTGGACACATCTTTAGTGATGGCCTGGAGTACTCCCCTTCTGAAACAAACATCTCTGGGACATCCACTTAGCTTCATTGGTTGGAAAAGAGATGAATTCGACTCTCAGCTAAGCTCTCTGAGAAGAGAGACTCCTCTTAAAATGCCATTTCCCTACAAATTTATCAAAACAAAAAATTCCTGGCTACTTTGCCTAATGCTGAATAGGGTTTTCAAGAAAAGAAACTAACATGAATACCCCATCATCAGTAAAGACTAAGAACCACCTGGATCATACAATATATATGTCACTGCCTCTTTTTTTTTTTTTTTTGGTGTTTTTTGTTTGTTTTTTCCTAAAAGTGCCCAGGTGGGCTTAAGGCTGCCAGACTGCACACACATCTATAGCAACATGGGCTTCTCCTATTCCACCTACAACTTGTATCAGGGGAAAAAAAACAGGGATAGGAGAAAGTGAGAAGAAGGGAAAAATATACCAATCTCCCCCCACCCCCCTCCCCCAAGAAAGAAAGAAATCCCACAACAGGGATATCTATGTGCCAAGCATAATGGAAGAGTGTGCTCCCCAAACAGATGGTTCTGCAGAGGCTCATGTTCTGCTGGTTTTCCTTAGAGACCTATTTTGAGAAAGTTAAAAAAGACAGGAGATTTTGAAATAAATTCAATCCTGGCAGAAATTCAAACTCCAACACTAGAAGCAAAATCATCCTTCACTAAATTAATCCCTATTTTCTTTCTCTTTTTCTTTTCTTAAACATTTTATTCACGTTATAGAGGGATTTGTGTTTGCTTTTTTCCAATCATTAGGAGAGTGGTTGAGGAGTACTGAATCCATCACTACTTTGATGACACAGTTAAGATTCCAGATTCACATTTCCAGGTACCAAGAGTTCCCTCTAAATGCTACAATCAAGTCAGCCTTCGTATACACTTCTTTTTACTGAATACAGCAATGCCCGTTGGTATCTCTGAAGCGTAATCGCATCTTAGGTCGGTATTTCTCCAGGTAAAGCAGCTGTTTGGAATTGAATGCTCCCCTTCTTTTTCTGAAAATACAAGAATGGCAAACTTTATCATGTAAAAAAAGAGCTGCCTGACATGCATATTTATGGCCTATGGCCTTTCTAACTCTACACAGCTGAAAACCAGCATATTTCCCATACATCACTTCCTATGAGAAAGGGCTGAAATGAACAATGAAATTTCTGTGCCTTCCTAAATGAAAAATAGACAAATTTTCTTTGCTCTCATTAGAGTCTATTAATTGTTAATAAGTATCAGAATGGTTTATCCAAAGACATCTGACTATATTCTTCCCAATTAATATATTCTTCATATTAGAATTGGCAGCAAGTATTTAGGATAAATGAGCAAATATTTATATAAAGCAGCAGACACAGATGACATTCCTTGAAACACGTTACCTTCCAAGAGGTGCTACCATACATTTCATATCCTTTGTCACAAAGTGTCATTTTTTAATTTTTTTGGTAAGAAAAGGCTAAAAAGAGAAAGGGCAAGACAATAATTGCCAAAGAAAGAACAAAACAGCCTGTTATTCCAGACTGATGTCAAGATTCTGTTTGGGCGCTACCATCCTGATTCTGTGACTGAACAGGTCACTTCAGAGTCCTAGGTGATTACTCCCTCTGGTTTCTTCCTTTCCTCTTTGTCACAGAGTTACATCTGTAAGGCATTTTGGACATCTATTAAAAGAAGCACTAGATCACTGAAATTCCATTACCTAGCTATTCATTTTAAAGATTTCTAGATATTCAAGTCATATATTGGACATATTCTACAATGTCCAAATTTGCCATCTAAATGAGAAAATATTTAAATCTGGGAGCCAGAGTGTTACTGTGAGTCTTTTTATCGCTTGCTATTTTTGGTATCTTCAAACAACATTCTAAGCCAAAGACAGCAAATTACTCTGTACTATAATTGGATACTTTTTATAATTGCTCCTCTTGTATGATTTTGCTTTATGTATTTCGGAAAATAAAACTTCATACTCACTGTCTTATAAACTGAACTGCATCCTCGTACTTCATTCCACATTCAATCAAAGCAAGTGCAACTAGCACAGGTGCCCTGCGGAGAAACACTCACTTGTAAGTTAACCACAGGTCTTTGGAATTAAAGGATTCTTTAAAACCCAGGGTTACATATTATCAAAACTATTTAAAGCCTGAGCTTTCCTTATTCCTATATACTAAAATATCAGATATTTTCCTACATAGTAAAATATCTAAATTATAGATTCTAGGTTATTTTCTATTTTTAGTAAAAAGCACAAAAATTTAATCCTTTATTTAGAGATCTTTACTCTTTAAAATATTATCACGTTGTATCTTAAATTTCCCATCATTTTATATCACCAAAAATCCACTGATCTTTAAGCATTATCATAGTAAATGACCAGATGTATTAACCTGAGTGTCTCAGAATTTTCATTACAAATCAATTTATTATCATTTCTTTACCAAATATGAAAACAGTGCTAGATTTCCTCAACAAAATCGTTTCTATGAGCTAGGGGACTGTCAGAGAACTGGTAATTAGGATTTGCTTTCTATATCAACACATATATGTATTTTTTTTTTCTTTTTTAATGTAACAGACGAAACAATGTTTTTAAAAAGTCCATTACAGAGCACTAACTTTGGACTGGCTACCTAACTAAGACAGCTATTAGTTTAAAAAATTTCCCCATGTCAGGAAAAGAACTGAAACTTCTTGACACTGAAGAAGAAACTGTACTAAACTGCAAAAAGGAAAACAACAAAAGGGTTGAGCAGAGGTAACAGCCTGAGTCACCACCACCATGAGGCAACAGCAGCCTTCATTAATGTTTTGAGTCAAAGTGCAGATCATAAATTGACAATCTACTGTTGTTGAGTGTTGCAACACCATTTCATGAAATGCTCAAGGGAAAAGTTTTTAAAATCAAAGTCAATTTTCATTCTCCATACATTTCCTTAGAAGAGTTTAAGGTTCAACCATCTGCTCTTTATCTATTAATTTCCTATTCATCTCAGACCAAAATGAACCATGTACAAATTCTTCAAATCTAAAGATATTTTACCATTGTTGTCAATTTAAAAGACCTAAACCTTTGATTACTGGAAATGGGGAGAAAAAACTAACATATTGAATTAAAGCTGTATTTTTGGCTCAAAGATAAGAAAATTACATTAAAACAGTTTCAAAACAACTTGAGAACCATCACCCACTAAATCTAGTATAGTATCAGACTCAGACAAACAATGAAACCTAAGTTACTTTGAGAAATCATGACACCAGCTTTTACTCTCATTTCCTTTCAGGCAATTTAGTATTTAGTGTAACAAATACACATCTCTACCAAAGTAAAAGTTTTGATAATGAATTCACAGACAAAAGGAGAAGAGCTTACCTTCCCAATCCTGCAACACAATGCACTGCAACACAGCAACCTGGTTCTTCACGAAATTTGGTTTTTAGTAGGTTTAGCCAATCATCTACTATCTGATTAGGGGGTGGCGCTCCATCGTCAAAAGGCCAATCCTAGGAGGAAAAGATCTTTGAAATTAAATTGATACTTTCTCTAGGATGAACATCCTAATGCACAACAGCTACACCATACACACGAGAGGCCTACCTGCACTAACTGTACTAACATGTACCTGTTCTTAATCACACAATTCTGATCACTTCTGAAAAATGATCAAGATCAAAATTCAAGCATGCCAAACAACTCAGCCTTCTCAATGAAGCACAGCCAGCATCAAAAGCATCGAACTTTATCTTTGGAAATAACTCTTATCATAGTGACAAGAGGCTAGCATTCTTCAAACATCTTATCTGAATAGAGCAATAATTAGACATAATAGAGAAAATTAAAATTAAAACTGAGACAAAGTAAGAGAGGACACGACACCTGTCAATAAGATTTAAGTCCAGTCTGGCAAAGAAGTGTACCAACTAGTATCTCATTGTTCTCTACAAACAAAAATAATTTTGAAGATTACCCTCTAAGTAGCTCTAAGTTACAAGTATCTTTTCTTCAGAGCAAAACTCTCTGATAAGTAATTTCCAACAGCAGACCATAACAGAAACAGACTACGATCTTTGTGCTTACATATGTATTTGGTAAAAGTCAAGCAGCAAATATTTTTAAAGCTCTGCCTAAATTATACATATCCCATTTTATAAGCACAGTGCCACATGATACAATCCTGAGAAAAAAATACCATTTTCTCAAGTATTCCTTTCTCCTTTAATATTCATTGATCTCGGTTGTTTTTCAATTAAGACCAACCCCATGTGAGTTCACAATACAGGCAGGAGTTTATCTTCCTTGTTACCAAAACACAAGGTTCTGAGAAATCAACATAAGTCACCTTTGAAGAAAGGAGAGAAGGGAGATTCACGAGTTACATACCCTCTCTCCCATCTAGCTTCAAGGACAGAAATGCAAAGACACTGGAAATATTTTTTAATACTATTCTAGTGAGACTGCATAAGGACACTTTAAGATACTAGAGAAGGAAAAAGAGAAAAGTGACAGAACACTAAACTGATCCTGCCCTTACTCTGGGCACCACTAGAGCACTTCATGTAGCCATTAGCCACGACAGCACATTACGTTTGTCAACTATACCCCATAATTAAAGAGCTGTCAGTGTTGTTATCATAAATGTTGCTAGAGTTTAACTGTAAATACCAGTAAAACCAGTATCTTAGTTAAGAGCTTACTTCCTCTAAAACTCTGAAATGCATCTGGTTAAGAAACAGTAGTATGAAACATGCCTTTACTGACTCATACGAGCAGTTTCTATCAAAAATCCACTAAAGTAGTAAAGGAGTACGTCAAGGCTGTATATTGTCACCCTGCTTATTTAACTTATATGCAGAGTACATCATGAGAAACGGTGGATTGGAAGAAGCACAAGCTGGAATCAAGATTGCCGGGAGAAATATCAATAACCTCAGATATGCAGATGACACCACCCTTATGGCAGAAAGTGAAGAGGAACCAAAAAGCCTCTTGATGAAAGTGAAAGTGAAAAAGTTGGCTTAAAGCTCAACATTCAGAAAATGAAGATCATGGCATCCAGCCCCATCACTTCATGGGAAATAGATGGGGAAACAGTGGAAACAGTGTCAGACTTTGTTTTGGGAGGCTCCAAAAATCACTGCAGACGGTGACTGCAGCCATGAAATTAAAGGACGCTTACTGCTTGGAAGGAAAGTTATGACCAACCTAGATAGCATGTTCAAAAGCAGAGACATTACTTTGCCAACAAAGGTTCATCTAGTCAAGGCTATGGGTTTTCCTGTGGTCATGTATGGATGTGAGAGTTGGACTGTGAAGAAGGCTGAGTGCTGAAGAATTGATGCCTTTGAACTGTGGTGTTGGAGAAGACTCTTGAGAGTCCCTTGGACTACAAGGAGATCCAACCAGTCCATTCTGAAGGAGATCAGCCCTGGGATTTCTTTGGAAGGAATGATGCTAAAGCTTGAAACTCCAGTACTTTGGCCACCTCATGCGAAGAGTTGACTCATTGGAAAAAACTCTGATGCTGGGAGGGATTGGGGGCAGGAGGAGAAGGGGACGACAGAGGATGAGATGGCTGGATGGCATCGCTGACTCGATGGACGTGAGTCTGGGTGAACTCTGGGAGTTGGTGATGGACAGGGAGGCCTGGCATCTGCAATTCATGGGGTCGCAAAGAGTCGGACACGACTGAGCGACTGAACTGAACTGAACTTCAAACTGATGGTTGAAACCATCAGTCTTTTCTAATAAGCCTCTGATTTACAAGAACACTGGTCAAAGTGTTGAAAGGTCTCAAGTTGGATATCTTCACCTAGCAAAGGTAAATTATTGATTACACTTAAATTAAAATTTCTGCCTAGGAAAAAAAAGAAATTCCAAGCTTAATTCTAAATGTCCCTTTTTTTTCAAGCTTTAGTTAGACCTTTAATTTTACCTGATCACAGCTCTTCAAAACAAAAGGCTAGATTTAAAGGCTTGGAATAAATCTCAGATCTACCATTATCTTCTACAAACTACTTCAAGTTCTTTAGTTCTATTTTATAAAGGTGTTTACCAACATTACTGATTCAAACAGACTACGGTCACTCTGCAGTTCATTTTCTCACCCTGCCAACTGTCAAAACAAACTGATTTCTCATCTACCCACTAAAGAACATACTTACAATACAGGAAAAGAACTTGTATTTTGGTTTAATTTCAGAAGTTAAAATTCTGTTTTTGTTTTTTTTAAACATAGGGCTACATTTACCCATGTTTATACTTATTCCCAGTGATCCAGCCAGAGGACCTTAAAGCCATTCGGAAATAGGAATGCAAGCAAAGTATTATTACCATGTCATACTATTAAAATACATTTTCTTAATAAACCATAATGTTTGGTTTTTTAGATTTTATGTTTTCACCAAAGTGGAGGTGAGGAAACTTTACGGATCAGGTATGAGACAACTGCCTTACCAACAGGACATTCATTTTCTTTGCATCAACTGCCTTCTCAACTAGTAACCAATGCAATCAAAAAACAGGAACATAACCTTGTACCATTACCTTGCTTAGTACTTTCTTCCTATCCAATCATTTCAAAAATCTCTAGTTGTCTTTGCACTACAATGCCTTCCCACAACTATGTCAAACAGCTCTAAGACACCAAGACTACAGGGTCAATCAAATATGTGCTACTCTAATATAGACAACTTTTTAGAGAATAAAGTATAAAATTTCACCTAATGTGAGGTTCCTATTTCCACTAATAGAATATTTAGGGGGCAAGGAGAAACTTAATTTAAAATAATTCCAATCACTATATTCAAACTGAACTATGAAAGAAATCAAATCATACAAAAGCTTGTTAGAAACCTACCCCAAAATATCATAGAGTATGTTAATTATTCTCAAGCTAGATGGCTTCTCCCTTTCCCTTCTTTTCCTTTCTCCCACCTTTTTGTCTCCTACAAGTTATCCTGTGTCCGATATAAACTGGACTCCTACAATATAAAATATTAAGTAACCAATCTGTACTTGCAAAGTGAGAGAGAATATTTCCACATGATTTAAGAATGTCTAATGGAAAAGTTAGATTCAAACCAGTAGCCTAGAAACAAAAGCTAAATATCACGTTAATTGCCTAGAGAAAAATGAAATTTCCGATTCTTAAAATAAGTGTACGCTAAATTTTGCCTTTTATTTGTTGAAAATACTCTGCATCTGTAGATTTTAAGGGTACAAATGAACAAAATTGCCAACCCAAAGGAATTTTACTAGATTGCTATGATTGTTGTATCTCCTGTAAGTTTAAAAAACAAATTACGAGCGCCAAGTTTTAAAAATATCTATGTTTGAAAGGTACAACTTGTTTGTAGTGAAAAATTAGAACACTACACACTCACTAGAACGTGGATTCCTTCTTTTTCAACTGGTGCTTTATCATATGTAGCATCACAAACTCGAACCAAAGTTGTCACTCCATACTTCTTAAGTTCCTTTAAAGGAAAACAAATATAAAGAAATGTTTTTAGAATCTGCAATTAAAGCTTTAAAAACATATGCATATAAATTGAAATGAGACTTCATTCTTAAACAAAGATCAAAATCATTCTTCTTATAACAACATAGACAATGGACACTCTTGTATTCACAGCGGAAACATCAATAAGACTCACTTTTGTACAGGGCAATTTAGTAGCATAACACAAAAACTTTAAAAACACACATAAACTTTGGCCTAGAAATTCTACTTATGGAAATTTATACTAATGAGATAATTAAAGATATACACAAAGATTTAGGTACTAGCATGTTCAGCACATGCTGTTTGAGACAGTAAAAAGCTAGAAATATTAATAGTCCAAAAACAGGCAAACGGTTTAAGAAAGTATAGCGCATTCATACAGAATACTGTCACAGCTATATTAAGGAGGTTGGGGGAAATTTTGTTTTAAATACACAGTGTAATCCTATCTATATGTATATTTATAAATATACACATAAATACAGAGAAAAATGTCTAGATAGCAGGCAGCAATAGTTAAGTTTTTTAAATTGTCTTTTGCTTATTTGTATCTTCTGATTTTTTATGTAGTAAGTGCTTTTTGCTTTTTGTAATTTAAAGAAATAGTAATTTTGAAATTAAATTTAGAAAGTGGTTTATATTACAAAGTCAAGAACACAAATAATTATATCCAGAATTCTTGCTTTTTTAAAAGTTTTCCTATAGGGCCTTCCCTGGTGGTCCAGTGATTAAGACTCCTCCTTCCAATGCAGGGGACACAGGTTTGATCCCTGGTCAGAGAACTAAGATCCCACATGTTGCACAGTGTGGCCAAAAAACAATGTAAAAGTTTCCCTACAGTAATGCCACCAATATCTTTTTATAGTTGCAGGAGTCTATGACCAAGGAATCCACAGGCTGAAAATAGTATCATGTAATTCAGCCAGGCTTAAAGGTGACTGAACAACCTGAGGGCATACAGGCTTGGAATCAACTTGGACACTGTGTACACAAGGTTAAGAAGCTCAGAGAATTAAAATATAAATAAGCAGGAACAGTGATATCCTACAAGTGTCAATCATCTGGTTATCTAAAGAGAAAAGTTATTTTAATTGGTAAAAGACTTTATTTTTCACAGAAAGGCCTCTTTATAAAACAGACTCAGGGAAGTTGTGCTATATATTGAGTCAGGAATTTTAAAAAATTTCAAAACACAAATAAAATCCCATTAAAATGAACTCTACAGTGGCTGTTCATTGAAAGGTTCCAGTACAAATTTTTTATGGTAAATATTCGTGACCTTCAGCAAGTCAAAAGACCTCTTCTGAACTCAGTTTTGCCATCTGTAAAGTGACAGAGGTAGATTTAGGATCCTTGGCCATTCATCTAGCTCTCCAAGTCTACTTTATAAACATATCAACAGAAATCACACTGGAATTGAACAATCTGAGAATGATTTAAAAGCTTACATTCAAATGTCTGTTGAATAAAGTACAAAAAGTTTCTCTACTACTACCAACAGAAAAAAATGCAGGATCTGACATAAAAATGCTGCCTCTAATACCTTTCCCTCCCCCAAATTTCTGGACACATGTATACATGTATACGATGGTTACTATTCCTAAGTTGTTTGACAGTAGCTTTTCATCAAAAGTGGTCAGAACATTTGAGGCAGAAATGGGTTTTAGTGTCAGAGATAATTCCACCACATACTTGGGTGCATTCAGACAAATTGCTAAATTACTAAATCACTCTGAACCTCAGTTTCTTCATCTATAAGAGGGAAACAATGGTACCTATACCTCACAGAGTTATTGTAAGGAATAAATGATACAGTGTATAGAACTGCTTATTGTAGTGCTGGGTACATACTAAGTATTCAATAAATGTTAATTACCTTTATTATTGAATGTGTAACAAAAGAACTGTTAACAATGTTGAAAGGATACAGTAAAAAAAACACAGTACTAGATATATCTCTAAGATATCCCCAAATTCCATAAATGTTCTTTTAAAAATCTATTTTAACTAATTCAGCTCAATTCAAACAAAGACCATCCATACTTCAACCACAGAAATAAATGGCTTTGTGGTAAAAGATTTCTTTACAACGGTGTTAATTTTTAACGTGACTTTACCTATAAATCAAAGGTGGATTATATACCAAAAGGTAGACCATGCTACAATCTTACCTCTGTGAACTTGTTGAGGGTAGCATTGGTAGGGTTGTGGGTTATCAAAAAACGCATGTTCTCATAAGAGATCTCCACAGGGGCTGGACGGTTCATTATGGCAAATAAAAAGTGTGAGCGTGCGTGTGTGAGTGTGATGGGGAAAATGAAAAAAAAAATCAATAAATCTTGAAATGTTTCACAGCAGAAAACATTAAAAAGACCACTAAAATGCCTAAATCAGTGTTCTCTCTATTCAACTTGTTTATTCTTTCAAAAACTTCTCTCTTCAAGTTAAGCAGAAGTATTTAGAATCCACTTGAATCCAAATTCAACTTGGGCCTCAATGTCTGTTGATGGATACCTTCAGACTACAAAAAAATTCCAGCTACATACAAAACTTAAGCAGCCTTTACTACATTTAGGCACTAGTGAGACAAGTTAAAAGTATAGGTCGCTTTCCACTTTTGTTTACTTGATGCTTAATTTTACTGGAGTCATTAAAAGAAATATGCTTGCAATTAAAAAAAAAAAAAAAAAGAAGCCAACTATTTCTGAGGCCAATCTCGGTGTCCAGAGTCTTCAAGGCAATGTTAATTATGGCACATGAACCTCCAAGCTCACTTGTCAGCGGAAACGCTGTGCTGAGCCTGGCAGAAGTCTGCCCTCACGCTCAGAATCGCCATAAATGTGCAACGTATATTCCAACGAAAAACCTGGAGGAGAAAAGCATAAGTAAAATGAACTGGAGGTTGACAGCATAGTAAACACAATGCCCAAAGTCAAGAATATATTTTTTATGAGCTCAAGACATCTGAAATGGTGCTGCTTTGAAACTATTGCCATCTATCAATAAAAGGATAAAAGTGTATATACCAAGGCTTTTTTAAAAATCAGAGGATTCAAAAGTTAAGTATGCCAAGGACTTCCCTGGCGGTCCAATGGTTAAGACTCCACACTTTCACTCCCCTTTCACTGCAAGGGACACAGGTTCAATTCCTGGTCAGGGAACTAGGATCATGCTTGCCATGTGGTACACACATACACAAAAAAGTATGCTTTTCTTTTTACAAAATGAGGTTCAATAAAGTTCTGTACTAATAAGATTTCTAACAAGTCATTTTAAAATGATTATGATTGAGTTTTTAAAAAATCATTTCTAAATAATTAAAAGATTTTAACTTAAAACCTCTCTTTCATTAAACCTCTTTCATTAAAAAGTTCACAATGATCTTGTTTTTCTGCTGTGATGTTAACGATTTCTGATTAAAACTGTATCTATAAATGGATAAAGGATATTTACCAAAATTCCATATGAGGATTTAATTCTTTCTATACAAAATATATGCACTGGCCCCAATATGATATCAGTTCAAAAAGTACTTTCAAGAAATTATCTTCTTTTCCTCACAACTCTGAGTAGTTTTTAACTACCTATGAAGAATGACGTAAGAGGTTCAGAAAAGTGAATTGACTTGCCTAAGGTGAATGAATTAGTTGAGCCCAAATTCAAACTCAAGTCTTCTGTTAAGTCCTATATTTTTTCAAAGGTACCACAATGCCAGCTGACTCAACCAATGAACAACTCCTCTATTTTCTCATTTCTAGTTCTATTTATATTTTTACTATTTCACATATCACTGACTCAAGAGTACAAAGGCATCTAAAGGTTGATTCACACAGCAGTCTTCTGTCTGAATATTAATTCCTACTAAAAACAAGGCAAGAAGAGAAGTGACAGAATTTTCAAAACAGTCATCTGTATAGCTGGCTCAGTCAGTGTATCAACATAATCATAAACTCCTCTGGAAACAGGAACAAGGTCTAAGTTCTTTTACCTGCCTCTTCCCTAAGCCACCAGTAAATGCTTACTTAGAACTCTAATAAAGATCACTGTGACCAGATGAAAGATGATGACAGAGGCACTTGAAGGGAGAAATTTAAACAGATAAGAATGAACCTAAGCCTCAAGCTTTCAAGCCTAACCTTCTATCTTCCAGTCTCCTTTTTATAATATTCTATAACATTTTATTTTGTAAATTATATACTTCTGATCATATTACCACAGAAACAAGCACGAAACTAAAACATTCCTAAAATATGAAAGATATAAGATACTCAAAAAAGGAATCTTAAAAACTTCAATACCCCAGCAAACTGAGTTATCCACTACTTGTGAAAACAAAACTTCTGCCTTCAAACTAAGAAAAACATAATACACACCATCACTCTCATTCATAATTCCATCTGGTAACCCTAAAACACAGCCACTTTAGATTATACATTTCACAGAGGATTCCTTGCACAGTCAAGGAATTTTAAAGCTAGCAAAACTTAAAGAGATCAAATACACTGACCTTAAAAAAAAAAAAAGAAAAAAGATGCTGTTTGGGATTCAGAGAGATTAAAAAGATTTAACTAAGACCATACTGCTAATTAGTAGCAGATCAAGGACAAGAAGCCAAGTCTTATTTTTCCTTCAATTTTGACTAATGAAGGTAACCACTTATTTTTTAAGTCATAGTCTTATTCATGACAATGTAACTGCTCTTCAGATATTTACTTGGATGTTCATCTGCAATTCTTTGACCTTTTAATAAGGGGAGAAAAGATTATTAAGTAACTACTCAAAGAACAATGGTTTGTGAGCAGCTCAGAGTGAAACACAGTGAAATTCTAACCTGTTAGAATCCCTTCATTTAATGTTATCATAGCGAATGTGTGTGTCAGCTGAGAAAGACACTGAAAGACCAGCATTGTAGTGATGGCCAGGCTTAAAAGGTTACAGCTCTAGCATTAAGCTTTCTACCGAGTCAGTGTTTGTCTGCTCAGCAAACAGAACAACCTTTATCCCATCTTATTCCTCCAAGCTCATTTTGAAAGGACCACTTCCAGGGATAAGGATAATTTATTATTAGTTTCAATTCTTTTTTTTTCTTTTTTGGCCACACAAGTTTAGTCTCAGTAACCTAACCAGGAATCAAACCCAGACTGTAGTAGTGAAAGCGCTGAGTCCTAATCACTGGTCCATCAGGGAATTCCCAGATTTTAAATTCTTAATACCATACTGAGATCCCCAGCAAAGGAATTTCTGCCAAATGAAACAATATGGTCTATCAAAGTTAACAGATACATGATAAAAGCCAAGTTTCTGTTGCTTCCCCTCCCCCACAAGTTCAACTACACATCAACTGTTAAAAGCTCTTGCACCTGTCAATTCAGATAAACTAATGTTAGTTTCTGTGACACCCTTAAGAATGAAAAGCAAACAGTCTGTTTAAAAAAAAAAAAATCATAAACAACCCACTGCAGCTGGAAAGTACTCAGAAGTTACAAAGCTGTAAATTTTAGCATAAACTCAGCACCTGCAGACTTTACTGGAAAACTTTCTCAAGTTTTCTAACATTGATTCTGCTCTACCTACTTAAGTAAAAATTGATTTTTTTGTTTTAATTTACCAAATGGTAGAAGAGGCTTGTTTACTTGACAGTGATCAAATTCAAATACACATCCAAATAGTTCCTTCACCCTTTATCTGTTATCAACTCTAACTTTTAAAATGTTGAATTTGGGATATTTCCATTTCCCAACCAGTATTTCCATTTTGAAGAAAAGAATGTAACTTCACTGAAGAATTGGAAAGGATGGTCTGTGACAGAGAAACCCATTTAAATTATAGAGGGAGAAAAGGGGGCAAGAGAAAGAAGAATGTAGAAAGAGGGGGCTAAAGAGCAAGTAAGCAGAGGCCTACCAAGCTAGAATTGTGCACTGCCAGTAAGACTAAATCAGTAACACAACAGAGACCACTTAAAACTCTGAAGAGCGTATGTCACAAGTTTAAATATCCAGTGTCAATACTCAAGGAAATGGCAACCCACTCCAGTGTTCTTGCCTGGAGAATCCCATGGACAGAGAAGCCTGGTAGGCTGCAGTCCATGGGGTTGCACAGAGTCGGACACTACTGAAGCGACTTGGCAGCTGGCAGCGGCAACATCTACCCAGATGAGACTCCAAAGTCAAAATGCATGAAATAATACAATTTATCATCTAATTATGGCACAATGTTAAAATAAAAAACCACAGAGAGGTTAAAAAAAAACAAAAGATCAACGTAAACTGGTATGGAAAGATGGCTAAGAGACAATAACAAGTGAAAAGAGTAAGGTGCTTACAATATGAACAATATATAAAGAAATATTTGTGAGTACTGAATGTATTTTCATTCCTACAGACTATCTGGAAAGTAACAAAGAGAGGAGGCTAACAGTGATTGCCTCAGGGTGGAGGCGACTGAAGCTGAAGGAGCATGATTTACAATATATGCCTTCTGAACAGTTTCTGGGTTTTTACCTTAATTTTAATATTTTATCTTTTTTTTTTCCTGTTAGCTGCGCCATGCAGGGCATGTGAATCAGGGTCAAACCTGTGGAATCTTAATCACTGGACCACCAGGCAAGTCCTTTTACTTTTTAATTCTAGGGTGATAAAGAACTCTACAATGATTTACAATTCCACTACAACCTTAACTGCTATGGTCACTGGATTACAAAGAGCCTCAAAAGGGGGCTAGTCCCTCTGTCCCCACCAAGTCTGTACCCACATATTTCCAGAAAGACAGCTTTCTTCTTTGTCAAAGATACTACTGAGTAAAATTCAGATCCTGCTTTGGCAACTGTTAATTCTAAGTTCAAATATAGAGAATTCAAGTGCATGAGAAACTTTACAAAATCAGCCCCATTTAATGTAACCCAAACTTACTGAGGGGTTTCCTTAGTGGCTCAGTGGTAAAGAACCCACCTGCCAATGCAAGAGACACAGGTTGAATCCCTGGGTCAGGAAGATCCCCTAGAGAAGGAAATGGCAACCCACAACAGTATTCTTGCCTGGAAAATCCCATGGACAGAGAGGCCTGGAAGGCTACAGTCCATCGAGTCACAGAAGAGTCGGACATGATTCAGTGAAAAAACAACAAACTTACTGGGCATTTACCTTTTAAAAATCCTGTCAAACCACTCACACCAAGCTTTCCACTGAGAATCACCTCTATTCTTAAATTAAAGTAAATGATACAATAACCATTTGATAGGTTATGCCAGTGTTCACCAAATTAAAACTGCACGTTGTAAGTAAATATACAATAAAAAACTCTAGATCTTAGAAAATAAAATCTAAAAACAAAGGTCTAAAGAACAAATATACATTTACTGTTTACTCTTCTTACCAGAAATTCTACAGAAGTCATGCAAATTTGAGTCAGCTTGTTTCTACAGCAGACAACATGAAAGCATAATACAGTGTATAAGACTCCAGGTAAGTTTTATGGTATATAATTCTCCATGCAAGAATACTGGAGTAGGTAGCATTCCTTTCTCCAGGGGATCTTTCCAACCTAGGGATCAAACCCAGGTCTCCTGCATTGCGGGCAGATTCTCTACTGTGTGAGCAACCAGGGAAGCCCCATATAAGACTAAAACCTTGCAACAATTTTTTCCTAAAACAAATTCATTTCACTTCATTGAAGACATCTGCATTGGCCTTAAAATAAGTATGAATAATCTATCAAAAGAAATTCATTCTCACTAAAGATCAGACATTTTTCCTGCAATTTAGCTAGTTAAGAATTCATAAATTCAAGTATTTATTGGACACAATGTGTATCATATATTCTTATAGGTACAGCAAGAGCAGGAAGCAAAACAAAAATTCCTGCCAAGATGGACCTTATATTTTAGTAGACAGAAAAAGACAAATAAAACGTGCCTTTGCTATGAAGAAAAATGCAAAGCAAGTGAGCCTGCAATGTCAGAAGGGAGAGGGGATTCCACTTTTATTTATTTTTTTTTTGGAAGTGGAAATATCACCTTTATTGATAAGACAGGGCCACAGTGTGCAGCTCCACGGAACACAAATAATACAGTCCCAAGATGAAACTGCAGCAGACATGCTAATACTCGTCACCCTCATCATCTCCCTCTGCACTGTCGGCTCCAACCTCCTCATAATCCTTCTCAAGGGCAGCCATGTCCTCACGGGCCTCAGAAAACTCTCCTTCCTCCATGCCCTCACCCACGTACCAGTGAACAAAGGCACGCTTGGCATACATCAGGTCAAACTTGTGGTCCAGGAGCGCCCAGGCCTCAGCAACAGCTGTGGTGTTGCTCAGCATGCACACAGCTCACTGTACTTTGGCCAGGTCTCCGCCAGGTACCACAGTGGGAGGCTGGTAGTTAATGCCAACCTTGAAGCCAGTGGGGCACCAGTCCACAAACTGGATGGTACACTTGGTCTTGATGGTGGCAATGGCAGCATTGACATCTTTGGGAACCACGTCACCACAGTACAACAGGCAGCAGGCCATGTATTTCCCATGGCGAGGGTCACATTTCACCATCTGGTTGGCTGGCTCAAAGCAAGCATTGGTGATCTCTGCTACAGAAAGCTGTTCATGGTAGGCTTTCTCAGCAGAGATGACAGGGGCGTATGTGGCCAGAGGGAAGTGGATGCGGGGATAGGGCACCAGGTTGGTCTGGAACTCTGTCAGATCCACATTCAGGGCGCCATCAAACCTCAGGGAAGCAGTGATGGAGGACACTATCTGGCTCATGAGGCGGTTAAGATTTGTGTAGGTTGGGCGCTCAATGTCGAGGTTTCTACGGCAGATGTCATAGATGGCCTCATTGTCTACCATGAAGGCACAATCAGAGTGCTCCAAGGTGGTGTGGGCGGTGAGGATGGAGTTGTAGGGCTCAACAACAGCTGTGGAAACCTGGGGGGCTGGGTAAATGGAGAACTCCAGCTTGGACTTCTTGCCATAATCGACAGAGAGGCGTTCCATCAACAGGGAAGTGAACCCAGAACCAGTTCCCCCACCAAAGCTGTGGAAAACCAAGAAGCCCTGAAGACCCGTGCACTGGTCAGCCAGTTTCCGAACTCGGTCCAAGACGAGGTCAATGATCTCCTTGCCAATGGTGTAGTGATCTCGGGCATAGTTATTGGCGGCATCTTCTTTGCCTGAGATAAGTTGCTCAGGGTGGAAGAGCTGGCGGTAGGTGCCAGTGCGCACCTCATCAATGACTGTGGGTTCCAGGTCTACAAACACTGCCCTGGGCACATGCTTGCCAGCACCCGTCTCACTGAAGAAGGTGTTGAAGGAGTCGTCTCCTCCCCCAATAGTCTTGTCACTTGGCATCTGGCCATCGGGCTGAATGCCGTGTTCCAGGCAGTAGAGCTCCCAGCAGGCATTGCCGATCTGGACACCAGCCTGGCCAACGTGGATGGAGATGCACTCACGCATAACGGAGACTTGTACGGTTCTGCGGGGCTGGAACAGGGGAGGGGACGGCCGCGAAGATCTCCCACTGACAGACTACTAAGGAGTCCGGGGGAGAAGTAGTGGGATTCCACTTTTAAATAAGGCTAGCAGAAAACGCCTCAATGAAAAAAGTGACATTTTATCCTAGACCTATGAGCCAAAAAGACATTTGAGGGAGCACTCTAGGCAGAGGGATTAGCTCCTGCAAAGGTTATGAGGTGGAGCCACGCTTGCAGTGCTCGAGGAACAGCAAGGGGACTAGTGCTACTGGGACAGGCCAGGCAGGGGAACGAAGAGGGTCAGAGAAACGGAGAGGGCCTTGTAGGCCAACAGAGGTATCTGACTTTTATTCAGAGAAAATAAGAGGTTTCAAGCAAGAGTGACAACTTATATTTAAAAGGATCATTCTAGATGCTACCTGGAGGCAGAATGTAAGAGCAGTAAGGGTGAAAAGCAGTGAGATCTGGGAGGAACTTGATGCTACAATCCAGGAGCTAGAAAATGGTAGCCTGAGCCAAAACAGCAGCAGGAGAGAGAATGTGAATCAGTTTCAAGATATACCTTAAAGCAGAACTCCAAAAGACTTGTCCAAAGATTAGACATGGGATCTTGGGGGGAAAAGTCAAGGCCTTGAGTAACTTAAGAACTCTCAGATAGCTGACTATTCAGACAACAGACCATAAAATCTTCAAAACCATCAAGGAAGAAAAGCAGAGAAATGCCTCTGTAAAGAACTCCTGAATCTACTGCATTTTGACCATTTGAGATAAAAAGTATCTTAAGACTTGTAAACTAAAGAAGACTCAACTCTGCTAATTAAACTCTCATTTTCTGGGCAGGGGCCTGGGAGAAGTAGGTGAAGGGGATTTAGAGGCACAAACTTCCAGTTATAAATTAAGTCAGTCATATACAGCATAAGGGATATAGTCGATAATACTATAATAACTTTTTATGGTGACAGATGGTTACTAGACTCACAGAGGTGATCATTTCATAATGTATTTAAACGTCCAATCACTACATTATACACCTGAAACACATACTGTACCAACTAAACGTCAAGTAGGAAAAAAAACCTCATCTTCTGGGTAACTGGTCTCAAACTGGAACTTTTTACTCATCTTTCATAACCTACCCAACTCATCAGAGCCCCGCAGAAACAAAGTTCTACTCTCTGTACTACTAATATTTGTTCTTCCCTCTATTGTTGCATTTATCAAACGAAAAGCAGATGCCATTTGGCAACCTAAACTTAAGGCGATTCAAATTAATGTTAGTTCTCTTCCCTTACTGACTACAGTCCTGGGGAATTGATAAAGAGGTATCATTAAATTCTACACAAATTAGGATCCAAAATATCTGTAAACAAGCTAAAAATAGCAACATGCTTCTTACTGATTAAAAAAAAAAAAAGTTTTGTAGTCACTCCCTTGGTTATTCCCACTTCTCTACTTCCTCATTTAAGGAGGGAACTTGAGAATCAAGTTCCAGTACACAAATCAATAATCAGTTCTATAAAAAGAAATTATGACCTTGTTGGTGGGAAAATATCTTAACATTTCAGAACCAGCAGGACATACACGGCCTGCCACTCAGAAAGGAAAGGAAAGCAATTAACTAGCAATCACACCCGCTTCTGAGGACAGCGCCAGTTCTTTTCTTGAGTCCTGTGGGCTGTTTCCACTCAAATGAAAAGGGAGTGGTTTTTAAATTTGTATGTTCTCTGGTGATTAGAAGCAGTTGTCCTTTTCTGGTAATTCCTACCTCTACAAATAACTGTAATACCAAAATTGCATTAAATTATTTTCATGCCACACTTGAAAATATTTACTTTTCAACTTTGGACTTCATTGTTCCTCTAAAGATTAGCAATTCTCTAGCTGAATCTCTTTGCCCAAACACGTTAAATATTTTTCCTTCCAGAAATAAAATTTAAATGGAGATAACAGCACTATGGCCAATTTTCACTTTAAAAAAAAAATTATTTGAATACCAGCAAAAACATTAACATCCTAAAACATCAGTCTAGTATTGGACATAAGCTTATTTTTTTCAGTGACTCTTTTAAAGATTAAGTTAAATAGCTCTATTAAATTGATTCTATTCATTCTCTTCCATTTCCAGGCAAAGGTATCACGACTATACTCTCCATGGGCTTTATGTTTAAAGACTTCAGTTTATGTACAAGACTCCCAAAGCCTCTTTATTACAAAATTTAAGCACCTTCTTTTTCTAAAAAACTGTAGTACTTTCCTATATGGAATAGGGAAATATTTCAAATCAGCTGCATTCCCATAAAATTAAATATTAATATTTGTTTTCTTCTTTCCTTCCATCTTTATTTAATCTCAAAAGGCTAAATAATTTTCCTGGAGAACAATTTAAGTCCTAATCATTTTACTTTAGTTTATCACTATATATACATTAACCCAAGAACCACTGAATTACTTCATTAATAAAGAAATGTATTTGAGAGTCTGAACTTCAATTGTAATAAAGCAAACTCAGAAGTAAAAATCCAAAAGGGCACCTGAATTCACCCTGTCAACACCACTTTGAAATGTTTTCTGAGCTATATCAGGACAGTTAGAACGACTATAACAGCTGCAAGTTCCCTGAGGTTGCAAAATAGATACTTGGGAAAAGGTTATTTGAATCACCTTTCAAAATAACCTACAGCACAGGAGCAGCATGCAAAGCAAAAACTTCCAGGCTATTGTTAGCATTATTTAAAATATATGTTTCAGAGCTTAGCAGTTTATGGGTCAGCTTAACTCTTTCATTTCCCCATTCTGTCTAACCTATTGAGCATATTTAAAGGTCCTCTTCAAGTATCCACCACTAGAAGCGGGGAAGGAAGCTCTCTATGTACAGGATATGGAATAAAAACATTCCAAATTACATCTTGTCAGCATAAGTTTTGTTTGAGCCCCAGAAACTTTTCTGCTGTTAGGGCATTTTGGTCCAAGTTTCCCCTAAGTCAGTTACACTTCACTTCCTCTCCTAAACTTCTTATAAATCACATTATACTTCTCAGCCATCTCTCTGTGCACTGAGTATAGTACAAGATAAACAGACAAGAACCCAAATCATTCAATTTGGATCTGCTGGTGGCCTTTTAAAACATACTGTCTATCCACTAATTGCCCAATAATGACTTGATGTTTATTTTCATAAAATGCAACGTTCAAAAATCTTCAGAAACCATACAGTGAAGGCAGCTGTTTCACATTACATGTAAATGTGAAGTAAAAAGGGTGAAATACCTCTATAATGCCAAGGGATTATTATTCTTTGCTCACCAGCTTAGTTCAACATGGATTCACCTTCCCTCTCTTCTCACTTAAAGAATGCAAAATTTCATCTTTCATGTCCTCTTCCTCCAAATGCTTACTGAAGTGAGAGAGAATACACCAGTTCGGAATGATACTAAAACGCAGTCATCTACTCTTACAACAAAAGCATTTGTGGGGCTCTGTGTGCATACCATATTAATCAGGATCCTAGAGAATACATGTGGGTGAAAAATATTTGATGGTGGGTATTACAATTTCATTATTAATGCTACATACTTTGAAGACACAAAATAAGCATGAGTAGAATGGAGTGGGATTAAGACTTAGGAAAGATAAAACTTTTATGACAAGACTGGCAGAAATAGTGACAGGCCATGGTAGCACGACTTGAGAAAGGAACTAAGTCTTGGGTTAAATAACTCTCAGGAGGCCTTGACCATGCTGAGAATTTCACACTGATTCAAACGCAATAAAAGCTCTCAGGGATTTTAAAAGCAGAGTAGTAGTAACTCTTTGCTCACTGAGAGAAAACAAATATTGCCGTATTGGTGGGCATCTCCTGATCTACTAAGCGGCTCCGTAATTACCAGCAAGCTTCACAAAAATAGCCTCTCAGCTTACTAAAATCTACCTGACAGTTGAATTCTTTTCTTAGTAAACAGATACAAATTTAACTAAATTCTACTTGTTGATGATCTCTAAATGAATATCTCATCTCACTAGAAAAACAGTTCAGAGTTAAGGCTATGGCTTAAATTTGATGTGCTCTTCATCCAGAAAGATCTAAATTATTTGAATGATTTAAACCAATTACCAAGAGGAAACCTGTTTGTAACCACATGTGTGGAATGAAGAATGCCACTAGAATCTATTGTTTTTCCATCATATCCTTCTCAATTTGCTGACAAATCCTGCTGATGACTCATATCCTTCTGCACTAACCAACCAGTCACTCTGTTCCCTCATGATAGGCTTTCACTGATAATGGAAAGAAGGAAACTCACCAATTTTCTATTAAAAACAGTAAATATCAGTATGTGTATATAAATCCAATCTACAAAGACTACGGTGGTACAACACGGTGAATGTTTTCAGTGAAAGACTGCAAAAAAAGTTACGCTCAAATCTCAAAACTTAAAGACAACTGGAAGAAAGCAGCCTTGACTGTGAATTTGAATTCTCGTCAAACAATACATTAGTTAAGAGCCAACATTTTTGACCACTGCAGAAATAAAAATATAAAGTAATTTATCTGATCTGCTAAAGCAAATATATCATGTGTGCATTTTATGCCAAAAGAATTAACATTTTCTGAGAAGAATGAAATTTCAACCCAGAAATACTATGAAGAAAATTAAATACACTAATTTTCTAAAAGGTAAAGGCTGTTCTAATGGTCAAAATATTTTTTCAAAACAGGCTCAACTAGCAAGGAAAGGGTCACAGAAAAGCTTAATCTTAAAATTCTCTACAGTTTAAAAAGGAATGTTATGTAATGTAATTTTATATTTAAATGATGAAATTTAGTTTCTATGCCACTTAAAATGGAGTGGATGCTGTGTTACAGAATCTACGGGTAAAAAATCAGCGCAGGCAAGCAAAACGTATCTGTATTCAAGTCACATAAAGCTGTTGCTATAATCTGTCAACCCCTCAGCCATTTTTTTGGCAGAGAGTTTATGCACTGTAAATCTACACTGACTAAACAAACAGGGCAGGAAAAACCACCTCAGCGTGTGCAAGAGATGGGCTCCATCCTCACACAGGCTCCAGGAGCCCCAGAGGGGAACGACTGGCAGTGGACAGAGCCTGCGGTGCTGTGCAGCTTCTCCTGTGAAGGCGTCATAGAGACAGTTTCTGGTTTAGCTTAAACCTCTACTACTCCAAGGAGGGAGAGATTTCTGATACAGTATCCACTTGAGCCTTGTATCAAGCAGTCCTGTAAGGCTTCAAGCCGAGGTCAAAGGAGCCAGAGAACGTGTTTCAGTCAATAAAACGAAGGCTAACCAGAGAAAGCAACCAGACACCTCTATATATATACACTAGTTCTGAAACTGAAAATGGATAATATTCCAAAGTAACAGATTCAAATCACCATTTCCCAAGTAATTTTAGTTGGTGGCATCTGTTTATTTAACAAACCCAAGATACAAAACTGAACTGTAACATCAAGGACTCTTGCTTTATAAACTTAAGAGAATAATCATTAGTTTCTACATAATCCAACTAGTATCTTGAGAAAAATCTCAAACATGCCCCAAAGAGCAAAAAAAGTAACTGAAGTATCCTTAATTAAAAAAAAAAAAAGAACTAAATACTAAATTTCAAGCAAAGAAAAAGGTAATTTCCTTAAAGTCTACTAATTCCTACACAACTCATGTAAATGACTAGAGTTAACTGAGGAGGGTGGGGGGAGAGTTAGAAAGAGACTTAAGTACTTTAAGCCCCAAGGGGAAAAATTTTTTTTAATCCACTGCCGCCATCTATTTACTGATACTCTTTAACTAGGATTCAACAATTGATCTCTAAACCAATTTTCTCATCTACAAAACTGGAAGGCTGCCATTACTTACTCCCAGGGTTATTATGAATTTAAAATGATATCATTTGTGTTTCAGCACAAAGAAGATTCTTGAGACGATTATGTTGAAACCTAAAGCATGCTGGACTTCACAAGTATTCCAAGACTTCAAAATCTCAAGCCACCACCCTAATTCAATAAACATAACTAAGTCTGGTATGTCAGAACTACCGGTCCTGATTTCCAGTTGCTTAAAATTTTTAAAGATCACTAACTTCTCTAAGTAGCAGAGCTGAAGCGACAGCACTTGAAGAAATCAACCTAACTTGGGTTTCCCTCTAAAGTTTCACTCAAGAGCAACAGCTAAAAATGTATATATTGTTCCTCTGCATCTTATTTGTAAATGCTTTTTCCAGAGGCTTCACTGGTTACCAATCCCATATTCCGACAACAACAAAAGTACAGTCAAACCCTCTAAAATAAATCTCCATTAAATTTCAACTTTGTGTCTCAAAACTATAAAGTGTTCTGGAACTACTTCATATAGAAATACTGTCTTTAAAGACAAAGTGAATAAAAACAAATGTTTTTCCTTGTTCATACAAGGGTCTTTTCAAGTAAAACATAAATATGAAGCTTTCAGATTTTTTTAAAAGTATGTGCAAAAGCATTCAAACATTTACTCTTCCCTAGTGCCACCAAAGTTCAATGATGTTGTAAATGGTTTCTGTCTATAAATTTGGTTCGCTCAAATTAAATATTAGTTGCCTGACTCATTGAGGGAGTGGTTTGACTTTTGCTGTTCTGAGTCAGAATATACCCGGTTCAGCAGTTCTAAACAATTTTTCATTTGTAAGGTGGTCTACAATGCTAGCAGCCTTTTCCAGCTACTAAATATAACAAACTGTTACCTCAGTAGTAAAGTCTTAGTGATTATAACACTTTGAATCTGTAGTCCAATTTATAAATAATGAAGTATTTTCATATATATTTTCTTCACAATCTCACAGTCTCCTGAAGTAAATATATCACAAAGCTGAAGATTTTTACAAAAGACAACTTCTGTGACTCTTAGACCCAATTAATACACTCTTTTTCTTTCCCCAAAAATAAAAAACACAAAAGTCTATTGGGTTTCTTTAATCAGACTTTTCTCTCCCAGACATATCCCAGGTGCCTCATAAAAACTCTGTCTCAAAGCACACACCCTAAGGCCCCAAGTGAGTTCCAAGGCAGAATCTCCACCCACATAAAAGCCTATCCTAACTTAGGCCCCAGAGAGCCTCAAGTCAGCATGTCCTTAAAGATCTACTCGCCTCCAGCCAGTCAGTCTTGTGCATTAACCTCAACACCTCTTACCTGTACAAGCTGCTAGGTCACTGTGTGGACGAGAAACTTCAAAGACAGACAACCTAGCGTGAGGGAAATTAATGGTATAGTGGAGAAATCAAAGACTGTGGAGTCAGACTGACCTGGGTTTTTAATCTAGCTCCCATTCTTTTACGTTCTGACCTGGGACAAGTTAATTAACCTCTTTGAGTCTCCATACTGCCTCATTTCATCACTGTAAGTCAATGAGGGCTCATCACTGTACCCCTAAAGTCTGGCAAATAGAAACCATATGTGTCAAATGAATGCAAATGAGAACACCTACCACCTTTTAATAGTAGCTGTGAGAACAAGAGTATAAAAAGCACCTGGTACACAGTAGGCACTTAATACTAATTAATCCAGTCACCCACCGAATGATAACAATACTACTCACTGTTTCTCAAAGTAGAGAGCATGCTAATGATCAAGGACACTGTAAGAAATTTATAATTTCTGACTTCTAATTACACACGAATGCTTTTGCTTGTAGTTCTATCACATTTAATACCAAAAGGACCACACTACTCTTTGCATGAACTGAAAAGACTTCCAACTTCTAAGAGACTTCTCATCATTTCAGTATAAAATCCGTATAAGGCACTCTTCATCAAGAACCCCTTCTTCCTTCTACAACACAAGAATCTGGAAAAGCCCATGGCAATGATTAATCCATTCACAATACAACATGAAACTACTTTTAAAATGAATACCAGCAAGCAACTTTTCATCATCTTCACCAACACAATGATTATGCTGGCAAGTGATGATGAAGCCTTAATTTCCTTTTGCATGTGGAATAAGGCATAATAACTTCACTGACTTCCTGTCTGAACGACTCTGTAACACAGAGCAAGGCAGCCAGTAACTACCAGATTTAATCCAGCAGCAGCTACAACTTGGTGACTCCACACAGAAAACCATTTGCTGAATGCATACAATGATGCTAGAACTGCTATTTTATACATTTCTTGAAAAATTCTAGAAAATAATAAACTACCCTATGATTGAGCTTCATCATCAACATGCTACACCATTACTGTTTCTTAAAAGCTTCTCTCCAGAAGGGTAGCAAAGAGCTAAAATCTAAAACACATTTCTTATATATTTACCTAACAATAAAACACCTCTCACCTGAAAAACTAGCAGTACTTTACAAGTGTCTATCTGAACATTCAAAAGGCAAGAGTCTAGGATCCCAGGCAATACTCAAACTTGTTTTAGTTAGCTTTCAGAACCCAGACTAGGGTGGGATGCCAACCAATCATGTGCTCGACAAATTTGGAAATTGATGTCCATGTTCTGAAATATTGGGGGGGGGGGGGGGGGGGGTGGCGGGGGGAGGCACAGGGCCAGAAAATGATTGCCACTGGAATAGACTTCTGTACCCTTTGCTCATACTTGAACCCAAGGACCCAGGAACAAGATGCTCCTGGAAAGAACTCCTTAACCCAGGACACCCAGGTTCACTACGGCCCTAGAAAACGATCAAGGATGGCCCCCAAGGATGCCTGCTCACAGACTGGACAATCACAGGCAGACACTTCCACGCTCCCTCATCCGCCTGCCCTTCACCTTCTCCCCAGCTCGCTCTCACGCTGCTCTCACGTTGTCCCGCCCATCACTCTACCCCTAGCACGCAAACTCTCCCTCCCCCACTTACTCACGCTCCCCATTTACCCCACTCTCCCACGCACAAGCATTCTCCCCTCACTCACTCGTTCCCACATGGCTCCCAGCTCCCTCTCCCCTACACTCACCTCCCACCCTCCTGACACTGTACCCGCTACCGCCCCCAACTCACACTTCCCCTCACTCTCCTCTGCAAGCGAGCGCGCGCGCGCACACACATACACATAGCCCCCCAACTCCCCCATCTGCACTTTCTCCCCCGCCACGCTCTCCCCACATGCACACTCAGCCCTGTTCCCCAACTCACTCTCGCCTTCACGCACGCACATTCCCCCCCCCAACACACTCCACATTCTTGCACACAGCACTCGCTCCTCTCCCCTCCCACACGCGCGATCCCCCCCACCCCCACCCTCGCTCTCCACGCTTCCCGGCCGCGCTCCCCCGCCCCCGGCCCCGGCCCGGCCCTCCTTCCGGGGACGTGTCTCGGGCCTGCACTAATGGCTGCGGCGCCTCCCGCCCTCCCCTGCCCCGAGGCCCCCGGGAGGCGGCGCGGGGGGCCGCCCGGGAGCCGCGCAACTCACGCTGGCGAGCTGGGGACTGGGCATTGAAGTCTGGCGGCGGCGGGAGCGAGGAGGCGCCTCTCTCCTCAGTCACCTCGGCGGCGGCGGCGGCGGCGGTAGCGGTGGCGGCGACGACTCCCCCCCAGCCTCGGCGCGCGACACCCGGCCCGGCCCGGCGGCGGCGACGGCGCGTGTCCACGAGTCCGTCTTGCTGCTGCTGCTGCTGCTACGGCCGCCGCTGCGTCTCCGGCTGCTGCCGCTGTCCTGGCTGCCGCCGCTGCCTTGTGGCCTCGCCTCGCGCCGTGACCGGCCGCCGCTGCCGCTCCAGCCCGCTACCGGACGGACCGACGGTTACAGCCCCGGCCGATCCGCGCCGCCGCCACCACCACCGCTGCGCG
>NW_011494640.1:1965410-2011068 GCF_000754665.1 Bison bison bison
GCCTCCCCCGCTCCTCCTCGTGGTTCGTTCCGATCAGCACTTCTGGCTGTGGAAGGCGCGTCCATGTGACAGGGAAGGCGGGGGGGTGCAGAACCTGACCGGGGGAGTCATTAGCCCACGCCGTGGCCCGCCCATCCGCACCTGGGCTGAGCAAGGGCCGGAGGCCGCAGGGTGACCCTCAAGGTCGAAGGGTGTTTTCCCGCGACAGGGCCCTGAGGCCTGAGGCCAGACCCTGATGGGACGAGGCGGAGACCGAGCCCTTTGCTCGGGGATTTCCAACCCAGAAGTGAGAACCGGGGCAGCTCAGTTCTTGGCTGCCCTTTCTCGAGGCCCCAAATAAATGGCGTGTGCGTCTGCAATTGCTCAGGATATTTTTGCGTGCCCCTACCCTCGCTCCCCGCCCGCGACACATACACGCGCGCGCGCAAACCTAGGAATCCGAGGAGATCAAAATTCAAACTTCCGGGAGATAGCATCTTGGGCAAGTTACTTCCTATCTTCGTATTTTCAACTATTAAATAAAAATGATTATCAGCTACCTCGTGGGGCTCTTTTCATTACGTATGAAAAATGCGTGATAAAGAGAAGACCCTGAATTTAAAGACACGGATTATTCTAGAGCTCTCAGTATTCTCTCTTGCATTTAGAAGTGGGGCAGAAATTCTTTGTCGGACCATGAATTAGGAGTTTTGGTTTGGAAGATGTGGTCACCAGTGACTTGGGAGATTGGTCTGGGCCATTGCCAGATGGCAGCAGGAAAGCAGCACTGGAGGCTTACCCTTGAGAGCTGGGGGAAAGGGGCAAGGGGCTCTGTCTTCCTCCTTCACCCTGGGACGCCTCATCTTCTCAGAATTGTCATTCAGATGCTAAGTAGTGGCCTACTCTTTGCAACCCCATGAACTGCAATATGCCAGGCTTCCCCGTCCTTCACCATCTCCCTGAGTCTGCTCAAACTCATGTCCATTGAGTCAGTGATGCCCTCCAATTATCTCATCCTCTGTGGTCCCCTTCTCTTTTTGTCTTCAGTCTTTCCTAGCATCAGGGTCTTTTACAATGAGTCCCCTCTTCACATCAGGTGGCCAAAGTATTGGAGCTTCAGCTTCACCACCTGTCCTTCCAATGAATATTCAGGGTTGATTTCCTTTAGGATTGGCTGGTTTGATCACCTTGCAGTCAAAGGGACTCTCAAGACTCTTCTCCAGCACCGTAATTTGAAAGCATTCTTTGGTGCTCAGCCTTCTTTATGGTCCAATTCTCACATCTGTACTGGAAAAACAATACCATTGACTATATGGACCTTTGTTGGCAAAGTGATGTCTCTGCTTTTTAAAATGCTGTGCCGTTTTGTCATAGCTTTTCTTCTAAAGAGCAAGCATCTTTTAATTTTGTGGCTACAGTCACTGTCCTCAGTGATTTTGGAGACCAAGAAAATGTCACTGTTTTTCACTTTTTTCCCCATCTATTTGCCATGAAGTGATGGGACTGGATGCCATGATCTTAGTTTTTGGAATGTTGAGTTTTAAGCCAGCTTTTTCACTGTCCTCTTTCACCCTCATCAAGAGGCTCTTTAGTTCCTCTTTGCTTTCTGCCATTAGAGTGGTATCATCTGCATATCTGAGGTTGTTGATATTTCTCCCATAATAAGCAAGTGTTAGTCACTCAGTCATGTCCAGCTCTTTGTGACCCCATGGTCTGTAGCCCACCAGGCTCCTCTGTCCATAGGATTTCCCAGGCAAGAATACTGGAGTGGGTTGCTATTTCCTTCTCCAGGGGAACTTCCCAACCCAGGGATTGAACCTGTGTCTCCCACATTGCAGGCAGACTCTTTACCACTGAGCAACCAGGGAAGCCCATATTTCTCCTGGAAATCTTGATTCCAGCTTGTGAGTCAGTCAGACACCTATCTAGAAGGTACTCCTGCCCCTTGGGCTGCCTCTCCCCAACCTCCTCACCCCAACACACATATTCACTTGGCCCTGTGGGGAGAAGCAATGGTCAGTACACCTTCCCCACAAGGTCAACCTGGGGCTTTGCTCTTGACAAGAAGGCATTCATTACAGTTTAGCAGTAAGAGGAAAGGTTTTATGACTCAGCCACCTCACCACAGCACAGATCCCAGGATGTTCACCACCAGTAGGTAGCCCAGGAAAAGTGAAACTGAAGTCACTCAGTCGTGTCTGACTCTTTGCGACCTGACCTCACTGGACTGTAGCCTACCAGCCTCCTCCATCCATAGGATTTTCCAGGCAAAAATACTGGAGTGGGTTGCCATTTCCTTCTCCAGGGGATCTTCCCGACCCAGGTATCAAACCCAGGTCTCCTGGGTTTTAGTCTGAGCGACCAGGGAAGGAGGAGATAGGTATTCCAGGGCAAAGCCGGCTGGTGGGCTGTGTGGGAGTTGAGAGGCCTTGAAGCAAGAGGGGCTGCAGATCAGAATCCAGGCCCTTTGGGTGAAGAACACAGGCTCAGCTCTCACATTCTACTTGGCTCCAGCAGACAGCATTTTCTACTTCCTCAAAGCACAGGTTTGAAACAGAGAACTACCTGCTCTGCAAAACTTTTGTTGAGTCTCCTGGTTATTGATTCTTCTGCTGAAGTCCCAAAACACCTTATGCAATCCCTTATCATAGCCTGTATCACGTGTATTATAAATGCCTAGTTTCATGTTCTCCCATATTTAGACTGTGTTACTTGAGGCAGTGTAGCAGACTGTTGAGTAAACGAATGACTCTTCCCCCTGTCCAGCTCTCAGTCCAGCCCTAAAATGTCAGTTAATAATGTAATAACAACATAAAGATATTAATAGCCATCATAACAGGTACTATTTATTAAGCATCTACTCTATTCTGAACCTGCACAAGGTGTTTTAAAATATATTATCAAGTTTACTCTTCAAAATAACCCTGTGAGGAAGTGGAAAGAAATTCCTCATTTTCAAAGGAATTGGACTGAATTCCCTGGCAGTACAGTGGTTAGGACTCCACGCTTTCACTACCAAGGGCTTCAATCCCCGGTCAGATTGAACAAAGGTCCTGCAAGGTACGTGGCACAGCCAAATAATAAAAAGAGACTGGAGGCTCAGAGAGACAAAGTGACAGAAGCAGGATTCAGCCCGTGTCTGCTTCTGAAGCCTACACAAGCATGAGGTTAGCCTCCGACTCCAGTCAATAATATGTGTGTCAAATTAAGCCGGAATCCCTTCTAAGATGTTGGCGACACCCTCCTCTGGGAGCAAAAGGCCTGAGACCAGGGCACCACCAACTCCCCACACTCCCAGGACAGCAGGGAAATGCTGTCCTTATGCATGAATGACCTTATGCAAACGGTTTCCCAAGGAAAGTTGCACACGTCAAACAGATCACGAACTGGGCTGCAGGCCCCTTATTACGGTGTGAACCACCCTTGGCAGTGAGTTTTACACATAATAAGTGCTCTGAGTTCATCCAGCACCTCTGCTCAAGCATTCCAAGTGCCATTAGCTTATTAATCCTTCCAGCGCCCCTGTGAGGCAAATTTGGCGGTCTTCTCAAATGATTTTATGAAGCATTAGCTCCTTGAGAGCAGGAGCTGTGTGGGCCTGCCACACACGGGAGTTAGAGAAAGAAATAACGGTAGTGTGGCGAAGAAACCAAGACCCTTAGGGAAGTGGTTTTACATAGAAGTGGGTGCACAACGCAGGTGCTTGGTTCCCACTGTGAGACCCTAGACTGTTTCATCAGGCATCCTTGCATTGCCATTTTATTGCTTTGTAACTTTGGGAAGTTACTTCACCTAGTCTCAATTTCTCCATCTGTAAAATGGAAAAGGAAACAGTACTTACCTCATGACATAGTTTTGAGCTTTACAGGACTAGTGTATATAATTCAGGTAACACCATACTGGACACATAGTAAGTGTTCAATAAACGTTAGATATTATTACAATCGTTAGAGTGGTACATGGAACTGTGGGATGAGTAAAGGGCATGAACTTTGCTACTACTGACTCTATAGAGTTTATTTCAAAACTGCAGGCTCTGCAGTTTTGTGATCTTGGACAGATGACTTAACTTCAGGAATGAACCTCTGTCCTCATCTGTGAAATGGGATAGCTCTGAAATGACGATCTTGAAAGTGCTCTGTAAACTGCCAAGCACTACAGAGACATTAACTGTAGTTTTATACTATTACTCTACAGGAATCCCAGCTCAGCCCCACAAATTCCCAACTTCTAAAGTTGCTTCCCTGGTGGTCCAGTGGTTAAGACCCCACCTTCCAATGCAGGGGGTGCAGGTGCTAAGATCTCACATGCCTCCTGGACAAAACCCCAAAACATAAAACAGAATCAGTATTGTAACAAATTCAATAAAGACTTTTAAAGTGATCCATATCAAAAAAAAACAAAAAACCACAAAACTTAAAGTTGCCTGTTGTGTAATAGGGCATTGATGATCATATCTATCTCAGGGGGTTGCTGTGAAAATAAATCCTTAAAGGCTTCCCTGATAGTTCAGCTGGTAAAGAATCTGCTTCCAATGTGGGAGACCTGGGTTTGATCCCTGAGTTGGGAAGATCCCCTGGAGAAGGAATAGCTACCCACTCCAGTATTCTGGCCTGGAGAATTCCATGGACTGTATGGCTTTCAGTCTTTAAAGACATATTTAAAGTACCCAGCATGGTAGGAGGTAGTCCATACATGTTTCTTCCCTATCCCCTAATGGATGCTGCCTTTCAAAATCTTCAAGTTAAGAAAGCTGCAGGGTTTGGTAGGAAATCTAGGGAATCAACGGAGCTGGGATTATTCTTGACTCTGCCACTGTGTGACTTTGGGCAGGTTACCTAACCTCTCTGCCTAGCTATCAGGAGATGAAGTATGCCTACACTGCTAAGTTTTAGGGAGAAAAGACAGAGCCGGGGCTTGCCTAATAATACATGCGAGCTACTGACAAATGCACAGACAGGCCGGTGGACTTCTCTATGGAAAGGACCCAATGGGAAGCAACGACCAATTCCCCAACCCGAAACCAAACGGGGTCACGAGCTGCAAAATGAGCGGTCCGGGCTCCAGAAAATTCAGCTGAGCTTGGGAGGTCCCTGCCCAGCACTGCTTAGCGCGTCTGGACCCTGCCAGTGGACCGGTCAGGAGAAGGCCAAGAGAGGACTCAACCCTCTCCAAAGTGATAACGGGGGAGGGGGAGGCAGGAGGAGGAAAGAATGTACTGATTCACCGCCCCACCCATCCCCTGCCTCTAATCTCTCTTCCGGAATTTTACAGCCCTCTTTACAGGGGCGGAGGCCCAGGGGGCAGGGCCCGGGTTACTGCGGGCTGCGGGCACCTACTCCCCCGCCCCTGCCCTTGTCAATCAGCTTCTGCGGGAAGCCTCGGCGAGTAGTGCAGACCCTGGCGGTCCGCCCTCGGACTGCAGTCGGCCTTCGGGCGCTCCTAACCGAAGAGCCTCGGCGCGTGCTGCTAGGGGGAGCCGGGTGTGGAGGGAGAGAAGCTGTGAATTCCGGGAGACGTCCAGGCTGGCTCCCGGGATGGGTTCGCGGGTCAGAAATTCCCTCCCCCGGTGCAGGTAGGAGCGGGAAAGCTGCCGCTGAATCAAGGCTGGGCCTGGGTGCTCTGCAAGGGCCCAGCCTCCTTCTGGATCCGGCCCATCAGCTGTCAGGATCCCCCTCTCAACCGCCGTCAGGTGTTACTGGATTTCAGTCAGAAATCCAGAAAGAAAAGGACTTCAGGAACTGGCAGCGAGGAAGAGGGGAAAGTTTAGAAACATGGCTCAACCTCCTTATTTTATCTTAGTATAGATGGGGCAACTGAGGCCCCGGGAAAGTGGTGCTGAGAGTCAGGGGAGGACTCCGAGCCAGCACTTTAAGTTTGGCGCTGCCCTGACTGCTCGATTCAGTTCACAGCGTTCCCTGATAACCTTGAGTTTCCCTGTTGGGCAGTTGGAAAATACCAAAGAATTTATTAAGAAGTGAAAAAGTGCTGTTGGAAGTAGTGTAGCAAATTTCCCTACACAGCGAACGCAGTGATTGGGAAGTAATGATGCTCACAGCTAACACTTACTGAGACTTACTCTGTGCGGGGCACCATTGTAGTAAGCTCTTATGGGCTTCCCTGGTGGCTCAGAGGGTAAAGCGTCTGCCTGCACCACGGAAGACCCGGGTTAGATCCCTGGGTCTGGAAGATCCTCTGGAGAAGGAAATGGCAACCCACTCCAGTACTCTTACCTGGAAAATCCTATGGACGGAGGAGCCTGGTAGACTACAGTCCATGGGGTTGCACAGAGTCGGACACAACTGAGTGACATCACTTTATAGGTATTGCGTCCTCAATCGCTAAGTCGTGTCCGACTCTTTGCGAGCCCACCAGGCACCTCCATGGGATTTCTCAGGCAAGAATACTGGAGTGGGTTTGCCTACTCTAGGGGATCTTCCCCACTCAGGGATCCAACCGGGGTCTCCTGCGGCATCTGCATTGGCAGGCGGATTCTTTACCACTGAGCCACCGGGGAAGGCTTATAGGTATTAGGAGTTCAATTTCACAACAGTACTAGAAGGTGGAAATTGTTATCCAAGGTGAATAACAGAGAGGCCACTTGACCAAAGTCACACCCAGAGGGATTTGAACCGAAGAGTATCTGTCCTGAGCCCCATACCCTCAATACCATCTACACCTCTGCACCATCTGCTTCTCAAATGATATCAAATGTGGTTATGATCTACCTCCATGAGGGATGTTGGTTTAACGGTGTAAACTCTTTTCTTATGGCAACTTCTTTCAGAGTGACTTAGATTGTCTGTGAAAGTGAAAGTCGCTCAGTCGTGTCCTACTCTTTGTGACCCCATGGACTATACAGTCCATGGAATTCTCCAGGCCAGAATACTGGAGTGGGTAGCCTTTCCCTTCTCCAGGAGATCTTTCCAACCCAGGGATTGAATCCGGGTCTCCCACATTGCAGGCGGATTCTTTACCAGCTGAGCCACAAGGGAAGCCCAAGAATACTGAAGTGGGTAGCCTATCCTTTCTCCAGGGAATCTTCCCAATCGAGGAATTGAACCGGGGTCTCCTGCACTGCAGCTGTATTCTTTATCAACTGAGCTATCAGGGAAGCCTGTGTATAAATGTTTAATATATGCTCTCTGACCATATATTAAGTCTCTGACACACTAAGACTTCAAAGTACCAGGTTAAATGGGGCAATCAAGGTCACATATGGAGAAGGAAATGGCAACCCACTCCAGTATTCTTGCCTGGGGAATCCCATGGGCAGAGGAGCCTGGCTAGCTACAGTTCATGGGGTTGCAACAGTGGGACACGACTTAGTGACTAAACCACCACAGCCCCCAATTTTGTGAAACAGAGGACTCCTTCCTCGATGGTGCAGGTCTTGGTTCCGTCAGGTGCCATGGCCAGAATCTTGACTTTTTGCCCTCACAGTGGCTTTCTGCCCTGCTTCCATCAACATATCACCTACTGTGTCCTCAACTTGCGTACATATAAACTACACAATTGAAGGTTTCTTCTTGGCTGAAAGCCAAAACTATAGCTTATCTTGTATTACAATGCAAATATCACAAGAGGGGAAAACTGGGTCTTACCAGCCATTTGCATGTATTAAATAATGAGACTGGGATTATCAGCCCCTCCCTAAAAATCAATTTTGGTAGGAGAGAGAAAGAGCAGAAGGACTACAAACTTACCAGAGTTAATGTTGGAAAGAACTTCAGAAGTCATCTAGTGTAGCCTCTCATAGGCCCAGATAAAGAAAACGAGTTTCCCAGGCCATTTAAAGATATTGAGGGCCTGAGGAGGGTTGTTGTTTAGTCGGTAGGTCGTTTCAGACTCTTTGTTACCCCATGGTCTGGAGCCCATTGGGCTCCTCTATCCATGAAATTTCCCAGGTAAGAATACTGGAGTGGGTTGCCAGGGAATCTTCCCGACCCAGGGATTGGGACTGAACCCAAGTCTCCTGCATTGTAGGCAGATTCTTTACCACTGAGCCACCAGAGGGCCTGAGGAAGGTGGGAAGACCCACTGTGGGGAAGGGAACAGGACAAACAAAAGAACTGAAGATTAGATTAGCCTCAGTGTCAGAAGCCTTTCCTTTCTAGCTTTGTTCTAACTCCCAGCCCCAGCCTTAAAAATTATATGCACCTTTTATAATATGTAAATTCTACTTTAAGGCTGCTAAGGGAATTGCCTGGCAGTCCAGTGGTTAGGAGGCAGTGCATTCATGGCCAGGGCCCGGGTTCAATCTCTGATCAGGGAACTAAGATCCTAAAAGCTTAGTGGTATGGTCAATAATAATAATAAGGCTGTTAAAAAATAATATATGCTTCTTATAAAAAAATTTTTAATTATAGAGATGAATGCTTAATAAAGTAAAAGTCCCCTGTAATCATACCTAAAGAAAGAAAACCATTACCAGTTTGTATTATATTGTTCTTCCCTATCTTTCTCTGTACATTCATAATTTTTGATGTATTCCTATATGCATGCACATGTGTGCATGTTTAATAGAAATGGGATTGTTTCTCTTAGCAATATGCCTTGGACACTTTCCCATGTCAGTTGCATTTAGATCTACATTATTCTTTTAAAGGCTGCCTATGTAGTATGGCTAAACTATAATTTAACAGGTTCCTTAATGATAGATACTTGGATTGTTTCCATTTTTTTGCTAACACAAGCAGTACTGGAATGGACATTTCTGCACATACATCTTGGATTCCTTTTAGAGGAATTCTGTAGGATAAATTCCCAGAGAAACTGTTCCTTTTAAAGCACCATGCTGCATAGATTATCACTTTCATCTTATTCCAAATACCCTAAGATAAAAGGCTGACCCTGATGTAAATTACACAAAGTGCTTAGGCTATAGTACACTTTTAAAAAATATTTATTTAAAATATTTATTTCCTGGAATAGGAAATGGCAACCCACTCCAGTGTTCTTGCCTGGAAAATTCAATGGACAGAGGAGCCTGGCGGGCTACAATCCATGTGGTCACAGAATCAGACACAGATGAGCATGCAAACACATACCCACCATTTATTTACTTGGCTGCACTGGGTCTTTAGTTGCATCATGCAAACTCTTAGTTGTGGCATGTGGGATCTAGTTCCTTGACCAGGGATCGAACTGGCCCCCCTGCATTGGGAGGATCAGGTCTTAACCCCTGGACCATCAGGGAAGTCCCAACTAATGTGTTATTTTCATGATTATTATTACAATTATTTCATGATATCATTAGTCTGGTAGGTAGAAGTTCATTTCTTCAGTCAACAATTAGTAATGAGCTTCTACCAGTGATGAGCCAGAGGATCCAATAGCAAACTGATGTACACCCTGCCCCCAAGAAACCAACGGTCTAGTTGTCCATGAATGTATCACCCAGGGAGTACAATAGTGTAGGATAAATGCTGCAAAAGTGGTAACTGCAGGAGAGATAAGGGAGAATATAAGAGAGACAATAACCAACCTGAAGAAGGGCAGGCAAGAGAGGGGAGAGGAAAAAGAAGAAACAGGTTCAATTATCAAAAAGGGAAGTAATGAGCACTCCAGCCACTAGAAGTAACTAAGCAGAGCCCGACACCATCTCCAAGAACTACTGGTAGAAACAGTAAACCAAACCAGTGGTTTCTCAAATGTCTATGCGAAGACTGGTGCTTGTGGATGGAGACAGCAGAAAAGTAAGGATAAAAAAGTAAATTTCAAAAACAAAAAAGGTACATTTCATATGCGAAATTTATTCAGTTTAAGGAACAGGCTTTCATTCTGACAGTATACTCTTCCTACCTTTTTTGGTATTAAAATATCCTTCCCTGGACTGCAACGGAACTGGCACCTTTGCTGTGCATCTGTGGTGCTACAGGGTGGACCCTTGTGATGCGCACACAGCAGCCGGTGTTAAGACCAAGGGGCTCCTTAGAGTACCAGCTCGGACTAGCAGTTGTCTCAGATTCCCAGAACCCTGCTCCTGTGAAAGGCTGAATTTAAGATGAGGGAATTTATGATGTATATTTGTGTAAATATATACACAAATGCAGAGTAATTTATAAATTGGGAATTTTGGGGAAAGATATTAAAGTTCAGTTGCTAAAAAAAATACAATAAAATATCCTTCCTTTCATGAAGTAGTGGTTGTAGTAAATGATAGTTGTTTTTCTTTAATGTTGTTGTTTGGCCAAACTAAAAGCTAGCAACCATATCTGGATCCCCTTCCCCACTTTTTAAACTTCTGGGACCTCTGAGCCAGGTGACTTTTAAGGCTCTTTCCATCATTGTGTTTACAAGATCTCTGCTCAACAATGATCATGACCTGAAGCTAAGTTAAGTTTGCACTCTGTGAGCCAAAGCCCATTGCAACGGACCCAAGGTTAAAAAATAATAATAATAAGTACGTCAGTAAGTAAAAGGGGGGAAAAAAAACAATTTGGTAACCTCTTAAACAATTATTTTTTGGTTCCCAAACCACATCAGAGTACCTCAAGTTTCCATGTAGACTTGCTCTCTTGCTCCCAGGAAATGCAGCACTGAAGAAGAGAAACCACAGAAATAACAGATAGAAGTGATATGGGAAAAATCAATTTGGTGCAGTTTTCACAAACCTTTAAAATAGAGCGATTTAAGTGACGATGGGGTTTTATGACCAGCAGTGGCAGAGCCTCTAATGGCACTGCTGGTGTTTTTTGGCATTTCTCTGTGCAGGTGGGGAGGGGATTTTTTTTTCCTCTCCCTTTCCACTTAGAAGCAAATGGAAGCAATGAAAAGCAAAAGTCTCCTGTAAGGTCCCATTAAGAGAAACAAATGAAATGCGGCTCCCCTATAACCAGAAATCATAAAATCCTCAGACAAGCACCGGGCATGACTTCCCTGCAGGAACTGAGTATTCACCAGCACACCTGGCTCTGCTGTTACCATGGCAACTCCTCACCTTTACATTCCTTGACTTGGGGGGTTGAGACTGGTTCAGGGCACATTGGAGTTTTTCATGTTTCTCCTTGACTTCTGGAAAAAGGAAAGGGGAGGAGAGGGAAAGGATTCTAAATCAGCTGACCTCCTGCCTTGGCTGTTTGCTTTTCGGCTTGTGTAACTAGGCCTCACTGCTGAGGGGGGCCTGCAGTGGGTTGAGAGCGTGGGAATGGCTCTGCCAGAGCCCAAAAGACCTAGGTTCAAATCTCAGCTCCTCAACTGAATCCATTTATTCATTCCAACAAACCCTCCTCTGGGCCAGGCACTAGCAGTGCAGAGAGATGACTGAATAGCCAGAATTGGCCCTCAGAGAGCTGACAGTCCAGAGGGAAAGTTGGGTCAGCAGATGACCACAAGCCAGCGTGACAAGTGACTTCACCAAGGCAGGTGTCGATTCTATCCCTGCCCAGAGAGGTGACCTTGTAGGGAGGGGAGAAACAAGCTCACACTGCATTGACAAGGACTCTTGGAAACACTCTAGCAAGAGTTCCTTCTTCTTGGGCCCAAAGAACTCAGCATGAGGGCCCGAAATTAAGGGTGACAAGAGTTGAGATTTGCACTGTGGATCTCAGACATGTCAACTCACTTATCTGAGCCTCAGTTTCACCATCTATAAACCAAAGCTAACATTAACTGCTCTACTCCTGCTGACAAAAATTACATTAATTACTATAGAATGATGATTCAAAGAACAGACAGAACCGGATCCAAAGCCTGTTGCTCCAGTGCCCAACTGTGACGTAATTCTGGACTTTAAACCCTCTGAGTCTCACTTCACTCACATGTAAAAGAATCATCCTATGAATCTAGACTCTGAAATACAGAGTGAAGTAAGTCAAAAAGAGAAAAATATTGTATATTAACACATATATATGGAATCTAGAAAAATGGTGCCAATGAACTTACTTGCAGGGCAGGAATCGAGACGCAGACATAGAGAACGGACCTGTGAACACAGTGGGGGAGGAGAACATGGGACAAATTGAGAGAGTAGCACAGACATAGATATACACTGCTGCTGCTGCTGCTGCTGCTGAGTCGCGTCAGTCGTGTTCGACTCTGTGCGACCCCAGAGACGGCAGCCCACCAGGCTCCCCCATCCCTGGGATTCTCCAGGCAAGAACACTGGAGTGGGGTACCACTGCCTTCTCTGACACTACCATGTGTAAAACAGCTAATTAGTGGGAAGTTGCTGTATAACACAGGGAGCTCAGCTGGGTGCTTTGCGATGACCTAGAGGGATGGGATGGGGTGGGTTTCAGGGAGGCTCAAGAGGGAGGGGACGTATTTATACTTCTAGCTGATTCACGTTGTTGTATAGCAGAAACCAACACAACATAGAAAAGCAATTATCCTCCTATTAAAAAAAAAAGAATGTATAATGATAATCATACAACACACAGTGATGTGAGAATTAGATGGGATGAGACAGGTGAATCATATAGCAGCCCCAGACAAAACGTGCTAGTTACTTATTACAGAATCCCCTGATCTAGTGCCTGATGTGTCCCTAAGTCAGATATTACTGTTGTTATTATTATGTGGCACTCAGTAGAAACTCCGTAGACGTTACTTTCCCAGCCTCTTTGGACCCTGTCCTCTGACCACTCCACCTTTGCATTGCCTCTATCTTTCACATGTGTTGGCTGTTTCTCTCCCAAGCTAAGGAGAGGGCAGTTTAAGCTGCATCCCTCCCCAGCAACCCCTTCTTCACCTTGGCCTGAGCCTCTCTCCTGGGCTGAATGAAGGTGGAAAGGGCCTGGGCTGAGCCCCAAGGGCTCCTCTGGAGACCGAGGTGGGGGAAAAGGCAGGGAGTGCGTCAGTCCTGATGCAATCGCAGGCTCATGGCTTGGCCCACTTCCTCCTCTTTGGGTGTTTACCGGAGCCTGGATTCCACAGGAACCCTTGGAACAGAGCACTGACGAGGGCAGGCAGCACACAAAACTGTGTCTTCTTGGGGGACAGTTTAGACAAAAAAGCGATACCGCGTGTGGGCCTCAGGTGCCCTGGGCTCAGGGACACAAGAAAGAGATACCAGGTGTCGAGTCCAGAGGAGGGGCCAGGCTGGAGGAGGGGGACTGACCGCAGGCTGCTGCCTGGCCACTTCCAGACCAGCTAGGAGAGGCCCAGTGAATAGGCCCTTTATTCCTGGGCTTAGACGCTCGGGGGAGGGAGCTCTGGAAGGGTGTCTCAGGTGACAAGGAGCCTCAGAAGAAGCTGAGAGGATCCTGTGCCTTCCTTCCCAGTAGAAACCCGAGCCGGAGAGAAGCTTGTTTCCAGGCATTTGCTGAGAGCTTCATCGCGGAGGCCCCTGGCCAAGCCCACCACCTTGTGGGTCACCTAGCCACAACCTCAGAAGTGCGGAGTCACACGGGGTAGAGAACACAGGTTTTTGGCAGTCATGTCGCAGAACTTCCAGTTACTGGCTGGGTGCCCCAGGCAAGTGACTTCACCTCCCTAACTCTCAACTTCCTCGTGTCAAACAGAATCATCAGAGTAATAGACTTCAGAGATAAAGCCCCTAGGCCCTTAGAACAGAGTCTGGTGAGGGCGAAAGCGCTCACTACCTGTTGCATATTGTTATTTTTATTAAGACACAGCAGGAGGCAGAGAGGCAATGGAGCCCAAAATCAGCTGTTTGCTTCCAGGTCCAGGCACTGAAATTCTTTCCTGCTTAGAGAGCCTTCCCCTTTTTTTTTCTTTTCCTCTCCCCTGCCCTCTTCTCCCTCCCTCTCTCTCTGTGCCCCTGAAGCTGAGGCCTAATTGTCCTCCTTTCAGTATCTAATGACTGTTTCCCAGTTATCAGGAAAGCATTCGACCGCCCCTCCCCCAGAACTGTGAAACCGAGTAAGCAAAGCTTGCTTAAACTCCTGAGTCATTCAGCAAAACCGGCCCGAGATAATCAGTGGATCAAGGAAACTAGATGCAGAATGGGGGAAACCCAGCAAAACCCAACCTCAAAACCAGGGCCTCCTCTCAGGGCAACTTCCCTCTGCTGGCCCCTAGGAGGGGCTTTCATTCAGGCTCCATAAACAAGACAGCACGGGGCATCTGAGACCTTTCCATTCCCTTCTGCTCTCAGAATAAGACATGAGCTACACCTGGGTCTCTAGCCTGCCGCCAGGCCTTCCCATGAAATCTTGTTTTACACAAACTCTTCGCTGTGGGACAAACTCTCTTCCTTGCTGCCACGCCCCAGTCCCAGGGAGAGTTGACACCCTGCCTCCCATCCTCCCTGCCCGATCATTTCTCAGCCCCTGCACCTTGCCTTCGGCCCAACCACTCCACGGCCATCACAGTCATCAGTGGCTTCTTAGTTGCCAAATCCCAAACACTGTCTCCAGGCCATTCCTTCTTGCCCTCTGCAAACATTCAAACACTCTGACGACCCCCTTCTTTAAACTCTCCCTCCTGGGGCTTCTGTCAGACCACAGCCCCCTGGTTCTCCTCCCCCTGAGACCAGCACTCTGGGTACTGGCTGCTCTCCCTGTCCTCATGACTCTGCTCTTAGCTGTCTTCCCTTCCTTATCTTCAAGCCCCTTCCCAGGTTTAATCTGTTCCCAGGTCTTTAACTTCCACCTCTTCGCTGGTCACTTCCCTGGTGGCTCACATGGTAAAGAATCTGCCTGCAATGTGGAAGACCAGGGTTCGATCCGTGGGTCAGGAAGATACCCTGGAGAAGGAAATGGCAACCCACTCCAGTATTCTTGCCTGGAAAAGTCCATGGACAGAGAAGCCTGGCAGGCTACAGTCCATGGGGTCCCAAAGAGTCGGACACGACTGAGCAACTAACACCTTCCCAGATCATATCTCCAGCCTAGATCTTCTACCAAATGCCACCAAGCAGCTCTATTTGCATGACCCCAGGCACAGCAGGCTCAACACACCCTAAACCCAACTTTTTACTTCCTCCCTAACCTGCTCCTCCTCCTGGGTTCCCCATCTTGACGAATGACACCACCTTTTACCCTTTACCCAAGCCAGAGGCTCAAACATTGTCTTTGCCATCTTCCTGCCCTGCCCACAAATCACCATACCCTTAGCATCTCATCGATCGCCTCCTTTCTCCTCCATTCCCATTGTTTCTGCTCCACTTCAGGTCTTCATCATGACCTGCAGCCTAAATTACTACACATCTCGCAAGTAGGCTCTTAGTCTTAATTTCTTCCCCCTTTGTACTGGATTTGTCTGGGAGTGTCTGTCCAGCTGCAGTTCTTTTCTTGAGGACCACTGTTGCCCACAGACCTCACAGAGAGGTGCCCTTAGACTCACGATCTCACCAAAGCCTGCCCTGCAATCCTCACAGTGCTTGAACCAGAGGTGTACATTTGACCCAAGCTGAGCTGTATTCTGTCTTCTGGGACTCTGAAACTGGGGCATAGTGACCATAGTCCAAGCACCACCCCAGGGGTCGCATCAGTAACGACAATGAGTGGAACAGCCCAAGGAGAGACAACAGGGAATGGGCGACGGTGGCACATGGAGACTGTGGGCCTTGTCTATGACAGCAGCTGTTACTCTGCTCTAGCAGATGGTTGCTATGGGAATGTAGGTCCAGACTTGTCAGATATTGTGATTTTCCATACTTTCATGTGAAATTTCCCAGTTTTCAAATATTGGGCACTAATTCATTTTTTAATGCCACCGACTAAGAATATCTTGTGCATCATATTTGACCTACAGGGCTGCCAGTTTGTAATCAGCACCAAGGAGTCAGACACCGGCCCCAAAGCTGGGGACGGCCACTTTCTGCCATGTGTGGAGTCTCAGAGAAGCCCTCAGTGTAGCCGGAAGAACAAAGCCTGCTCCTGCTGGCTCCTTGCCCTCTGCCCCCACCCCCACCCCAGGAACACTACAGACCCACATTTCCTGGCCTTCTTTCTCGGCCCTCCTGCCCTTCTTTCTAGGCCCAGCACTGTGTGATAGTTAAAGTGATGGGCTCTGAAGTCAGAGAGACCTGGGTTCAAGTGCTGACTCTGCGACCTCTGGCTGCGTGCTCTCGGGAAATTGACTTCACCCCTCTGAGCCCCAATTCCTTCCTTTGTAAGACAGGGTACTTTCTTCATAGGGTTGTTATTGGGGTTAAAGGAGATAGAGCTCAGAAAGCTCTTAGCACAGTGCCTGGCATCCAGTACACACTGAATGAATGTTACCCATTATTGTTATTTTTATTATTGCCATGTCGTAGCATTCCTCCTCAGCACAGCCCTGTCTCAGAGCCCTTTCTTGTTTGTGTAACTCTCTGGGCACTTACCATTTGTTCTTATTACTTTTTAAAAAAAATTTATTTATTTTAATTGGAGGCTAATTACTTTACAATATTGTAGTGGGTTTTGCCATACATTGACATGAATCAGCCATGGGTGTACATGTGTTCCCCATCTTGAGCCCCTCTTACTACTTATCACTATTTCATCAGCCTTGGTATATTGTAAACTCCTCTTAGAGGGAAAGGCCACGTTCTCTCTCTCTTTATATGAATGAGAGGGGAAAGAAAGTAGTTGAAACTATTTTGTACATAGTGGGTGCTCAAGATACATGTATTTGTTGGTGCACTGCTGGAATTTAAGCTCCATGACAGCAAGGACCTTGTCCATCTCATTAACTATTGGATCCCCTGAGCCTAGTTTTTTACATATATGTTGAGCATATATGGAACCCTCAATAAACGTATATCGAATAAAAGAATGAAAGGCATCTCTTCCCCCTCTCCCAGGATTCTTTAACATACTTAGGAGGTTATTGGTGCAAATCCAATCTGCTGTTTTAAAATAGTAGGTTCTGGAATCTCTGTTAAGAGCTCCCCATTTTTCCTTTGGGAAACTGTCCTTCCCCCACTCAAGGTGGCTTCCATCTGAACTCTAGGAATAGTCATGTGGCCCAAGACTAGCCAATTAGAGAAAACTACCCCCTGGCCACAGTGATTGGTTCAAGATGGGCTTGTAAGTCAATCAAAGCCAATCAGAGCTGAAAGGATTGGGAAGAAAAAATTCGCTTTCCTCAGAGGAAGCTAAGTCATGAGAATACAAGCCTAGAGCTGCTAGTGGCCGCATTACCACAAAGAGGAGAAAGCTTGCCTAGAAAGGAAGCAGACACAGAAAAAGGCCTGAGAAACAGAAAGAGACAGGTTCCTAATGGTATCTTTTGAGCAAGCGTATCTATTTGTGCCTAAATCCAAGCCCTTGACTGTTGTCTTAGAGACAATAAATTATTTTTTTTTCAAGTCACCTTGAGTTGAGTGCTAGTCACACATCCAAAGGAGAGCAGATTAATATTTGGATTCTATAGAAAGGCAGTCATAGTAGACATAAACATATATCTTTATAGGAATGTGCCCAGCCACAGTGATCTTTCTGTAAGAACTGGTGCCTACCCACAAACTAGACTAACAGCCATGTTAGTACTGAACCCTGCCCCCCAACTATGCAACTGGTTGGACCAGAAGTAGATGTGTATTGCAGCATAATCAGATCAGATTCTCTCTCCTGGGGATTTGGGTTTAGGACTGAAGAGATCCTAGTTCTGTCTGAACTACATGCTTAAACTGAGGGAATAGAAAGTTGGGAGCTGGGAGAAAGTCACATTCATGGGGGACCTTAGAAACTGATCTATTCAAGAAGAATGAGGTTGACTCACATGGGAAGAGAGGCCGTGACCTCTCTGAGAAATAGAGAGCAAACAGAGAGAGAGAGAGAAGAGTTGCTTCCTCTTTTCTCATGAGGCAAATTACTTCTCCTTTTAGGCTCCAAGAGATTTCTCTGTGTTCATATAATTCTCTCTTCCACCATTACCCTCCCTGCTTTTTCGAAAACTTAAAATAGCTTTAGTGGTTTGTGTGTGTGTGGGGGGGTTGTTTTTCCTTATATCTAAAATGTTTTTTAGACAACTATCTTAGAAACAAGTCTGCAGTCAAGGTGTCCTGTTTACAAGGCTGATGAAGTCCCTTTGCTAGGCTTCCTAATCAAGACACCTACACATTCAGTTATTAGCTGTGTAACCTTGGCCAGAACACATGGATTCACTGAACTGGCTTCCTCCTCTATAAAACAGGAATAATAATGCCCACCCTACCAGGTAGTTAAGAGTGAATGAGATAAGGTGGAAAGATTTTACTTAGCACAGTGCTGGGCACCAAGAAGCCATGTAATCATTTTGTGCCAAATGCAAAAGAGGGGTTGAGTCCAAGTCCAGAACCAGGCCACTAAAAGGTGCCAGTTGGAGAAGACTTTTGAGAGTTCCTTGGACTGTGAGGAGATCAAACCAGTCTATCCTAAAGGAAATCAATGCTGAATATTTGTTGGAAGGACTGATGCTGAAGCTCCAATACTTTGGCCACCTGATGCGAAGAGCCAACTCATTGGAAAAGACCCTGATGCTGGGAAAGATCGAAGGCAAAAGGAGAAGTGGGTAGCAGAGGATGAGATGGTTAGACAGCATCACCAACTCAGTGCACATGAAGTAGTGAAAGACAGGGGGCAGGCTGCAGTCCGCAGGTCACAAAGGGTCAGACACGGCTTAGCAACCCAAGAACAACAGCTACACGAGGAAGTCTAAGGGAACAAGCCTTCTCCCCATCAGCACCCTTTTCATCATGTGCACCCGATTTTCAAAAGCATTGAGGAGGCAAAGAGTGTCTTTATTTTTAAAAATGCCAGTTCTGGGGACTTCCTTGGTGGTCCAGTGGTTAAGAATCTGCCTTGCAATTCAGGGGACTTGAGTTTAATCCCTGGTCAGGGAATTAAGATGCCACGTGCTGAGGAGCAACTAAGCCCACATGTCACAAGTACCGAGCACGCCACAAGTAGAGAGTCCAAATGCTGCAATGGAAGCTCCTGCGTGCTGCAACTAAGGCCTGACAGAGTGAAATTAATAATTTTTTTAAAAAAGGGTATATAAATGCCTATTCTGGAACTCATTCCAAGGATATAATTCAGACAAAAAATACATTTGCATAAGAATGCTCATTGCAGTAGTGTTTATATTGGAAAAAAATTGGAAATGACTGACATGTTCAACACTGTGTTTCGTTTAATAGATGATAGTACATATATACAACAGAATATTATAAAGACTAGAAGAACAAAAGACAATCTTTTTAAATTAAAATAAACATGGAGTAGTTTGCCAAATATTATAATGTAAAACGCAAAATGTGAACATTTAAGGTTAAAGCACAATATTTCAAAGAAGTTTCTCCTTCTCATCCCAGCATCACACACACTGTCTCACACACCACTCGCCCAGCTATACATTCATCTTCTCTGCCTTTGGGGTAACTAGGGTGGGAAAACTGAAGAAGCATTTATGTAAGTTCAAGTCCTGAGGCCTCTAACATGTGAGGTATCGACAAAGATGGATGTTCACATCATTTTCTGAGCTTAAAAAAAAAGCAGCTTACAAAAATATTGCGGACAATGTGAACAATGGTTATCCCAGGCCATGGGATTTCAGGTGTCTTTTTCTTCTTTGTACTGTCATGTATGGTTTGAAATGTACATAATGTATATACATTATGTTTATATTTATGAGAAAAAATGAAGCTATTTTCATAAGGGAAGGGAGTTACCTTGATTTTATTTTCTCCTCTATTGTCCTCAATACATATTCTACCAGATTACCTCTAATATGCCTTCCTTCTTCATGCACAGGGAGACGTACCTGGCTGCCCGGTTCTGTGGAGCTGCTCCAGACAGAAGCTCCTTGTTCAGGGAGGGGAACCTTCCATGAGCCTGGCAGAAACGCTAGGCAGCTCACTACTGCCCTCTTCTGGTCAGAACAGGGCAGTTCTGATGTGCTAAACAGCACACCAGTCACATCGTGATTGGCCAAGGTCACCTACCCTTGCAGTCATCAGCGTGCTGCACACCACCACTTGCTCTAGCAGGTGGAATAGAACGTCTCCTGGGAACCTCTGGCTTGGCGTGGACAGCACTGTCCTGATGGGTTTGCAGTCATACCCTTAGCCTCCCTTAGCCCAGGTCATAGCCTGTTTGAAGGTGGGGTACTGAGTAAGTGATGAAAAACTTTCCTGCTCGCTAAAGAGCACTGATGGTTTGGAGTTCAGGTTCCAGAAAGTAGAAGGCAGGGTTGAAAGAAGATAAATACAATCATCCCAATTATAAAAGCTCTTAGGACCCAGGGGTTAAGACTCCGAGCTTCCACTGCAGAGGGTGAAGGTTCCATGCTGGCTGGGGAACTCAGATCTCACATGCCATGTGGTGTGGCCAAAGTAAATAAATAAAGCTTGTGTTCTTGTATGCTTCTAATTACTTTTCAAGTATTTGTCAAAGCAGCTTGATATGTACAAATAAATTCGCACAAGGATATTTGTTGCAGAATTGTTGGCAAAGCACAAAACTGCAATCTAAATAGCACTCAGTATGGGGGCATTTGGACAAAATGGAATAGTATGCAGCTGTTAAAAAGAATGAGGTGGATCTATATGTGCCACTCTGAAATGATGTCCAAGATTCATTGTTAAGTTAAAAAAAAAAACCAAGCACGATATGTAACTGTCAATAAGTGTAAATGTGTTGTGTCTTAAATAAGGATTTGTGTAACAGTACACATTTCTATTTAGATATGTATAGAATACATTGGAAGGAAACACTAGGAATTAATAATAATAATGACTATCTCTGGAGATGGCAAAAAGAAAAGAGAACTAATCTCAGTTCAGTTCAGTCACCCAGTCGTGTCTGACTCTTTGCGACCCCATGGACTGCAGCACACCAGGCCTCCCTGTCCATTACCAACTCCTGGAGCTTACTCAAACCCATGTCCATTGAGTCAGTGATGCCATCCAACCACCTCATCCTCTGTCATCCACTTTTCCTCCTGCTTTTAATCTTTCCCAGCATCAGGGTCTTTTCAAATGAGTCAGCTCTTCATATCAGGTGGCCAAAGTATTGAATTTTCAGCTTCACCATCAGTCCTTCCAATGAGTATTCAGGACTGATTTCCTTTAGGGTGGACTGGTTGGATCTCCTTGCCCAAAGGACTCTCAAGAGTCTTCTCCAACACCACAGTTCAAAAGCATCAATTCTTCGGAGCTCAGCTTTCTTCACAGTCCAACTCTCACATCCATACATGACCAGTGGAAAAGCCATAGTCTTGACTAGACGGACCTTTGTTGGTAAAGTAATGTCTCTGCTTTTTAATATGCTGTCTAGGTTGGTCATAACTTTTCTCCCAAGGAGTAAGTGTCTTTTAATTTCATGGTTGCAGTCACCATCTGCAGTGATTTGAGAGCCCAAAAGAATAAAGTCTGCCACTGTTTCCACTGTTTCCCTGTTTCCCCATCTATTTGAAGTGATGGGACCAGATGCCATGATCTTAGTTTTCTGAATGTTGAGTTTTAAGCCAACATTTTCACTCTCCTCTTTCACCTTCATCAAGAGGCTCTTTAGTTCTTCTTCACTTTCTGCCATAAGGATGGTGCCATCTGTGTATCTGAGGTTATTGATATTTCTCCCAGCAACCTTGATTCCAGCTTGTTCTTCATCCAGGCCAGCATTTTGCATGATGTACTCTGCATATAAGGAATCCATACATACACACACACACACACACAAAAAAAAACTGTTAAAACTAGTAAATGAGTTTGGCTAGGTTATAGGATATACACAAAAATCAGTTGAATTTCTATACACTATGTCTTAGTCCATTCGGCTGCTATCATAGAATACCATAGATTGGGTGCCTTAAAAACAACAAAAATTTATTTTTCACAGCTCTGGAAGCTGGAAGTCTGAGACCAGGGTGTCAGCACGGTCAGGTTCTGGTGAGATCCTCTTCTGGGTTGCAGACAGCTGTCTTCTCTGGGGTCCCTTTTATAAGGGCTCTAATTCCATTCATTGGATTCACGCTCATGATCATATCATCTCCCAAGGCCATCATCACACTGGGGATTAGAACTTCAATGAATGAACTTTGTGGGGACACAAATATTCAGCCCATAATAACTAGCAATGAACTATCTGAAAATGAAACTGAGAAAATAAATTTATTCACAATAGCATCAATAAGAATAATATACTTAGGAATAAATTTAACAAAAGGAGTACAAGATTCATACACTGAAAACTACAAAAGATTGTTGGAAAAAGAAGAGATTAAAAGAAGACTCAAAAGATACCTAAGACTTAAATGGAAAGAAATCTGTTCATGGATTGGAATGAACAGATGGGTTTCTGGGGAGTAAGATGATAACATCCCCGAACTAATCTACAGTTTCAATGCAAGGCCTATCAAAATCTCAGCTGGCTTTTTTTTTTCAAAAATTGACAAGCTGATGCTAAAATTTATATGGAAATGCAAATAACACAGAATAGTCAAAACAATCTTAAGGGGGGAAATTTCAAGCTTCTTAACATAGCTAAAATAATCAATGTGTGATACTGGCACAAGAATAAAAAATAAGATGAGACTTCCCTGGTGTCCAGTGGCTAAGACTCTGCACTCTCAATGCAGGGGGTCCAGGTTTGATCCCTGATCAGAGAACTAGATCCCACATACCACAGCTAAAGACACCACAACAAAGATTAAAGATCTCTAGCACTGCAACTAAGACCCAGTGCAGCCAAATAAATACATGTTTTTTTAAAAAATAAGATTCACTTCAGTTCAGTTGCTCAGTCGTGTCTGACTCTTTGCGACCCCATGGACTGCAGCACACCAGGCTTCTCTGTCCATCACCAATTCCTGGAGTTTGCTCAAAACTCATGTCCATCGAGTCAGTGATGCCATCCAACCATCGTATCCTCTGTCGTCCCCTTTCGCTCCTGCCTTCAGTCTTTCCCAGTATCAGGGAATGAAATAGAAATGAGAGTCTCGAAATAAACCTCTACATTTATGCTCAATTAATTTTAGACAAGAGTGCAAAGGAAACAATTGGATATCCATAGGCAAAAGGACAAAGCTGAATCCCTACTCATGCCATATAAACAATTTAATTCAAACTATATTATAGACCTAAATGTTAAAGCTAAAACCACAAAACTCTTAGAAGAAGATACAGCAGCAAATCTTTGTGACATTGTATTAGGCAATAGTTTCCTAGATACGACACCAAAAGGACAAGCAGCAAAATAAAGAAATAGATAAACGGGGCTTTGTAAATATTGAAAATCTTTTGCTTCAAAGGATAATGGAGCAGTGAAAATCTTCTGGAATTAGAGTGTGGTGATGATAGCACAATTGTGTGAAGATACTAAAAATCACTGAGCTTTACACTTAAAAGTGAACCATGTTGTATGTGAATTATGAGATTGGTGCAAACATAATTGTGGTTTTGGACTATGAGTTTTAAATAATTATAACTAGGCTCAAACACATCTTTATTAATCAAAGTAGGAACCATTGCAATCAGCACATTTTTGCCAATAATAAATAAGTTTGTTTATTCCTGTAGTGTAAAAATCTGTGCTTCGGGATTTGACAAACTCTTGTAAAGCATTTTCTGCTTCCTGTTGGTTGTGGAAGCATTTTCCCTGCAAAAAGTTTCTTGAAGAAGTGGTAGTCTGTTGGTGAGAGGTCAGGTGAATATGGCAGATGGGTAAAATTTCGTAGCCCGATTCTTTTAACTTTTGAAGCATTGGTTATGCAATGTGCGGTCGGGCGGAATCATGGAGAAGAACTGGGCCCATTCTGTTGACCAGTGCTGGCTGCAGGCATTGCAATTTTCAGCACATCCCATCAATATGTTGAGCATACTTCTCAGATGTAATGGTTTCACTGGGATTCAGAAGGCTGTAGTGGATCAGACCAGCAGCAGACCACCAAACAGTGACCATGACCTTTTTTGGTGCAAGTTTGGCTTTGGAAAGTGCTTTGGAGCATCTTCTCTGTCCAGCCACTGAGCTGGTTGTCGCCAGTTATCTCTTAAAATCCACTTTTCCTCGAACACCACAATCCAATAAAAAAATGATTCGTTGTTGTTGCAAAGGATAAGAGAAGATGACACTTCAAAACGACGATTTATTTGATTTGCAGTCAGCTCATGAGGCACCCATTTATCGAGTTTTTTCACTTTTCCAATTTGCTTCAAATGCCAAATGACCAGAGAATGGTCAACGTTGAGTTCCTCAGCAACTTCTCCTGCAGTTGTAAGAGGATCAGCTTCTATGATTGCTCTCAATTGGTCCTTGTCAAATTCTGATGGTCTGCCACTATATACTCCTCATCTCAAGGCTCTTGTCTCCTTTGTAAAACTTCTTGAACCCCCACTGCCCTGTACGTTCATTAGCAGTTTCTGGGCCAAAAGTGTTGTTGATGTTGTGAGTTGTCTTTGCTGCTTTATCACCCATTTTGAACTCAAATAAGAAAATTGCTCAAATTTACTTTTTGTCTAACATCATTTCCATAGTCTAAAATAAATATAAAATATATATAATAAGTGAAGACACTCAGTTGTGTCCGACTCTTTGCGACCCCATGGACTGTAGTCCACCAGGCTCCCCCATCCATGGAATTTTCCAGGCAAGAGTATTGGAGTGGGTTGCCATTTTCTTCTCCAGGGGATCTTCCTGACCCAGGGATCGAACCTGGGTCTCCCATACTGCAGGCTGACGCTTTTATCACCTGAGCCCCCAGGGAAGCCCGCATAATAAGTCATTAGCAAAAAAACATGAAGTGACGGACTTCCCTGGTGGTCCAGTGGTTAAGACTCCATGCTTTTGGTGCAGGGGGCGCAAGTTTGATCCCTGGTCAGGACGCAGGTTCAATCCTTGGTCAGATCCCACATGCCACAGTGCAACTAAGCGTGTGTTCTTAAACAATGACCCAACTCAGCTAATAATAATACATAAATAAATAAATATTTAAAAAAAAAACATAAAGTGAGAAATGAGCATTAAAATGATACATAACATAACCACATTAAAGAACATATTCCAATATCAAATGGCAAAGTTCAACAGTACAAAACCGCAATTATTTTGCACCCACCTAATATATGGCAATAAAGCTATTATTTTTTTAAAAAGGACTTTGTGATTATTAAATGGGAAACACCCATAATTTCCTCCTGATGTCTTCCTTCCATGGGCAAGGCATTCATTGATACAATAATCCTGTCTTCTCTCTGCCTCCAACTCATTCTTCCCCTAAAGCAGAGAAATGACTCAATAGATCTGAGTTCGGGATAAAGAACTGTTACATGTAGTTCTGCACACTCCTTTCCTCCTGGATTTCCAGGAGGCATTCTGCATGCTTCTCTATATCTATGTCTCTACAGCATCAGCCCCTCATATGTGCCAGGCATTGCTAAAGGAGCTAGACAGTCAGTTTGAAAGAATAGTAACCTAACTCCTGCTATAAAGGAGCATACATTTTAGTGAGAAGACTGATAATAAACCAGAGTATATTCATATATTATCTTAGATGGTGTTAAGTCCTAAGGAGAAAAAAATAACATAGGAAAGATGAATAGGAAATATCAGGAGAGGGTGTGAAATTTTAGGTAGAATGTCCAGGAAAAGCCTCACAAGATGGCATTGGAACAAAGACCTGAAAGAGATCCAGAAGGTAGTCATGTGTATATTTGGGGGAAGAGATTTTCCAGGTGGAGCAAACAGCATATGCAAAGGCTCTGAAGTAATGGGGAGGAGGAGCCTGAAACATGAGGTCTGAGAAGTCTCAGGAAGCCAGCTCAGATAATGCCTTGTGGCTCAGAGTACAGACTTTGGCTTTTACTCATGACTTTAACCGCTGAAGGTTTTCGAGCAGAGAGGTGACATTTAAATCTGTTGAGAATAGATTACAGAGGGCAAAGGCAAAAGCAAGAAAATCAACTAGGAGGCTGTTACAGTGATAATGATGATGGCTTGGACCAGAAAAGGAGCAGTGGAGAGAATGAGAAAGGGTCAACTCTGGAGTTATTTTGAAGGTAGAGCCGACCAAGTGTGCTGATAGCCTGGAGCTAGGGTGTGTGAGAGAGAGAAATTAAGGATATTTCAAGGTTGATGTCCTGAATAACTAAAAGATGCAGTTGCAATTAATTGATCAGAGGTTAGGGGGAATGGACCAGGAACTCAATCCTGGGCATGTTAGTTTTCAGATGCCCATTGGACATTCAAGAGGATACGTTAAATAGATAGTGGGATACGCGAGTCTGGAGTTCAAAAGAGACGTCCAAGCTACTCATTGGCTTACCGTTTAGCCACTTGCTAGCCTCATGACCTTAGACAAGTCACCTATCTTAGAGCTACATACTCCTCTTCTGTAAAACAAGGATAAAAACAGTAGCTCTAACACACAGTTGTTGTGAGAATCAAATGTGATGATCTGTAAAGTAACTGGTTCACAGGAGGCTCTGAATAAATTATCGCTATTATTAAGTTCAATTAAACATGCATTTAGTTGCTGGAAACACAAACAATGAAAGATACAGTCCCTGCCCTCAATCCCAATGGAGAAAACTTGGTAAAAGTTTTCAACAATCTTTAAGGTAACAATAATCATTTGGGAGAAACGTCAGGTCCTGGCACCTAAGAGAATAAAGAGAAGAAAGGAAGAGTCAAATATGATGGACAATAGGGACTTCCCTGGTTGTCCAGTGTCTAAGACTCCATCCATGCTCACAGTGCAGGGGGCCTGGGTTTGATCCTTGGTCAGAGAACTAGATCCCAACATGCCACAACTAAAAAGGTCCTGCATGTCACAAGCAAGATCAAAGATCCCTCAGGCTGCAACTAAGACCTGGTGCAGCCAAATAAATAAACAAATGTTTAAATCTTCCAAAAAGCAAAGATAATGGACAACTAACCCCAGGATGAAACAGTCCGGAGAACTGGAGGAGAATTTATATGTGGTCCTGACATCAGCTTGCTGGGAAACTTTGGACTCATCAACTCTCTATCTCTCTCACTTCCCCAAACGGTAAACCCCAGTTCCCGTGAGATGTTTAAAAGTGACCAAAGGTGCTCAGGGGAAAAACACAGATGCAATAACACTAATCACATCACTTCCCTCAGGCCTATTTTCCCTTTCCTCTGATTGAGCCCTGTCTCCCCATGAGGACTTCTCCAATCTCCTGTGAGCCCCAAACCTGGTTTTTCTAAGCTTCTAAGCAGCAGGGTAAATAGCTCAGAGACTCTGAACAACACTGAAGACCCCTAGCACATGGCAGAGGTGCTTGAACCAAAACGAAGAGGAAAGTCAGGAGCATAAGGGGAGAGAAGGTATCACTGAATTCATACTGGGCAGGGGTTGTGCTAGGTGTTCTCATGGCTGAGAAAGTTGTTGCAAGGATTAAATATGAACTCACATTAGAGCATTGGGCCCAGGGTCTCGCATATAGTAAGAGCATAATAAATGTTGGTTGTATCATTTTTATTGCATCTCTTTTAATCCTCACAACAACCTTGCAAGCTTAGTCCTCACAACTTTACAAGCTGGGCTCTAAACTAAGAGGCAGGGACTTCCCTGGCAATCCAGTGGTTAAGAATTTGCCTTCCAATGCAAGGGATGCAGGTTTGATCGCTGGTCAGGGAACTAAGATCCCACACGCCATGGGGCAACTAAACCCTCACGCAGCGACTACTGAGCCCACATGCTCTGCAATGAAGATCTCACACGTTGCAATGAAGATCTCACACACCGCAATGAAGACCCAGTGCAGCCAAAAATAAAGATAAAATAAGAGGCTACGCTGTGCTTAGTTGCTCAGTCATGTCAGACTCTTTGCGACCCCATGGACAGCAGCACGCCAGGTTCTTCTGTCCGTGGGGAATCTCCAGGCAAGAATACTGGAGAAGGTCCCCCTCTTCCAGGGGATCTTCCCAACTCAAGGATCAAACCCAAGTCTCCTGCATTGCAGGCAGATTCTTTACCGACTGAGCTACCAGGGTGTAATAGCACATGCTCTTGGATCGGACAAATCTGGGCTCACGTTCCATCTCTGCCACATCTAGGCTTTTGGAACCCCGGGAAAGCTGTTTTATCTTACTGTAAAGAGGAGGAAATAATGGTCATTACTAAACAAAGATTCATCTAAAACACTTAGGGTAGGGCCTGGCACACGGTAGCTGCTCAAGAATCACTAGATATTCCTAGTACTCTTGGAGGAGAGGACACAAAAGTTCCAGAGGTTAGGTTACTTATCCAAATTCACACAGCCAAGTAGAATAGACTCCTGTGGTTTTATCTTGCTCAGTATCCATACCTCCTCTTTCGGTTAGAGTGCCTTCGCTCTTTGGAGAACCACCCTCCCCCACCCTTAGGCCTTGTGATTTGGGTGGAGTTGACACCTCTATTTCAAGCTTTCAGTGAGGGTGTGTGACTCAGATCTGGCCATTTGCTTATCCCATCTTCCTGGTCACAGCAGTTGGTTCAAGAGTGAACTTGTGGCACTTCCCTGGTGGTCCAGTGGCTAAGATTCCACATTCCCAATGCAGGGGCCCTGGGTTCAATTCCTGGTCAGGGAACTAGATCCCACAATGCCATAACTAAGAGTTCAAATGCCACAACTGAAAAAAAAAAAATCCCACATGCCACATCAGAGACAGTAGATCCTGTGTACCAAAACCAACACCTGGCACCACCAAATAACTTTTTTTTAAAAATTGTTTTTAAAGAGTGATCTTGTGACCCATGCAGAGCCAACAAGAATGCTGGATCTTTGTTGAATCCATCGGGAAAGATATGAACCTGGCTTTGGACGTGACACTGGGAGGCTATAAGTTTGGATTTGCTGGGGGTTGCCAGGTAGAGAGAATGCCTGAGTGCCATGCAAATCCAAAGGAATCAGAGCTGAAGAACAGAAAGAGACTGAAACCTGCAAACTCTGAGCTCTTGCCTAAACACTTGAGCAGACACGTCTAAAGTCTGTACCTCAAGCTTCAGGTACTTGAAGCAATAATGAGACAAGAATTCACATTCTCTCTCTCTCCGCCTTAAGACAACCAAAAAATCCTTACTTGGCAAATGCATCAGTCAGGGTCCCAGCTGAAAGCAGATGGCACACTCAAATTAGAATCATTTGAAGAGGGTTTATTTACTATGGTATAGACACTGTAAAGTGGAAATGAGTGTTAGTCACTCAGTCGTGTCTGACTCTTTGCGACCCCATGGACTATAACCCGCCAGTCTCCTCTGTCCATGGAATTTTCCAAGCAAGAATACTGGAGTGGGTAGCCATTCCCTTCTCCAGGGATCTTCCTGACCCAGGGATTGAACCTGGGTCTCCTGCTTTGCACACAGATTCTTTACCATTTGAGCCACCAGGGAAGCTCAGTGTAAGAGAACCTCAATGGGAAGCATGGTGACCTGGGACTAGTAATAACTGAGGAGTTATCACTACATCTAGGCCTGAAGAACAGAGGAGAAAACAGTCACCTGGACCCAGAGGAGGGCCTTTGGTAGAAGAGCAGTGGCTGTCCATCACAGAGTACCGCCAGCTTGTGGAGGGAGCCAGGGGTGTAAATACCTCTCTCTCCTCTTGCCTGTCATCCACAGGCTCCTCAATGAACAGGCCTAGCAAGAAGCCAGAAGGCAAAAAGTCTGTAGGTGTAGCAAAACCAGGCAGACCCAAGGCAGGATGGGAGATGGATACAGAGAGGCAGACAGGAGATGGCCCAAAAGCCTCATCTGGCGGTCTCTCAGATAAAGTCCCATGAAGAACTTTGGAAGCTGAGTTTTAGTTCTCTCATAGTTCCCTGTACAGTGCTCACCTCCCTTCCCTGGAGAAGACCCCCAGGTTGGCACACAGGAGATAGGAATTCTGAGCATCTGGGAAGAAGAGATAGGAATTCTGAGCATCTGGGAAGAAGATGCTAACCTTGCAGAGAGAAAGAAGCTGCCAGGCCAGTGGACCACGTGGCCAGAGCCCTGGACCCTCAGGTCCTCACCCCGCCAGCTCCTTTGACCCCATGGAAATCTGTCTGCCAGCCGGTTTGGCCCCAATCTCAGGCACCACAGGCAGCAGCTTGGTGACTTCCCTTTCTCTCCATAGGAGATGTCTGCTTCCTTCTGCAGCCAAGCCAGAGAAGCTTCTGGGATTCCCCAAGACTGGCCGGGGCCCAAGAGGGCCCTGAGGACAGGGCTGAGCTGCATCCAAGTATCTTGTTTTGGCCACACAGACACCTGTTCCCTCTTCTTCCTTTACAAAACAACTCACCCTGATCTTTTCAGCCAAAATAGTTTCCTCCCTACCTTTCAAATCCAGTTTAAGCCTTAGAGTCTCTTCAGAAAGGCTTCCTCATTAACTCGCCTGACTCTACATTCTCCTGCTATAACAATGATGATAACAGAAGAACTTATACATGTACAATAACTAATAATAGCAATGTGCACACCACTGAGCTCATTGCCTTGTGGAAACCATTTCACTTAATCCTCACGACCACCTTGTGAAATAGGTGCTATCAATAATATAGACTATGTTGTGAACTGGCACCCCTCAGATTGGCACCTTAGAAGCAATTACTTTATTCATTTCTACAGAGGAGAAAACTGAGACTCGGAGAGGATTAAATTACTAGTTTCAGATCACACAAGTAAGCAACAGGCAGAGATGACGCCTAAAGCCAGGGACGACCGGTTGTGAAGCCCAAGCTCTTACAACTGAAATGTTTTACTGCAGCCCAGCTGTGAAATCTCAGAGTTAGGTAGTGGCTGGAGGAGTTCCTGAATTTTCTCTCTAACATGTATGTACATGTGCTGGAATCACAGTCAGTGACCCTAACTTATGTACATATAGAGTAAGCAACACTATTCCCCAAGTTTTTGCAGCAAACACCACCAGCGCCCCTTTGTGGTTAAATCCACTTGGTCACCCCTCCAGCTCTCAAACCCTAATGAGAAGCCAAACACTTGAAGATAATTTCATTAGTGATGTCAGAACACATTACAGATGAAATACAGAAAACAAAAGAACCCACTAGGAGTTACTGGTAAGACGCTTACGCTATTAGCCTGCCCCATTTCCCACTACCAACAAACCATCTTTAGCCACTTGGAAAATTGGCCTTGTTTTCACTTCCTTTGTGAAATGTCTCATGTGGTAATTTTCCCAGAGTGTAAACAAGTCTTTTCACAGTAATCAATTCATTAACTTCTCACAAAAAACACTATAAAGTAAGTCATGTTATCATGTCCATTTTTTAGATGGGGCATCTGAAGCTCAGAAAGGTTAAGTCACTTCCTCAGAGTCACACAGCTGGCAAGGGATAGAGCTGGGATTCGACTCGTTGAGCCAGCCTTCTGAACTTAGGCATTTAACGACTGCTACTCCGTAGTTTGACAATAAAGCTAAATGAAGATTATGAGAAAATCCATCAAAGCACTAAAAATGAAAAACATGCTATGCAGGATTGTAGAATCTACGTGCTCCAGTAATACAGAGGAGAGATCGTCCACTTAGAATGCGTGGCTGGTTGGATTGATCAGCAAAGGTAATGTGGAGAACAGAGAGCTGAGGAACAGCCATCAGAGTGTCTATGGGACAGGCAGGTAGGCTTAGAGAGCAATCAGGGAACAGACATCCGTGGTGGAGGGTGAGTGAGTGACCCCTGAACCTGCAAGGGGAAACTTGAGGATGGTGCTAGAACATCATCTGGTGGGAGAAGTTGGGAGGAAGGACTAGCAAAGTGAAGAAGAGGAGCCCTTCTTTTCCTTCCTTAAACCTGTTTGCTAAATCCCTATTCTATGCCAGGCACTGCTGCCTTCACAGAGTTTGCAGTCTAATGGAAGAATGTATTAGTACATTTTTGGTTGCAAGTGACAGAAACCAACTCACACTGGCTTAAGCAAAGGGGAATTTGTTGGCTCACTTGACTGAAAAGTTGATTAAAGGGTGAACCTCAGGCTGGTTGATCCATGGGCTGGAAAATGTCAGTAGAGGCTTCCCTGGTGACTCAGTAGTAAAGAGTCTGCCTGCCAATGCAGGAGACACGGATTCAATCCCTGATCCGGGAAGACCACATATGGTATGGAGCAAATAAGCCTGTGGGCCACAACTGTTAAGCCTGTGCTCTAGAGCCTAGGAGCTGCAATGACTGAGCCCACGTGCTGCAAGTACTGAAGCCCTTGCATCCCAGAGCCCGTGCTCAGCAGCAAGAGAAGCCACAGCGATGAGAAGTCCACACACACAACTGAAGAGTAGCCCCCACTTGCCGCAGCTTCAGAAAAGCCCGTGCAGCAACAAAGACCCAGCACAGCCAAAAATAATGACATTTTTTCAGTGGGAGTCAATCTCTTCCTGCCTTGATCCTGCTCTCCTCTGAGTTTCCTCCATTCTTAGGCAGCTTTTCTCCTTCTGGTGGTGTCGTGATGGCTGTCCCTGGCTCTAGGTTTTCTTCTTAGCCTGTCAATGCCATCCCTCTTCTAATCCCCGCCCCTGAAAAAGAATCTTTCTTTCCCATTTGTTCCAGGGAAAATTCTAAGATTGGCTCTGATCAACTACCTTGATTTTATGCCTAACACTGACCCAGTTATGGGGCTTAAGGATGGAATATGACAATTAGCCAGGCCTGAGGGACAGACACACCCTTCCGTGCAGCCCTACCCAGACCACACAGATTGAGGAAAGAGGGATGGCTCCCAGGGAAAACTGGAGTGCTAACTAAGAAGTGGGGAATGAATGCTGAGTAGGCAAGAACAACAGACGGCTGATCCAGGGATTCAGGCAATGATCCTGGTGATTACAACAGCGTGTGATAAATGGCATGTGGAAGGAAGTGGCTGGAGGAGCACATAGGAAACACCTAACCCAGAGGAAGTAACTGTAAGCTGAGACCTGAGGAGGTCTCAGGATAAGGAGGGGCATGGAAGGGGTAAGAAGGAAACGGGTTGTGAAGGTTTCTTGAGATATGTGAAACTGTGTGTTGTTTGTTAAAGTCACTTCAGTCGTGTTCAACTCTTTGTGACCCTATGGACCGCCAGGCTCCTCTGTCCATGGGATTCTCCAGGCAAGAATACTGGAGTGGATTGTAATGCCGTCCTCCAGCAGATCTTTTGGACCCAGGTACTAAACCTGCGTCTCTTACATCTCCTGCACTGGCAGGCAGGTTCTTTACTGCTAGCGCCACTTGGGAAGCCCGTGGGAAACTGTGGTCTGAGCATTAAGAGGAACAGTGTAAGTGAAGATTGCCTGGATCATGAACTTGGCCGGAGCACAAAGGAAGGCAAATTGATTTGGGCCTGAGAGGAGTTGAAGATTTCAGTTTGGGATGTTATTTTTGAGGAGCATGAGGGTCATCCTGTTAGAGATATCAAAGAGTCGGTTTGGACATGTGAATGCAGGGTTTAGGAGCAGAATCTCTGGAGGCAGCTCCAGGATGGTCATTGAAGTGTGGGTGAGACATTTCTGGCTGAGAAGATCAAGGTTGAACAGGCTCGTTGAAACGGTCAATGACAGACTTCCCTGGTGGCCCAGTGGTTAAGACTCTGCCTGCCAATGCAGAGGACGTGGGTGCAATCCCTGGTTCAGAAACTAAGATTCCACACGCCGAGAAGGAACTAAGCCTGTGCTCCCCAACAAGAGAAACCCGAGAATTGTAATTAGCGTAGCCCCCACTCACCATAACTAAAGAAAGCCCACACACTGCAATGAAGACCCAGCGCAGTCAAAAACAATATATATTTTTTTAAATTTTAAAAGTGTAGCCAAAAATAAAAAAGAAAGAACTGCTAAGTCACTTCAGTCGTGTCCGACTCTGTGCGACCCTATAGACAGCAGACCACCAGGCTCCGCTGTCCCTGGGATTCTCCAGGCAAGAACACTGGAGTGGGTTGCCATTTCCTTCTCCAATGTATGAAAGTGAAAAAGTGAAAGTGAAGTCGCTCAGTCGTGTCCGACTCTTCGCGACCCCATGGACTGCAGCCCACCAGGCTCCTCCGTCCATGGGATTTTCCAGGCAAGAGTACTGGAGTGGGGTGCCATTGCCTTCTCCGAAAAAGAAAGAAAAGGACATCCAAATGGCCAATAAGCACATGAAATCAGCATATGAAAACATCATTACTTATTAGAGAAAACACATGAGAACAATGAGATACCATTACACACCTACCAAAATGGATGGAATTAAAAGGACTGAAAGTATCAGCAAGAAAGCCGAACAAATAGAACTGCCAATGGGACTGTAAACTGGCACGACCATTTTGGAAAACTGACAGTAATTTATGAAAGCAAAACACATGTATCTGCTTTGACCTAACAATTCTACTCACATATATATAGCCAAGAGAAATAAGTGCTTAAGGCCATCAAGAGATTTGTAAGAGAATGTTTTTAACAGCTTTATTCAGAAGAACAAACCAAATGTCCTTTGTTATATGTTTATTCAATACAATACTACACCACACACAAGCGAGAACTTAGTACTGATGCAGATGAATCTTAACAGTTATGTTGAGTGACAGAAGCCAGACTGTGTGATTTTATTTATAAAAAGCTCAAAACCAGATATAACTAGTTAATGGTGATGGAGGTCATAAGGTGTAGCTTCTCCTGTGGAAGGGGATGTACCTGAAAGGCGGCTACAGGAGGCTTGCTGGGGTGCTGAAAATGGTTTGTATTCTGATCTGGATGGTGATTATAAAGGCATTTACAGTATAAACATTTATCCAGCTGTTTATTTAAGATTTTTAAGATCTGTGCATTTGTACAACACGGAAAGCATAGCTAATATTTTATAATAACTCTAAATGGAGTATAACCTTTAAAATTGTGAATCACTATATTGTACACCTGTAATTTATATAATATCACACTATAACTATGCTTCAGGGACTTCCCTGGTAGTCCAGGGGTTAAGGCTCTGTGCCTCCAGTGCAGCGGGGGTACAGGTTTGATTCCTGGTGGGGGAACTAAGATCCCACATGCCGTGTGGCGTGGCCAAAAAATAAAAAATTATACTTCAATTAAAATAAATACTTTAAAGTTTTTTAATTTATTTTTTAAATTGAAGGATAATTACAGTAGTGTGTTGGTTTCTGCCGTACACCATGAAAAGTTTTTTAAAAAGAGATTTGTGCACATTACTGTTTCTATTTCATGCCTAAAAAACCAGGAGGGAAGCTTAGCCCCACCTCCAAAATACAAAAGAAACGATGATAGCACTGATCTGGGGACTATTGATATTTTACAGTTTGTGATATGAGATGATGTTTCCTAAGACTCAGCTTGATGATGAGATCCCCCAGGGTCAGAAGTCTTTGATTCTGATCTCCAGTGTTCCAAAGCACCTGTATCAGGCCCGCAGCATCCAGGACTCGGCGTCTGCTCAGAGCAGCGCACTCCAGCCCCTGAGTGTTCAGCTCAACACTTATTTCTGGCATGTCTGCTCTGTGCCAGGCCCTGAGCTGAGAGATGGGAATATGAAGACAAATAAAACACCATCCCTGCACACTTAAAAAGCTGCCAACCAAGAGGTGAGTGCTCCAGGATGAAGGGTTCTTGCAGCAGCCAACTTATCCATCAGCACATGTAAAATAATAATAGTAACAAACAACCACCATTTATGAACTGCCAGGTGCTTTATGTAACAGATTTCACGCCACACCCCACCCCCCCTTAATTGCTATTTAAAACCACAACTGCCTGCAGCTACTTTTGTCTGTTAGGGGAGTGGCATAATTTTTCTCTGGGTATACAGGATCTTTGTTTAGAAAATACTTAATAAGTTGCTTTGGCATGAAGAATGAAACTCCCCGGGGCTAGGCAAGACAAAGGAGCTGAACTGCTTTGCAAATTAGAGTGGGGAAAACGCGGCAGCAGGGCAAGGGAGGGAGGTCTGAAAACAGGAGGAAGGAGATGTTAGGAAGTATAGTTAGGGAGATCTACGTTGTTTTTGTTTTCCCAGATTCTGTTCCTTAGGGTACCACCCCTTTGCCTTCCTAACCTCACACATTCTTCAGCTCTTACCTTTCAAAAATTACTTCCTCATACCACACACAGCCTTCAAAAGGAATGAGCCAAATCTCTATAGACTTGGGGAAAGGCTCAGGATATATTGTGAAGAAAAAGTAACCAGCACAATAGACGCTTAGTAGAGTCTCGTTTTTTAAAAAGGAGTTCTGAAGATGTATTTACAACTGGCTACACATGGAAAATTCCTACAAAACTACATAACACTGTATCAACAGCTGTTACTACTAGGGATAGTGGTAGGGAATATTCAGAAGCTTTTATTTTCAGTTCTTATCCTTTTTACCTTCAAGCATTTTATCAAGATATTTTATCCCTTTTTCAAAAGCCTCTTCCTCCAAGCAGCCTTCCCTGACTGCTGCAGTCCATCAGGTCCCAGGGTGTCCTGGCCTCCTCTGTTGTGATATTCAGACCTTTGTAATTCCTCTCCCAACCTCTCCCACTCCTCTACCTCCTGCATCCACTGTACTCTTCCCAGCTCCAAACTGACAGACACCAGGAACTCCTAGGAGAGTGCTTGGCATAGCTGTTAACCGAATGAATAAATTCTTCCACCTCCCAAAGAGTTTTTCTCCAACCTTGCTTTGGATCTTCCAGAGAGAGGAAGCACATACAACCCAGCCTCACCTGGGTGTGCTGCTCAGGCCCTGCTCGTGGTATTCCAGCTAATTCTCTGCCCCGAGCAGGGTGAGATGCCCTCTTTCTTCATTCTAGAGATACGTGGAAAGGGAACAACTGCTGCCCTCTTCAGAGCCTCAGCCTTGAGCAACGCTGAAACATCCAAGACCAGGGCAAACTGTGAGAAGTGTGAGCAGGTGAGGGAGCCAATTACCGGAACTGGCCAGGGCAGCCTGGCTGACCTCAGCAGGAGCAGGGACGGCCCTCCCTTTCCATCTTCCTTTTCTTTCCGACAGCAGGGGAGGAGGAGACCAAGGCCTAATTGCTTTCACCTTGAGAAAAATCTGCTGCTGACCATGTGCGGAGAGAATCACTCAGTTATACAGCAGGGGCTCCAGATGATACCAGATCAGGAAGGCTGACATTTTCCCTGAGGCCCTCGCTAACGGCTAACGGGAAGAGACATCCTTGGCCTACTGCCCCTCCTTGCTCAGGCCCACCAATCACAGTGTCAGCCCATTGCTGGCTTTCTTTCCGCCCAGAACCCCGCAGGGAAATTTCCAAGTCTGCCTCCTCCCCACCAAGGCTGCTGTCACTAAGATGGTGCTTTCACTGGGTTTTGCCCAGGCCAGAGTGAAGGCTCTGGGAGAGAATTAGAGCTGTCTCACAGGCGCCAATGGCTGGGTGGACACCTCTATCAATCCAGCCAGCCTCTACCCACCAAGCTCAGACAGGAAAAGTGATGCTGGCCACTGGGACTGCCAGGGAGCGCCACTGGCCAGCCACGGGTGCCCAATTCTGCCCAGACACTTCTAACAATTAAGGCAAAGGATGAACTCTCAAGGCTTCCTCCATCCCTGAGGAAAAGCAGATTCAAAAGCCACACAGTGTTCTCAACCCCTGCAGTGAAGCAAGGAATATAATAAAGAGAAAGCACTGTAGCTCAGGACAGCAGTCTTGAAGTGATGCTATGCAGGGAGTCTGCCACCAGAAGCTCAGCATTTGAGTCACTGAAAATCACCCAGGAAGTATGTGATACAGCATATGATACAATGAACAACATAAAGTCTAGGAGCACTAGCTAGTCACCTATTGGAGCCCAAGTAGAAGTTTCCTTTAGGAAATTCCTTTTTTTTTAAATTTTATTTATTTATTTATGGCTTTGCTGGGTCTTCATTGGGCTTCCCTGATAGCTCAGTTGGTAAAGAATCCACCTGCAATGCAGGAGACCCTGGTTCGGTTCCTGGGTCTGGAAGATCCGCTGGAGAAGGGATAGGCTACCCACTCTAGTATTCTTGGGCTTCCCTGGTGGCTCAGCTGGTAAAGAATCTGCCTGCAATGTGAGAGACCTGGGTTCGATCCCTGGGTTGGGAAGATCCCCTAGAGAAGGGAAACTCTACCCACTCCAGTATCCTGGCCTGGAGAGTTCTATGGACTGTGTCCACGGGGTCGCAGAGTTGGACATGACTGAGGGACTTTCACTTTCACTGTGGGTCTTCATTGCTTTGCTCGGGCTTTCTCTAGCTGCAGTGAGCAGGGCCTACTCTTCACTGTGGTACACGGGCTTCTCATTGCAGTGGCTTCTCTTGTTGCAGAGCACAAGCTCTAGAGCTCAGTTCAGTAGTTGTGGCACACAGGCTTAGTTGCTCCACAGCATGTGGAATCTTCCCAGACCAGGGACTGAACCCAGGTCCCCTGCAAAGGCAGGCGGGTTCTTAACCACTGGACCACCAGGGAAGTCCTCCTTTAAGAAATTCTCAAGAGACTTCCCTGGTGGTCCAGTGGTTAAGACTCCTCGCCTCCACGGCAGGGTTCAGTCCCTGGTTGGGGAACTAAGATCCCACATGCCAGGTGATGCAGCCAAAAGAAAGACATTTTTGAGAGGCAACAGAAGACCACAGCTCCACACATAGGCCATTTCAACCACTTTCTAGCTGTGTGACTCTGGTCATGCTGCTTAACCTCTTTGAGCTCCAATTTCCCCAGCTGTAAAATAGGGTTAATAACACCTACTTTAAAGGGTGTCACAAAATAAAATTAATATACATAAACTATCATAGTGCCAGAAAGCGCTCACTAAATGGTAGGTGTTCATATTATTATTATGGTAGCATCATATCATCACACATTCCAGCACCAACACTGCTGAGGTGGAAAGTGGGAAGGCCTTTAGAAACACGCAGACCTGGTTGGATATCTAGTTCCATTACTTCCAATGTAAGGCCTTGGGAGAGTTAATTCACTTCTTTGAGCTTCAGTCTCCCTCCATAGGTGACTCAGATGGTAAAGAATCTGCCTGCAATGCAGGAGACCTAAATTCGATCCCTGGGTCAGGAAGATCCCCTAGAGAAGGGAATGGCAACCCATTCCAGTATTCTTACCTGGAAGATTCCATGGACAGAAGAGCCTGGTGGGCTACAGTCCATTGGGTTGACACAACCGAATGACTTTCACTTTCACTTTCAAGGCCTTGGGAGAATTAATTCACTTCTTTGAGCTTCAGTCTCCCTCTGTAAGAAAGCATGACTAATACAGCCTTGTCAATGGGATGGATAGAGCTCAGCCATCACCTGAGACTGAGCACATAGGTGCTCAGGGAACGTTACCTGCATGGGTACAGGATCATCACCCTCTTTCCAGCATCCTCTATCTGGTTTGTTTGGTAGTTTTTACTGAAAAACAAAAGCCTGCATGTGGTGGTTTAGTCGCTAAGTCGTGTCCAACTCTTGTGACCCCATGGAGCCTTCTAGGCTCCTCTGTCCATGGGATTCCCCAGGCAAGAATACTGGAGTTGGTTGCCATTTCCTTCTCCAGGGGATCTTCCCAATCCAGGAATTGACCCCAGGCCTCCTGCATTGAAGGCAGATTCTTTACCAACTGAGCTACAAGGGAAGCCTGCATATGGATTTTATCAAAGCCAGTGGTCTCTTTCCTGTTGAGTCTTCTAGCCATCTCTATACTATTTGACCCTGGTGGTCACTACAGAATTTTTTGAGACCTCCTGCCTGCCCCCTTGGTTTTCTTGACTCTGATCCCCTGATACTTCTCTCTCTCTTTCTTCCCAGGCTCTTCATCCTCCTTAGCTTACTCCTTATTCTTCTGTCCTTTGCTTTCCACATTCTACCTTCTCTCCCCCTGAGAAAGGCCACAACACAGTCAACAAAGCAAGCTCAGTCTATCCTTGATCCTGATCTCAAAGGTATCATTATTCTTCCAGCAACCACAAGTCAAATCCTAGATTCTTTTCTGTTTCCTTTCCTGTCTTTCTGAATCCATTCAGTTGCCAAGCATCTCTATTTTTCCCTCAAAACATTTCTCACATGTACCTCCTTCTTTTCCATCTTTCCTCTTGCCATTCAAAAACCAATACCAACCCAGATCTTATCTAGTTTAAGTGGCTAATTCCAATCTATCCTGAGTATTACAGCTGACCTGAAAAGATCACTTTAATCATACCAGATAGTCTTTTTCACCACTCTTTCATCTCCACTCAAAATTCTATTAAGGCTGTTTCCTTCCTCCAAAGGCACTCAAGGGCTTTCATATCTGATTTTCTACATTTGACTTTCCTTCAGGCCCCAACCTAGATTCTCCACCACATGCACGCCTTCTCTGTGTCTATTTTCTCTCCTTTGCATCTGCAGCCTCCCCGGTCTGGAGTGCCATTTCCTGCTGTATTAAAATTCGATCCATTCTAGCTCAAACCTCCACTCCTCCCGGAGGCCTTCCCTGCCCACTCCAGGGTGTAGTTATCATCTTCTCTGAGTTTCTCTGATGATGTTGGTGTGGTCCTTGCAATAGAGCTCTGCCTGTTTGCGGAGTTGGTTGATGCCTACTGGGACACCTGCCTGTGCCTTCAACTCACACCACAGGGCAGAGTTGGTATCTTGTACATCCACTTGGATGACACAGCATAGTGTCATAGCAATTTGGAGTTGGATAGACGTGTTCTCATCCTAACATGTCACTTTCCCACTGGTTGCAAGACCAACCTCTCCTAGACTTCCTCATCTGAAAAATGGCCGTCATAATGGCCTCATAGATTTGTTGTGAAGATTAAATGATAATGTATGCAAATAACTCTGCACAGTGCCTGGCACCCAGTCTACATTCAATAAAAGGTAGAGATTATTATAGTTCCTGGCACCTTCCAGTCTAAGCATTACTTATGCATTCCTACTCATTTGCATAGCCAAATAGTAATTTACATAGACTGTGATATTTTACTATAGGTATATCTGCTTTCAAAACAGCTCTCCTTTCCCAACTTTCCATTTTTATAAATGGCACCACTGTTCCAAGGCTCCCAGGCTGAAACCTTGGCAGTGTACTCAGCTTTTCCTGCTCTTTCATGGGCCAAACTCGTTGGCACTTAACCATGGGCTGTCTGTAACTGTTCTGAGAATGTCTTAACTCCCTGTTGAGACTGTAAATGCTTTAAGAGCAAGAACTCTGACTTATCCTGCCTTGGTATCTATTATACTGGCATAGAGCAGGAACTCAATACATATTTGTTTTCTGACAAGATTCTATCAACAAATTAATTTACAGGGCAGGTGTGAAGGAGATACTACACCAATCTGAAACACTGATCAGATATTCTGTGATTATGTTTTATCCAACATCCCTTCTCCACTCCATGAATTCCTCCTACTCATTAAGGCCCAAGTCAATATTCTCCTTGCTGTTAAGGCCCAAGTTAATAGTCTCCTTGCTGATATCTTCCATAAATATTATTTCCTTTCTTTCATTTAAACTACTTATTTAATTGCATTAAGTTTTAACCACTTTTTAAATTAAAAACTGAAAAAAACTGGAGTTCCTTGATGGTCCAGTGGTTAGGACTTGGGGCTTTCACTGCCGTGGTGGGTTCAATCTGTGGATGGCGAACTAAGAGCCCACACACACAGAGAAAGTACCTGAAAATGATACAGTATAAAGTGACAATTAAATTTTTTCCTCTTAGTTTTATTTCTCAGAGATAACAACTGGGAACACTTTGGTGGGTATCCCTCAAGATCCTTTTCTGTTGCATTAGAAATTAAGAGCCTCTACTAAGACAGTATATAAATTAAACTTTTAAAAATGATTGTGTTTCTCTGAGATTTTACATGTCCCCCAAAATGACCATTTTCTAGGCCATGGGGAAAGGGATTAAAATAAATCCAAGTCGTGAAATAAATGAGTAAAATTCAAATTTGTTCCATGGCAATTCGACAGTGCCTATCACACTGTACAGTTTGTATACACCTCTGCCTCCCAGCTAGATTTATACTAGAGCAGTAACTGACTTCCATTTTTATATTCCCAACACCTATTTTGTACATAGTAAGGATTCAACACATGTTTAGTGAAGAATGACTTAACTGGGGCAGGGGGCAGGCTGCAGTGGCCTGGGCCCAGCCATGGGCACCAACCACCCTGGTGAGCCGGTTTGGCCTGCAGGATGTGCCAGAGCACATGGACATGGAGAAGAGCAACAGCATCCTGGACAGTCCAGACTCAAGGCTTCTCCCTAGTCCCAGCCACTGGTCTCTCTCGGGGCCCAGGGCAGCGAGGAGCTTGAACCAGCCCCCAGGGCTCTGGCCCAATGCAGGATCCCCCCATGGCCCTGAATCCAGCTTCTCTCTCTCCAACCCCCCAGTCTCCAGCTGCTCGCCAAGGTTATGACCCCTGGCCTTTGGCAAAGGAGTGGTGTTTGACCCCTTACCACCAATGGAAGTAAAGTACACATCCTCTATCAAGTACAGCTCAGACTGGCTCTTCATCAACGACGTCCGCCTGTCCCAGGGCTTGGCGGTGGCCTCCTGCAGCCAGATCATCTCCTGGATTCCCAGTTGCACATGGCACATCTACAAGGCGAAGGTGCACTTCCAGCCCCGCCACAAGCCTGCCCGCTGCCTCAGTACCACCATCCTCTATCTCAAGTACCCCAAGGCGTTCTACACCACCACCCTGGATGACAACTACCACAACACCCTGAGGAGGCACCTGTCCAGCATGGAGCTCGAAGTCAGGGAGTTTCTGGGCGGTGTTTACCTGTTGGAAGAGAGCTGATTCGAGCACACTGGGAGGCCAGCCAGCTTTCTGGTCCAAGTAGGGTTGGGCAAGGCTGCCCTCGGGTATCATTCCAGCCCTAGAAGAGTCTAACACAGAAAGTGTGTGTTAGTCACTCAATCAAGTCCAGCTCTTTGCGACCCCATGGACTGCAGCCCACCAGGCTCCTCTGTCCATGGGGATTCTCTAGGCAAGAATACTGGAGTGGGTTGCAGTTCTTTCTCACCCCTAAGCCCAGCCTGAGAAATAACAACATATCACAATAGCTTCTAATTATTGAGGGAATTTGGTTTTTATAATTTTTCCAATTATTTTTTAAAGGAATGTATTTTCTAGTTTGCTATTAACATAGCTTCCCCCAAGGTGTGTTAGTCGCTCAGTCATGTCCAACTCTTTGCTACCCCATGGACTATACAGACCACGGAATTCTCTAGGCCAGAATACTGGAGTGGGTAGCTGTTCCCTTCTTCAGGGGATCTTCCCAATCCAGGGTTCGAACCTGGGTCTCCTGCATTGCAGGCGTATGCTTTACTGTCTGAGCTATTAGGGAAGCCCTAAGCCTCATGACCAAAAAATACAAAAATAGCTAAAGCAAAAGGAAAATGGCCACACTTTGAAATAGGGAGAAGGAGAGAGCTCTTTTTCCATCGGTCAGTTTGTCAGAGAAAGAGCAGAAAAATTATCTGAGATGGAAAAAGTGAGCTTGAAGAAATTTCAGCCTCTGGTGTCTTCACTTCTACAAAAGTGGTGCTCACACAGTGAGCTGTGACACCCAAGTAGATTCTGTCTGTGGAGAGCTGAGTTCCATTCAGGTTTGTTTTTGTTTTTTTAATTTCCATTTGTATTTCCTGTTAACCCAAACCTCTGGAATCCTCTAAATCTTTTTTGTGATATTGAAAAACTCCAAACCACAATATAAGATGCCTTTCAAGAAAGAGAAAAAGGAAACGCTCACCCTGTTCACAGTGGGGTCAGGTCAGCTGGTGGTTGAGTTTGGAGGCAACAGTTTGGTTTCGGCTCCTTCCACAGGTGGGTTCCAAGCTCGGGCTCTGGTGTCATGTCCTGAACTCTTGGCATCTGGTAACATCTCCACAGGCTTGTGTAACTCTCCAGATATGTATTTTGGGGTTTCCAAATACTTCCCTAATTTTCTCATAAGGCAAAACATAGCACAGGCCCCTTTGGAGAAAAACAGCATTTTGAAAAAATCCTTAGGGAAAACACTTTCTGGGGAGTCCATGAGGAGGATTTTACTCACACTGAGAGCTTTCAGCCACACCTAGAACTTGATGCCTCCTGGGAGGAGGTGGACACAAATGTTTCTGATAATCTAGTTCATCAGGGTGAATGTACTTTCCAGTGACTGAGTCAACACTGCAGAGGAATTCTGATGGTGCCTGAGGTTTCAGTTCAGTTCAGTCGCTAAGTCGTGTCCGACTCCTTGCGACCCCATGAATTGCAGCACGCCAGGACGCCCTGTCCATCACCAGCTCCCAGAGTTCACCCAAACTCATGTCCATCGAGTCGGTGATGCCATCCAGCCATCTCATCCTCTGTCGTCCCCTTCTCCTCCTGCCCCCAATCCCTCCCAGCATCAGAGTCTTTTCCAATGAGTTAACTCTTCACATGAGGTGGCCAAAGTACTGGAGTTTCAGCTTTAGCATCAGTCCTCCCAAAGAACACCCAGGACTGATCTCCTTTAGAATGGACTGGCTGGATTTCCTTGTAGTCCAAGGGACTCTCAAGAGTCTTCTCCAACACCACACTTCAAAAGCATCAATTCTTCAGTGCTCAGCTTTCTTCACAGTCCAACTCTCACATCCATACATGACCACTGGAAAAACTATAGCCTTGACTAGACGGACCTTTGTTGGCAAAGTAATGTCTCTGCTTTTCAATATGCTATCTAGGTTGGCCATAAATCTCCTGCCAAGCAGTAAGCGTCTTTTAATTTCACGGCTGCAGTCACCATCTGCAGTGATTCTGGAGCCCAAAAAGATAAAGTCTGACACTGTTTCCACTGTTTCCTCATCTATTTCCCATGAAGTGATGGGACCAGATGCCATGATCTTAGATTTCTGAATGTTGAGCTTTAAGCCAACTTTTCACTCTCCTCTTTCACTTTCATCAAGAGGCTTTTTAGTTCCTCTTCATTTTCTGCCATAAGGGTGGTGTCATCTGCATATCTGAGGTTATTGATATTTCTCCCAGCAATCTTTATTCCAGTTTGTGCTTCTTCCAGCCCAGCTTTTTTCATGATGTACTCTGCATATAAGTTAAATAAGCAGGGTGACAATATACAGACTTGATGTACTCCTTTTCCTATTTGGAACCAGTCTGTTGTTCCATGTCCAGTTCTAACTGTTGCTTCCTGACCTGCATATAGGTTTCTCAAGAGGCAGGTCAGGTGGTCTGGTATTCTCATCTCTTTCAGAACTTCCCACAGTTTATTGTGATCCACACAGTCAAAGGCTTTGGCATAGTCAATAAAGCAGAAATAGATGTTTTTCTGGAACTCTCTTGCTTTTTCGATGATCCAGCAGATGTTGGCAATTTGATCTCTGGTTCCTCTGCCTTTTCTAAAACAAGGTTGAACATCAGGAAGTTCATAGTTCATGTATTGCTGAAGCCTGGCTTGGAGAATTTTGAGCATTACTTTACTAGTGTGTGAGATGAGTGCAATTGTGCGTAGTTTGACCATTCTTTGGCATTGCCTTTCTTTGGGATTGGAATGAAAACTGACCTTTTCCAGTCCTGTGGCCACTGCTGAGTTTTCCAAATTTGCTGGCATATTGAGTGCAGCACTTTCACAGCATTATCTTTCAGGATTTGAAATAGCTCCACTGGAATTGCATCACCTCTGCTAGCTTTGTTTGTAGTGATGCTTCCTCAGGTCCACTTGACTTCACATTCCAGGATGTCTGGCTCTAGGTAAGTGATCACACCACTGTGATTATCTAGGTCGTGAAGATCTTTTTTGTACAGTTCTTCTGTGTATTCTTGCCACCTCTTCTTAATAACTTCTTCTTCTGTTAGGGCCATACCATTTCTGTCCTTTATCAAGCCCATCTTTGCATGAAATGTTCCCTTGGTATCTCTAATTTTCTTGAAGAGATCTCTAGTCTTTCCCATTCTGTTGTTTTCCTCTATTTCTTT